>NC_041385.1:209620186-209660645 GCF_002162155.2 Triticum dicoccoides | reverse complement strand
TCATCCAAACCCCCTGAAACACTCACTGTTCATCCAGAGGCAGCATCGATCGGCTTCAGTTAGTAGCAGTAGCGAAGGAATCACTCGATCGCTCAGGTTCAGTAACGCGTAGCCTACAGTGCAATCGCTCGGGTTCAGTTAGGCGACGCCTCGCTCGGGTTCAGTTAGAGCCCAACGCCTTGCACACACGTGCATACATATACGAGAGAAACGCGCATCACTCGGCCCCCGACCACCCACCATAATCGGGAACTCCCCGAAATTTTCCTCGCCCTCGCTTCTACCATGGTTTTTTCCATCATGGACGGCCCAAAGAATGTCATGCAGCTGCGCCTCCGGCCCGCCCAGGACGAAAAGCCCATTTTCTGTCATGATTTTTTGTCATAGAAATAGGAGCCCACCACATCTATGATGATACCGGGTTTTGTCACAGTTATCGTCATAGAAGTGTCATAAGTATGACAGAAAAAAATTCGTTCGACCCAAAATGTCACGAATGAGTCTTTTTTTTGTAGTTAGGTAATGTAGATGTGTGATGAACCTACTCGTCGAAGTATGGAAGTGGCAAGAATTTTGCAAATTCTTTGTTATGAACCACAGTGATGACATGATCAAAGGCAACGTGTTTCTAGATAATAATTAATTCTCTCGAGGTAATTACTAGGTCAAAGAAACCAACCATTTGAATCTTTTCTATTACCCGAGTCACCATTATTCTGAGTGAACAAAGGAATCATCATTTAAATGATTTAGAGGCATTTCGACATAATATGATGAGAACTATATACTTACAAGACAAAGCATCTCATAAGGCTCGCATCAAAAAGTTTAAATATGAAGAGGAAGAACAAAATCTTCATAGAATACAAGGAAGGAACCCGGGCCGCATGTTCCAAATTGATTTTGCAAGTGCACTTTGAAGCCTTGTTCATTCTTAAAATCTTGCATTCGCTTGAGGCACCAGTTCTAGAATGTCGTGCAAAGCAATCAGGTAGAAGGAATTCCATTCCATGTTTGTACTGACGTGCCCTTGCAACATTGCTCCCGTAAATTGCAGAGCCTTCCATTTTGAACCTTCAACTTTATCAAGTAATTAGGTGAAGAATTAGGAGAGGTACATGAATGTTATCAGCAATGGTTCATGGTCCAAAGTCACATATACAAATGTTATGTTCAAAAATCTATGAAGTGTTGTACATGTTAAGAAGAGCAAGAGATAGGCACAAACTTAGTAGTCAAAAAGGTGAGTAAGTGATACACATTATTTGTCCTCTTATACATGCAACAAAGCCAGACAATCATTACTCTTTAAAATTGGGTATGGACTTTGAAAGATCGTGGATGTCGCCTAAGGGGTGAATAGGCGCAATAATTACACTTCAGGCTTGAACAAATGCGGAATAAAACTAGTGTTTAATTTATCAAGCACAAAACCTAAAACAACTAGGCTCACATATGTGCACGAACAACTTATACTAAGCAAGATAAACAACTAAGTGATAGCAAGAAATATAACATGAAACACTATAGCTATAACAAAATAAAGTGCATAAGTAAAGGGCTCGGGAAAGAGATAACCAAGGCACGCGGAGACGACAGTGTATCCCAAAGTTCACACCCTTGCCGATGCTAATCTCCGTTTGGAGTGGTGTGGAGGTACAATGCTTCCCAAAATGCCACTAGGGCCACCGTAATCTCCTCACGCTCTCGCACAATGAAGATGTTGTGACTCCACTAAGGGACCCTTGAGGACTGTCACCAAACCCGTACAATTGGCAACCCTTGAGGGTGGTCACCGAACTGTTACACTTTGCTTGGGGAAATCTCCACAACTTAATTGGAGAACCCAACACTTGCTCGGAGCTTTACACCATAGTGATTGAGCTCTGAGACACCACAAACCATCTAGGGCGCCCAAGCACCCAAGAGGAACAAGCTCTAGGGTACCAAGCACCCAAGAGTAATAAGCTTCTCAACTTTTCACTTCCACGTATCACAGTGGAGAAGTCAAACCGATGCAACTAATGCAATGGCTAGAACACACGAAGTGGTCAAGTCCCTCAGTCCCAAATCCCACCACAACAACAAAAGCTATGGAGGAATATGATAGAAAGAACAAGGAGATCACCAAGAACTCCAAGATCTAGACCCAAGGGGTTAACCTCACATAGAGGAGAAAGTGATTGGTGGGAATGTAGATCTAGATCTCCACTCTCTTTTGCCTCAAGAACTAGCAAGAATAATTGGAGGGATTGAGAGATAGAAATATCGAAGAAGGTCAATAATGGGGGCAAAATACGAGCTTAAAGGATAAAGTACATTGGGGAAGAAGATCCCCTTTTATAGGTGGGAAAAATCCAACAGTTATGCCCTCTGCCCGTGCACAAGCGGTACTACCGCTCCTAGTGGCGGTACTACCCCTTCAGGCAGTAGTACTAGAAGGTACTGCGGTACTAGGTTGGTTGACAAAGTGGCAGTACCAGACGAAGTGGTACTACCGGGCAGTACTACTGCCCTAGTACCATGAAAGCTGCGAGGGAATACAGAAGCAGAAAGATAAACGGAAGTGCAAGCGGAGATAGAATGCGGCAGTACCACACAAGCAGTACTACTGCTCTACCTCAGTTGTATTACCACTTTAATTCCCATGGCTACATTAAGAGTTCTGGTATTGGGGCAGAAGTGTGAGCCATAGTGTCGCTTGAGCGGTACTACCGCTCGCCACTACCACCCTACAACCACTGAAGCACAAAAGAGTCCAGTAGCCCAAAAACTAGTGATAGTGCCCGTGGCACTGGAACCACAGAAGTATCGCGCGAGTGGTATCCGCTACCCATGGCGATACTACATCTAGTGAGCTTCAAAATAGCTCAAGCAAAACAGATGGATGCAGGAAAACGGAACTGCCAAAACTTCTGCAAATGAGCTCCAAATAGAGCAAACTCAAACTTGTTGGATAGATGACGACAAGTACTATCCAACAGCAATGTGAAACCTCTATGTGAAGCAAACTCAAGCTTATAGTAAGAAGTGGCAGGGGAGATATGCCTATGATATAGAGATGTGAAACCTCTATGAATGAAGAACTGACATAAACTCCAACATCAAAAACATCAAAGAAGATGCATATGAGCTCCGTTTTCGATGAACTCGAGCTTGTCAAGAAGATGGCCATAGGCTCTAAAACTCACAAAGAGAAATACCAAACAAGAACCAAGAAATATGATGCAAGGATGCAATGGTTTGAGCTCTCTATGAACGATACGATCAAGCTACTCATTCGAGAGCCGCCCTTGATAGTACGGCAATCGATCCGACAACCCGGTCTCCTAACTACCACCATAAGACCGGTAAAATAGAAAACCTATCAAGGGCAAACCATTGCCTTGCGCATAATCCACTTGAGCTAGATGATGATGATCTTGATCTCCTCAAGTTGGACCACCTTTCTTGATTGCGCTGGCTCGATGAAGACTAGTGTATTGCTCCCCCATACTCTACTATGGGTGAACATACCAAACCTCACATAGAACTCTCACATAGACCATGGGTTAGTACACAAAGCATAATTAACAATGCTTACCATACCATGGGATCACTTGACCCCTCACGGTACATCTTGTACGCTTTGTGTCGCGAGCAACCTTGTATCATGTCTTGTCTATGAGAAATCCTTGGATAATTCCTTGAATAGCACCTTGGTCATCACATAAACCCCCTGAAACCAACAAACGGACTTCAAGAAATGCCTATGGACAAATCCTATGAATATAACTCAAGGAAACCATTAGTCCACAGAGAATGTCATCAATTACCAAAACCACACATGGGGGCACCGTGCTCTTTCAGACTTCCTGGCTATAGCTACTTTGTTGCACGAATGAAAAGAGGACTGACGTATAACCCTACCAATTTTCATAATGGATCAGGTCTATACGCAAGCCCAACTTTCAATATCACTCAAGATATTAAGATAAACACAAGTCATCACAAAATGCTTGTGTAGGTCATAGCCGAGAAAAGATAAACATAAATCGCTAAGTAAAGAACAGAAAGAATGGCATTTGGGATTTAGTAAAATTATCTAGAGAGAAGAAACCTATTAATTGCAAGTATGTTTTCAAAATAAACAAAGGTGTTTCTCCTAATGATGAGGGAAGATATAAAGCAAGGTTAATTACTAATGGAAAGATTCCAGGTATTGATTTTCATGAAGTATTTTCTCTTGTTGTGAAGCGTAGCTCTATTCACACTTTACCCAGTATTATTTCCATGCATACTTGAGAAATTAAATGTTAAAACTCCATTCTTACATGGAGAATTAGAAGAGGATATTTATATGGAACAACTAGAAGGTTTTATTATTCCTAGAAAAGAAAAGCTTGTCTGTAAGTTAAAGAAATCTCCTTTTGGATTGGAGCAATCTCCTAGGCAGTGGTACAAGAGTTTTAACACCTTTATGCTCTCTCGAGGTTTTAAAATGTCTTATTATGATAGTTGTGTTTATTTAGAAATTGTTAATGGTTTGGCCATTTATTTTCTTATTTATGTTGATGATATGTTAATTGTTGCAAAGAGTATGACTGAGATTCATGAACTAAAGAAGAAATTGAGTAATGAATTTGATATGAAGGATTTGTCTGTAGCAAAGAAAATACTTGGCATGGAAATATCCATAGATAGATCGTCTGAAACCTATATCTAAGTTGTTGGGGAACGTAGCATGCAATTTCAAGAAATTTCCTACGCTCACGCAAGATCTATCTAGGAGATGCATAGCAACGAGAGGGGGAGAGTGTATCCACGTACCCTCGTAGATGAAAGAGGAAGCGTTTGTTAACGCGGTTGATGTAGTCGAACTTCTTCTCGTTCTGACCGATCAATCACCGAACGTACGGCACCTCCGAGTTCTGCACATGTTCAGCTCGATGACACCCCTCGAACTCTTGATCCAGCAAAGTGTCGAGGAAGAGTTCCGTCAGCACGACGATGTGGTGCCGGTGATGGTGAAGTGATCCGCGCAGGGCTTCGCCTAAGCACTACGTGAATATGACTGGAGTCGTAAACCGTGGAGGGGGCACCACATATGGCTAACAATTGATGATGTTTTGTGTTCTAGGCGCCCCTCCCCACATATATATAGGTGGGAGGGGGAGGGGAACAGCCAAGGGGTGCCCCAAGTAGGAGGAATCCTACCTTGGGGGCCTTGTCCAGTTTGCCCCCCCCCCCTTACCATGTTTTCCGGAGAGGAAAGGAAAGGGGAGAGAGGAGGGAAGGAAGGGGGAGGCCGAATTGCGTCCCCTTCCTTCTCTCTTCCTCCATTCCTTTCCCCTTCTTATTCGGCCTATATGGGGGCGCACCAGCCCACTAGGGGCTGGTCTGTCCTGCCCTTGGCCCAATTAGGCCCATATCTTTGCCTGTGGGTGCCCGGAACCCCTTCTGGTGACCCGATACGTACCCGGTACCCCCAGAACACTTCTGGTGTCTGAATACTATCGTCCTATATATGAATATTTACCTCTCGACCATTTAGAGACTCCTAGTCATGTCTGTGATCTCATCCGGGACTCCAAACAACATCCGGTCACCAAATCACATAACTCATATAATACAAAATCGTCATCGAACGTTAAGCGTGCGGACCCTTCGGGTTCAAGAACTATGTAGAAATGACCGAGACACCTCTCCGGTCAATAACCAACAGTGGAACCTGGATGCTCATATTGGTTCCCACATATTCTATGAAGATCTTTATCGGTCGTACCGTAATGACAACATATGTTATTCCCTTTGTCATCGGTATGTTACTTGCCCGAGATTCGATCGTCGGTATCTTCATACCTAGTTCAATCTCGTTACCGGCAAGTCTCTTTACTCGTTCCGTAATACATCATCCCGCAACTAACTCATTGGTCACATTGCTTGCCAGGCTTATTATGATGTGCACTACCGAGAGGGCCCAGAGATACCTCTCCGATACTCGGAGTGACAAATCCTAATCTCGATCTATGCCAACCCGACAAACACCTTCGGAGATACCTGTAGAGCATCTTTATAATCACCCAGTTACGTTGTGATGTTTGATAGCACACAAGGTATTCCTCCGGTATTCGTAAGTTGCATAATCTCATAGTCAAAGGAATATGTATAAGTCATGAAGAAAGCAATAGCAATAAAACTTAACGATCATAATGCTAAGCTAACGGATGGGTCTTGTCCATCACATCATTCTCCTAATGATGTGATCCCGTTCATCAAATGACAACACATGTCTATGGTTAGGAAACTTAACCATCTTTGATTAACAAGCTAGTCTAGTAGAGGCATACTAGGGACACTGTGTTTTGTCTATGTATTCACACATGTATCAAGTTTTCGGTTAATACAATTCTAGCATGAATAATAAACATTTATCATGATATAAGGAAATATAAATAACAACTTTATTATTGCCTCTAGGGCATATTTCCTTCATAAGTCGGAAGGGATGTATTGACAAAGTTCTTCATCGTTTTAATATGCATGATGCCAAGCTAGTGAGTACTCGGTTAGCTACACACTTCAAATTATCATCAGCCTTATGTCATGGGTCATATGTTGGTGTTGAGCACATATGAGTTCTCTATTTCAGTACAGTTGGTTCATTTATGTATGTTTGTTCTCGTCCTGATTTATCATATGCATTGAGTGTTCTGAGTAGATACATGGCTAATCCTAGAAAATAGCATTGGAAAGCAGTTCACTGGATTTTCAGATACGTGTGAGGTACTTCTAGTGCTTATTTACAGTTTGGGAGATCTAGAATGGAATTTTTGGTTTCGTTGATTTTGATTTTGTTGGTGATTTGGATAAGAGAAGATCGCTCACAGGTTATGTTTTCACCATTGGTGGTTGTGTTGTGAGTTGGAGAGCAACTTTGTAGTCTATTGTGGCTTGTTCCACTACTAATGGCGATTACGGTTATTCCCGAGGCATGCAAAGAAGCTATCCGATTGAGAGGTTTGTACACTAAGGTTTGTGAAGATTCATCTTTCCCTATCGTATTTTATGACAATCAAAGTGATGTATGTCTTACAAAGAATCCAATATATCATAACAGAACAAAGCAAATTTATGTCAGATATCACTATATTCGAGATGTTATTGCTGAAGGTGACTAGAAGGTATGCAAGATAAGTACGCATGATAACCATGTTGGTATTTCTCACTGGTCATATAGATTTTTGCCGCACGTGGTGTTTATGCTGATTTGAATGGAGTGGAGATTGTTAAACTGTGATTCAAATTTTGTTACCGTGTTGGACTAGACATAGTACAAGCCAGCTTGGGGCTTTGCGTCGGTATCGATGCATATGAGTACAACTCATATACTTGTCCTCCAATGACTCTAATTTGTTACCCTTATATATACCCATGTGGTCACACCTAATATAATATGTCGTCTCGTGCTTGTAATACTCCTCCATCATAGTGAAGTTGTGCCTTCGTGTGTCTGTGATTTTGCCGCGCAAGGGATTTCCACGTAAAATTGTGTCTCTCTTGTCTCGTTTATTCTCATTTTATCTAATAGGTGGAACTGTAATCTTCATGTTCATTGGGCATCTACGAAGGCTCTTGCTTCCTTGATGATGCTTGTGGTCGGAATGCAATGATAGGGTCTTCCATGACACCACCGCCACATCGAGTGTCATTATTTCCAAGATCAAAGAGGAGACCACCCTTTGGGTTTTGGTGGGGGTCAAGCATTTGTGTATTGTGATGTAGCGAGAGTAGTTTTGTTTCCACCACTTTGTGGTTTTGCCCCCCCCCCAAGCCCCATCAAGGAGTAATACGAGTGCCATATCAGCATTGAGGAAAACTCTTGAAGATGAAGAGCGAGAGACACACCAATCCAACCAATTTCTGAAGTGTTGCACAGATCCCTTATTTCTTTCATGTTGCCATATATGGACAAAAGACAATATTTCTGAATTTTCTTGCTTTGCTATGTTTCTACGGCCAAACCCAAAGGCTTTGTCTGCCACTTGTTCTCATCCAATCAAATGTCAGGAATCCTTAGACAAGTAGAATTAACATATGCCATGCCACTCATTAGTTACTATACTCTGTTTAGTTAGCCACTACACAGGGGTCTAGGCACACCTGGATTGAGAAAAACAAACTTTCTTGGAACAAGCAAATCATCCTGCAGCCAATGCTCTCCTTTCATTGGATTAGGGCATTTCTAACTGACCCCCTAAAAGTTAAGGGAGTATAATACCTTAGTGGAGTATATATACTCCACTAAAATTTCGTCGGACCTAGCTGATGCCCTGAAGTTAGCAGAGTAAAACTAAATTTGCACAAATTCAATCAACTTTTAACCGAAAGATGATGCATTTAAACATAAAGTTCAACATAGAAAGTCCTCGCAACCGAACATTAAGCATAAATTTAAACTATAAGTAAACTTAAACTAATTCGACTGAAGTGGAGGTCGAGCTAGTCCTTCCGGGTGAGGCCACCCTCGGTGCGAGTTGGGTTTGGGCCGGTGTCATCATCGTCGTCGTTGGGGAAGACGCTCCGCTACTCCTTGACGTCTATCTCCTCCTCGCTGCCCTTCTCGTTGCCGCCCTCGTCGTCGGAGATGATCATAACTTTGCCATCATTGACGGCGAATATGGCCTGCTCCACCTCCACGATCTCTGGGTACTGCCGGCGGAGCTCATCCATTTAGGCCCCATCGGCGGCCTCGGCCTCAAGGCACTCCCTCGCCTCCCAGTCCTCCCGCGCCATCCGAGCGCTCAGCACCCCCCGGCTTCGGCGGGACGAGGTGGAGCAGAGCCATGTCGAAGGGGAAGTTGAGCCTTGCTTCGTGGTCGTGGAACCGGACCTGCCACTGGTCATATTCCATGGCTGCGAGCTCGGCCGTGTGGATTGAGCCAACCCACTTCTGCTTGTTGGTCTCGTGGTCGTTGATTTCCTCTCACGGTCGTTGATTTCCGCCACCCACGCCCCCGCCGACCACTGTCGGATGCCGAGGTTGGTCCTCGTCAGCGGCTGTGGTGGAGAGAGCTCCGGAAAAATACTCAAATCGTAGGAGGGGTGCAGTGACGGGTGGATCAGTCGAGCAGCTGCGGCTCAAGGAAGCGTCCGCGGACGACAACCCGCGGGATTGGCGGCGTGGATCCGTGTTGCGGATCGGTGGAGGGGACCGGCGGCCACCGTGTCCGGCCATCGGGAGTAGAGGGGGCGGCGGGTCGGGGTGGGGGACACGCCGGCGGCAGGGCGAGGGGGAGAAGAGGAGGCGGAGGAGAGGAAGAGAGAGGGGCAAATTTTTACTCGACCGCCGTGACCCGGAGTAAATATAAGGAGATGAATAAGGATGAAGTAATAAATTTACTCCACTAGCCATTATAAGGGATTAGCTAGGTGCGATTTAAAGGAGAAAAAACTCAAATTTACTTACTTACGGTCGGATAAGAGATCGGTTAGAAATGCCCTTAATGACACCCAGAACTCATGAGAACTTGAACCTGATTATTCTGGTCTCTCTATGCTTTTACTTTCCTCTTGTAAAGACATTTGTATTTGTTAGCAAAAGCAAAATTCATAGTTAGCAAAAAAATACCTTTGTATTTGTTTGGCAAATGCCACTTGCCTACATGGAACTAAGCTAGTGGGGATCGACTTGTATGCTAAGAAATTCTAGTGATAATTGACAGGGCACAAGAAACAGATAACACTGAATCTCAAAAAGAGAAAATGAAGGGGAACAAGGCGGAGACAACCCTTTTCTCAAGAAAGAGGCATATGTTTGCCATCTCTAGCACACCAACACTGTGCATGGTTTACTTGTCCAACTTTAAGACTTCACCTCTGATATTCAACAAAGATGACCAAGATAGTTATCCTAAAGCTTGACTAGATTGATGAAAAAAAGGAATCTATATCTGCCCACATAATTTTCCATCATTTTTTTCTGCGAGAAAATCAACGTTTGATCTTGTTTATATAATATTAAACAAACTAGTCTTACCCTTAGTGGCCCTTACCTCAGCATTTGAGTGTGCATTCGCAACAAGTTACTTGTTGAAGCTGAGGTGTGACTCCTTTCCTAGGCTCCAGATTGATTGGTCCGCCAGGACGCATGGCCACATTGCAAAGGAATTAAAAACACATCATGGTGGCTTGTTGTGTGGCACAAATGACTCAAGCATAACTTGCTGGATTTGAACAGGATAAACAAACAGTCGCTGGATTTGAGAAATGGTATTTGTTGGTTGGGGTGCTATCACTGAGCTGGTCTGGTCTTGCTACCTGGCTCGTAATAAAGGAGGTGACAGCAAATTGGGGTTGGCATGTGCCAAGTGGGCTCAATTGCTATTATCCAACACCAGAGGAGGGCCTACATATTTTTGAATTGTTTTGTTTTGGGAATAGCTGGCTTTATTGGACCGAGTTGGCTATTATGGCCAACAAAACAGGTCCCTGTTTTTTCAGTCAATGCTTCACTAAAACTAAAAGATGCATGGAAATATATTTGGTTTGTCACAGATACTGTCGCAATGATCTACGCCTCTGCGGGCTTGTCGATCGATTATTGGCTATTGGTCTCTTAAAGATATACTCCCTCCGCATCAAAATATAAGACGTTTTCTGATACAATGGTTTATAAAATAACGTTTTACATTTGATACGTAGAGAGTGCAAAATACGCCACTTGGCTCGTCGCCCACACCAAAATACATGGTCGCCTCGCCTGGGAGTTATACCAGAAAATACAGAGCTAAAATAGATGGACAAGATCAGTTCCCCCAAACAATGAGGTCACTGTGTGTTCATGGCGTACATCCGACGTGGCGAAATCCTTTCATCGCTGGCCTAGCGAAATGCTGGTGGTCACTTGCGAAATGAGGGAGGAGCTGTCATGCTGGTAGAGGTACCACTCATGCCAGCACGTTGGAGTGCTGCCCCTGCATTGGGTTTTAATTAGTTAGCCAGCCGCGAGAAGATTCCAAGCCCCAAACATTATAAAATTAACCAGCGGATCGGCCGGATTTTTCTTAATTTTGTCTAATCTGCCTCTCAGCGACAGAAAATGGGATTAGCTAGCTGTACTGGTTTCGGTTCTTCATCAGACTTATGGTTTTTAATCATGCTGTCTTTCTCCGAGGATGAGCGCTGCGATTGGCCGGAGGCGTTGCTTCTTTGAGGAGCTCACGGTACCGTCCCCGGGGATGGGCCCACGGGCGAGCAAGTGTGGGCCACACGCAAGGATGCCAAGTGGTGTGACCTGGCCGCGCTTGATCTCTTGTGGAGCGAGGGTGTGCGGCGTGTCATGCTGCTCCACGTCTCCTGTGGGAGTAGGTTTGTATGGAGGTAGCATGATTCGATGGATGTGGACGCTATTTCACTATTCTGGGGATGGAAAATGACCTGCCTAGAAATGAGATCACGACTTGGAATATTCAAGAGAATATCTATTTATTTATTTATTTATTTTAGTTTGTTCTTTTATTATCATGAAATCTTGGCTCAACCCAACTTTCATGTCATCGGCCATCGCCCAGGCAACCTGGTGACGGTGTCTCGGCTAAGGGGCCTTTGGCCGCATCCGGCTCGACGTGCGCGTGGTGCATACTGCTGGTCGTGATGACACGAGGTGATGCAGCGGTGGTGCAACCGACCAAGTCCTCAAGTGATTCATAGGTGTTGGTAGTAGGGCGGCGACGCGGGGCTTCAACGGTGTGATACGCTGACAAGTGGCAGAGGAAGAGACATGTGATAAACGGAGATGGTGCGATCGAGCCGGGGAGGTTGGTGCTTTATGGACGCACCTCATCTTGGTCTGATGCGTGCAGTAACAGGTGTCCTCCGATTTAGGGGGTGTCGATCTTGCTTGGGCGAGCAAAGGATGGAAGTCAAGGCAACGCCCCGAAAGGGGTGAAGGCGGTCTCGAAATGGTGTCTTAGGTCTTTGAGACTCCAGAGCGTCATCCCCCCAGCTATGGTGGCCTTCGAAGCCTCATAACTAGTGAATGACGCAGGGGTCTTGCTGCGCGTTTTACATATGCTGAAGTCGGGGGGGTGGCAATCATGCTCCTCCAATAATAATTTTGATTTCTCTCTCCTTTTTGTGGCGGAGGTGCTTCTAGTGTTATAGTCAGGTGCTTTGGTGAGGCATCTTATGTGCTCCTTTAGTAGCCTTCCGGGATTTTGCCGGATTTGTCTCTCCCGATGGAAGGTACAATCGATGTGGAGGGAATATTCTCTGACGCGGATGTTGGTGAATGTGATTGTAGTGTGGTTTGTGTTAACCGAGCAATTCTCTTCTTCTATAATGAACTACACAAACTGCTTGCCCCCTTTCGTGCCCTTGAGAAAAAGTACTTAATTATGTCATATAAACCAAATGTTAGTGAAACATTTTTTTGTCAACATAGTTTCTTAGTGAAATCTACACCCTACATATTGGAAGAGGGGTTAAATTAGTGAAATGTTCCCAATTTCCCTCTACCTTGTTGGTTGTAAGTATTTCATCTTTTGATGGCTTAACATAGACTAGCACATCAAGAGATTATAGTAAGAGCATCTACAACTGGACACCCTCCCCCCAAAACATTCGGGCATACAGCCCGGATCGATAAACGGCATCCAACCGGACCCCCCCAAAGCCAACCCAAACATCCGGTTTGTCGGTCACCCCTCAAACCCATCCCATATGTTGGGAGGTATCGGGATGCCCGTATGTGTCTGCCATGTCGGAACCAAATCTCTTCAAATCGTCCCCAACCCTAGCCCAAACCAGTCCTCTTCATCTCCTCTCTTCTGCCCCATCAGCACCACCCATTCCCTAGTTCCACCGCCACCCTATCTCCGTTGCCCTCCCCAACCCACTGCGCCTACCACCACCGGCCCCAAACCCCTCCTGGTCGTCCTTGTCACCACCAGACAACTTTCTAGAGATGCCTCAGCAACTTCAGATCAACGGGTGCACGTATAATTACTCAATGATCTTGTGAAGCATATATGGACTCACACAGAAAATCACTGAATTTTATGTTTGAACTATGCATTCTGAATAAATATTATTTTGGAACTATGTATTTTTCTTTATGAATAAAAATTATTTGAGCGTAGTTTGTTACATGTATTCGTATCATCAAATGATCGATGTGTATGTGGTTACATGTATTTGAGATTTCGAAAGTGAGGGATGTGATTGCACGGGCAAACATCTGAGGGGAGCCATCTGGGATGCATCCGCGAACATGTAGTGGGTCAAATTTATACATTGTTGTAGATGGTCTAACGTGTTGGAAGAGAACAAGTATATAATTGTACTCCAACATGCATAGGTAAATTATTACATTTTGAGAAAAAATTTGTGAAAATAGAAGCTAAATATTTAAGATTCTATTTCACATCTTTTTTTGCGGGTATCCATTTCACAATAAAAATTAAAATGAGGTATATAATTCTCAAAATACAGCAAGTATTTGCCGGGAGGAATTTTTTATTTTTGACAGATCTCCCATCCATTTATATAAAAAAAAATCAAACTATTAATCGTGTCAAATCATTTGTGCAACTTGCAGGACAATTAACCACATGACCAAAGTCATAGCACAGAGGATCCCAACAACATGTCCTACACTCGCTGTAGCCTGCAGCCTGTACCCCTCCAGCGCAGCTTGCAAGCATCCACGACCCATTCATCATTTTCTGGCTGCTCCGGCTTAATGACACCCCTTCCATAACCTTCTCCTCATTTGACGTCCATGCCCCTGCCTCCCTCCAACAACCCGCGCCACCTCACGCGGGGGCACCCACGTAATTTCTCCCAGGGCGAGGGCGGCCTATCTGACCAGCCCATTATATATCGCTCTCATGGCACCGTGGCTCATGTACTGCTGCCCATTGATAGGCTGGTGATCACTGCTGTCGAGAGGAACTACGCATCCACCCCTTCCGCCCCCAGCTACCTCGCTTGCTCCACGTAAGTTTCCGTTCCTTCTAGCTTCCCTTGTTGTCTCCTTGGCTTCTCCTTGTGATGAGAAAAAATCTCATGGAGTTTTGCGCCTCCTTTGTTCTTCTGTTGGAGTAGGCATCGTCTTTGAAGGAGAGGAAGATGACGAGCGTATGGAAGACCAAGGTTCTCCCCGGGCTCAACAAGATCTTCGACAAGGATGGCAAGAAGGCCGCCGCCGCCGAGTTCTTGAAATCCTTCAACAAGGTACGTTGAGCTCCGGGCTCTTGCAAAATTCTTGTGAAATTTGCGCGTTACGAATTTTTGAAATGATAGATGATGTCTGTATACACGTGTTTTGCTTGCTTGTTGATTGTGTGGGCGTGCTCTGTGTGTGTAGGAGGAGATTGACAAGGAGATTGAGGACAAGAAGACAGAACTAGAGCCCAAGGTTGTGGAGACCATTGAAGCATCTCCTCCAGAAATTAAGGTGAAAAGATTTTTTTGGGGGGGTTCCTAATTAGTATTGGTTTTGTGTGGTTGCTTAGGACATAACAGTAGGAAGTAGCCACCTTGAATCCTTAATTAGTGCTAATCATACTGTTATCTTGTTGTAGGGCTTGATAAAGGATAAGAAAACATCCAAGATCAAGAAGAACTCAGTTGCCGTCACCAAGTTCCTTGACGATTTGGCCAAGATTGGTAATTTTTTTGTTGCTTAAATTTTGCAAAATAAAATATTGTGAAAAAAGGATTAAATACAAAAATGGAATTATTTTAGCAATCTTATCAGGTAATTTCTTAGGGTCCGTATCTTAAATAACCTTTATTCCTTGCCTTTTGAACAAAATAACCTTCATTATCCTGCTTTCACATAACTAAACTTTAGAGGTATCTTGTTAGAACAAAAAGAAGACAAACAAAGTAATGGAATCTTCTCACATATGTTTCTTGCAACAGAAGTTCCCATGCAAACAGTACCGTTGCTTTTAGGCGATGCAGACAAAACCATAACATGTGCAATTAACAAAAGATGAACAATTAACTGTAATTAATTGCCATAGGTGCACTCAGCTCTCGGGCATACTGCTGAGAGCTTTGTGCGTTCTAGAATAAAGAACACTCTTAATCATTAGTTAATTAAATTAGTTATATCTAACTGACATATGCTAATGAAACTATCGAGCTAATCAGCGTTGGTTAATATGCAGATTTCCCCGGAGCCAAGCTGGTGAGCGACGCGGTGGCCAAGTCCGGCACCACGCCCCTCTCCCCGGCCATCGTCTTCATCTTGGACAAGGTTGCGCCCTTCGTCCCAGCGCCCAAAGAGGAGCCCAAGGCCGAGCCCGAGGACGCCGCCCCGGCAGAGGAGACCACCACCCGCGAGGTTGCCGTGGAGGAGAAGAAGGAGGAAGCCGAGCCCTCCGCCGCACCGGCAGAAGCGGCCGCGCCGGTGGAGGCAGCCGCGCCCGCTGCTGAGGTAGTGGAGGAGAAGAAAGAGGAGGAGAAACCCGCGGAAGCCGCCGCACCTGCCGCCGAGGAGCCAGAGAAGAAGTGATCGGTCGCCGCCGGCCGGAGTCCAAGAGCAACCCAAGCTACCACCTAGCTTGCTGCTGGTAATGAAAACATTTTAAGTTATTGTGAATTTGTGGTCGCTCTCTGTGTCAAGGTAGCTGCACAAAAGTAAGCACGTACGTACGTACACTGCACTTGCCATGCATACCACGCATGCAAACGTACACGCATGGAACATTTGTTATTCTTTCGATGGACCGGTCTCCTCACCGTATGTGTACATTTTACGTGGGGCTTTCTTGCTTTTTTGTGGTGGTTAAAACCTGTGTAATTATGATTATATTGGTGTGTTAATTTGTTGGTCATGGTATAAGCAGGAACTTGTGCATTCTTCCTCTTCTTGAACTTGTGCAAACCCTGGATGAATCATATAGAGCCCGGCTGTTGATATGGTTGATTTTACCGTCATTCACATCAGAGTGGATTAACAACAATGGCTTTGCATGCATACGCCTCCGGTCAAGTTTCACAAGATGTAGATAAGCACGAGGGAAGTCGGTAGGAAACTGATGGAGGTGGCGTACCAAATCGTGGCACGAAACCTAGAAACCGATCGATGGAGATAGATAGCTTTGGGACATACTATACTGACATTGCACATAATTATCTCGTTTGCTTAGCCAAATCAGTGAAAAAAATCAATCAGTGCCGGTCGGAAAGGGACGTGAGCTCAATCCTATCGCCCGGCCGCACGACACGCCTCTGGCTCATCAGCCTGAGATCTCGATCTCTCAGAGGCCCCGCATGGACGGGCCTGCGTGACGTACGTGCCTGCGTGCACCCAAATTATTTCTAATTATTTGTAATTAACAAGGCTCACCATTGATCCATCCACTGATGGGTACACGCAGGAGGATAAAGGAGACGTTTCAGTCGAAATAAAAGGGGTTGATTGTGATCGTTTCTGGGTTGGTGTTCCGTTCTGTCCGTCCGGGCAAAGCAGTGAACCACGCACGGTGCCTTGTGCCTTTGTCCAGTACCGTGGCTTGGTCGCTGTTGCCGGGCCCTGTCACGTACGCACGCACGAACCATGGCAGCGTGACACGAGACGTGCACGCTGCAGCAATGCAGACGCGCCCACAAGGACGTGACACGGCAGGCGCACCACAGAATATCTAATCAGAACGAGTGATTTTCAGTGGATTTTCCCAGGCGTACACGTCGATTTTGGTGCTCTCGTGAACCACGGATGTGCAGGCATGCGGTTGTGGCGCCAAGTGCCAACCACTGTGAACGAAGAAAGCTTTGTGGCGCCAACTGAGCTGGGAAGAAGATTCAAAGGGAATCTGGCGTGACGGCGTGAACAGCCGCGAGAACAAGATTCCTGCCGTTGGTCAGCCTCGGAGCGGACGGGTGGTAGGTTTTGGACAAGACAAGGAACGGAACGGAACGGAATCTCTTCTCCCGTTTTTGGCGTTTCTTGCTTCCCACTCTATGTACCTACTCCTATTTTTGCCGTTGGTGAGTGAGAGATTTCAAGTGCTGGTTCACCATATTTATCGTTAACTACGTGGGCACGGTACTCCAATGATGAATAGGAGTAAAATAAAAGGACTCGAAAAAGGTGTTTTTCCTTTGCGCCGTGCTGACCCGATATCATGTTCTCGTCCTTGGCTGGGGTCTAGTAGCTGGACAAGGCTACAAAGGTTCAGCTGTCTCGAGTGATTGGGCTGCATGCATAGGTTGGCTGGTAGCTGGCTCAGGCCAGGGACGGGGCCACTTGGACAGCTAACGAGAATCACAACTTGGAGTTTGGTTTCATATATGGATTTTTTTTAAATGTCTTTTTTTATAAATTCGAAAAATATATGCCCTAATTTGTAAATTTTAAAAGTTCCCCGTCGGCCTCGCTAAGGCCGAAGAGGAGCTTTTAAGTCTCCCTTAGACCGAACTAGTACACTTCGGCCATGCTTAGGTCGACGAGTGCATTTCGGTCTACCTTAGACCGAAAACCGACGCCCAGGGCTGAAGAGACCGGTTTTCACTCAGCTGAAGAGTGCTACAGGGCCCACCACTTCGCGTAAATGGAAGGCCGAAGTTGCATGTTGGCCTAAACCAGGCCGAAGTGTATTCTTTGGCTTTCTCGTGACCGAGGAGTCCTTTTTTTCCTTTCTCCATCCACCATTCTTCTTGCCCAATTCCCCCCAGCCCCTTACCCTCATTCTATAACCCCCCCCCTCCCCTTCGCATGTTGCCCGGGCTCCCGGAGAAGTGCCCGGAAAGGAACACAGAGTAAATTTGACAAGAACTTTTTCGTTTGCGTGGAAGGTGGGATAGGATTGTTGAACTCAAACATATGAGTGCCCGCATTACTGGTAGGCCTTTACTTCCTGACAATCCAAAAATAAATTTTCCACATAAGGAATATGAGGACCACGTTAAGGTAATTGATATGTCATTTAAGGTTGCACCCAGTCAGACCGTATATTTCATAGTTGTTTCTTATTTCCAGAGGTACCCTGAGGAGGCGGAATTGTTGAACAAGGACATATTCAACTTCGAGTGTATGAAGTGTGTCTGGGGCCCTATACCAGAGTTGAGGATGTCGCGGGATAATGTTGCATCGGTGAGGGGTGACGCAAGCTCAAAGAAAGTGAGTGAAGACGATGATGATTTTATGCCAAGCAAACGAGCTCAGAACAAACGCAAGACTCATGTTGCATCTGAGAAGGGTGACGGTAGTTCTAGCAAAGTGAAGAGTGATGATGATGACTTTATGCCAAGCAAAAAAGCTCAAAATAGATCGAAGGGTTGCGCAAGCTCAAAGGGTGGTAGATCAAGTAACAATGTAGCATAATCGAAGGGCGCTGATGCTGGTTATGGTTCCGCTGATGAGTTTATGCGTGGGAAACTAGTTCAGGTAACATTTGTACGCAACCGTAAAGATCTTTGAAAGAACCATGTAAGCGAGAATAGTGATGATGACTTCATCTAGTGGTTGTTCGAACATTATGTTGTATCTTAATTTCCTGTTGAAGTGTGTCCTAATTTCTATTGTTTTGCAATATCTTCATGAGAATTTTCATATCAACTAGCAAACTTGAAAGTAACATGGAAATAAATGTCTCATACATAGATAATGGGCCTCACACATGTAAACAAGTGCGGAAGTAACATAGACAGAAGCATGTCTCATACATAGATAATGGCTCACACATGAAGAAAAGTCTTAAACTAAATATGGATAGATGTATTTCTCATACATAGAGAATCGTATCACCCCTGGGGATGACGACGTCTAAGTTCTTGCTTCCTCGTACGAGGATCAGAAGGCTCGAATCATTGATAACGAGCACAAGGGGATTGCAATTAACGAGTATAGGGGATCGCAACAGTTTTCGAGGGTAGAGTACTCAACCCAAATTTATAGATTTGACACAAGGGGAGCCAAAGAATATTTGAAGGTATTAGCAGCTGAGTTGTCAATTCAACCACACCTAGAGATTAATTATCTGCAGCAAGTAATCAGTAGCAGAGTAGCTTGATAGTTTTGATAATAGTGACAGCAACAACGGTAACAGTAACAGTGATAGCAGTAATCTCATGGCAAGTGTAACAATGATGATAGTAGTAGTAGCTTAGCATAAACAATATAGGATAAACTCGTAGGCATTGGATTCGTGACTTGTTGGATGATATTCATCATGTGACAGTTATAACCTAGGGCGATACGACTCTAGCTCCAGTTCATCGATATAATGTAGGCATGTATTCCGTAAATAGTCATGCGTGCTTTATTAAAAGAACTTGCATGCCATCTTTTGTCCTACCCTTCCGTGGCAGCGGGGTCCATATTGCAAACTAAGGGATATTAAGGCCTCCTTTTAATAGAGAACCGGAACAAAGCATTAACACATAGTGAATACATGAACTCCTCAAACTACGGTCATCACCGAGAGTGGGCCCGGTTGTTGTCACTCCGGGGTTGTCGGATCATAACACGTAGTAGGTGACTATAACTTGCAAGATCGGATCTAAAACATGGATATAATGATGAATTCGTAAACGGTTCAGATCTGAGTTCATGGCACCTGTGCCCAAAGTGACAAGCATTAAGCATAGCAAAGTCATAGCATCATCAATCTAAGAACATAGTGGACACTAGGGATCAAGCCTTAACAAAACTAACTCGATTACATGATGAATCTCATCCAACTCCTCACCGACCAGCGAGCCTATATATGAAGGAATTACTCACTCCCGGTAGGGAGCATCATGGAATTGGCGATGGAGATGGGTTGGTGATGACAAAGAACAAAGATCCCCCTCTCCGGAGCCCCAAACGGACTCCAAATATGCCCTCCCGAGGAAGAACAGGGCTTGGCAACGGCTCCGTCTCGTGGAATGCAATAATTCTTTCTCCCTGATTTTTTCTGGAATAATGTGATTTTATAGTATCAGGGGGATCGCCTGCGGGGCCACCAGGTGGGTATAACCCACCTGGGCGCGCCAGGAGATGGGGGCGCGCCCTGGTGGGTTGTGCCCACCCAGGGGCCCCTCTCTGGTGGGTCTTGGCTCCAGTAATTCTCTTTTATTCCATAAAAATTCCTCGCAAAGTTTCGTTTCATTCCGAGAACTTTTATTTCTGCACAAAAACAACACTATGGTAGTTCTGCTAAAAACAGCGTCAGTCCAGGGTTAGTTTCATTCAAATCATGCAAATTAGAGTCCAGAACAAGAGGAAAAGCGTGAGAAAAAGTAGATACATTGGAGACGTATCAACTCCCCCAAGCTTAAACCTTTGTTTGTCCTCAAGCAATTCAGTTGATAAACTGAAGTGAGAAAGAAAAACTTTTACGAACTCTTTTGCTTTTGTTTGCATAAATAGGCTTAAACAGCACCCAGGTTTTCAGCCAGCATTATAACTAACCATGTCGATAATAACACTTAAAGATTATATTAACTCATATCAATGACATAATCATCTAGCGAGCGATAATAAGAGATCTCAAACAGCAACACGTTGTCAAAACAACCATGATATAATATGGCAATAGTGGTATCTCGCTAGCCCTTTCTGAGACTGCAAAACATAAATGCAGAGCACCTCTAAAGTTCAAGCAGCGACTAAACATTGTAATTAATGGTAGAAAAGATCCAGTCATGATGCACCCTACACACAATGCATATATCATGACAATTGTGCTCCCTCAGTTTCTAGCGCTTGTTTTAGAAGGTGATGACACAACATAAAAGTAAATAGAAAGTCCCTTCGCAGAGGGAAGCAGTGATTTCCAAAGGTGCCAGAGCTCAATTTTTAAAACAGAGGTAAATGATATTTTGAGACATGCACCATTCTTATTCACTTCACGACCATCAGTTATCAACATCTTCCATGCTAAGCACGCTAGTGGCGGTTCCCAAGCGATAAAAGTAAAGGTTTTGACTCCATTGGGAGTTTTTGTTTGATTATTCAAGAGATGAACTCCTTTTTCATGTTTGCAGTTTGGGACTGGGCATCCCTATTACCGCCCATTTTCTCGTGCGATGGCGAGTGAATAAACACTCGACCTGAGAATAACCCGCTTAGCATGGAAGATATCGACCACCTCCTATCGTTCCATGAACGATCTAGGCACGCAAAAAGGATAATTTTTAGAAGTTTTTAGAGGTGGCACATGCAAATTTACTTAGGACGGCAGAGTAATACCGCATATAGGTAGGTATGGTGGAGTCATCTGGAATAACTTTGGGTTTAAGGTTTTTTATGTACAAGCAGAGTTCCCACTTAGTACAGGCGAAGGCTAGCAATTAGATTGAGATGCGGCCAGCTAGAGAGCAACAACGATCATAACCATGCATTATGCATAAGTAACATTGTACACTAGCATGAGTAGGATATGAACACCATGAACATAAATATCATAGAGGCTATGTTGGTTTTGATTCAACTATATGCATGAACATGTGCCTAGTCAAGCAACTCAAACATTCAGAGGAGGGTACCATATCATCATACTACATCACAATCATTTTAACGCTATGTTGATATCCAAGATAAATCATTATCCACTCCCAGCTACTTATGCATGGCATGAGAAACTATAATCTCTAATTGTCATTGCAAACATGTGTAGCGACCCGACCCGAATGGATCGAAGTCTTATGTTTAACTGTCATCCCTGGAATGGCATGCTGACACACACAGTACTCGAGGATTTATAACAGAGGTAAATCACATGTATAAAGTAACGTAAATGCTAATACCCCAATTCTTATAGCGGAAGTAACAGCAAAGTGGTGGAGTTCCCAACAACGCCAACGACAAAGTTGAGTGTTAACATCGTAACCCTAACGTATCACTTACTCGTCGTAAGATTCCTGCAACATGAGACGTTGCAGCCACGTAGGTCAGTACATTGAATGTACTGACAATTTCACACCATAGAATAATAACGAAAATGTCTATCTCTATATGCATATTTGGCTGGTGGACGCTCTAAGTTTAATTTTGCATAAAGCTCTTTTTTTCCTACAACAAAGGAATAAATTTTTATTTACTAAGTTAAAAATTACCCATATTGAGAAGGTTTCCCCAACTCAATACCAAAATCACCAAATCATTAATAACCCAACAATTTCATTAAATCGAGTGATGAGATCAACCAATAATTCAAATACGAGATACTCAAAATGTCCATAACCGGGGACGCGGCTAATAATGATTAGTTTGTACACTCTGCAGAGGTTTGCGCACTTTTCCCCACAAGACTCGATCTCCTTCGTTGAATTTCTCGCACTGCCTGATGTTTGAGAACCGGATGATCGAGACACAGTCTTTCTAAAGAGGTCCCCTTAACCGATAGATAGGCCAGTAAACCTACAATCCCCTACATCTGCTAGCCTATCATGGAAAGATTTCCCACAACTTACTCAACTATGCCAGAGCCCATAATGGTTTGTGGCTGCACATGTAAGTTTCTAGCATGAATAATCTTATGATTCCTTTGAGCGTGGGTGGCATTCCATAGGATGATCACACGGATACCCCGGGATCTCCTAGGATAACACTGGATTCCCCAGGTGCCCGGGCAAGCCACTGGTATCCCCAGGGTGCCCCAACCATTCCACCCAAATGTGTGTTAATGTTGCCACCTTAAGTTACCCTTAATTATTATCTCTCGCATCTTTCATGAATCTCACATACCAATCCCCGTCTATGAGCATGGCTAAGCAATATGAGCATAATTGTCAGGACCCCGACTCAATGCCACATCGATCTAGCATGTAACACCTCATATCACTTTGCGGCCTCACGCACGGTATTCCCGCGGGTGTCGCCTTACCTTTGCCCGGGACCGTTTGCGCCTTTTGGCACACGTATATGATAGTGTCGCTAGCATCCATATGATAAGGAGCCCGGGCTGACATGGCTAGTCGTAAACCCAAAGTGGCACAAACTTACAGGGACATGCATCCATGACCCAACATCGAACGTGTCGGTCATCAGCGAGTGAATCCAGGCTGTAGCACTGGGCTAGCAGGACTCTGGTGAACCGGGCTGTAGCAGGCTAACAGGACTCCGGTATTCATCGCGTGACATTTCCCCGAAGGGACAGACACAGGAACGAAGAAGGACACATGCCGGCCAGCCTAAGTGTTCCGGAGCAGTAGCAAGCTACCATGGCTCAGTGGAAGCACTAGGAGACATTTCCCGGTAAGAGAGGCTACTAAGGATAAACAACTAGATAGTCAGATCCCACACATACCAAGCATTTCAATAACATACACACAATATGCTTGATATGTGCAAATACAACATGGCATCACAACATGACTCTACGACTCAAGTATTTATTCAACAGGCTCCGAGGAGCGAGATATTACAAACATAGGTCTCATGACCCAACATTCAGAGCATACAAATCAAAGCACATGCAGAAGCTGAACATGTCTGAGTACAGACATCTACAAATGAAAAAGGCTTGAAAGCCTGATTATCTACCAGATCCTGCCGAGGGCACAAGATCGTAGCTGAGGTATCAAGCTAAACGTCGAAGTCCACGCAGAACTACTAACGAGACTGAAGTCTCTCTACAAAAACATAAAATAGGCAAACATGAGTACAAATGTACCCAGCAAGACTTACATCAGAACTAACTACATATGCATCATTATCAACAAAGGGGATGGTGGGGTTTAACTGCAGCAAGCCAGCTTTGACTCGGTGGCTATCCTGAACTACTACTGCAAGTAACTCTTTTGAGGTGGCGCACACGAGTCCACATATTCACCATATCAATACACCACTATGGATCCGCTTCCGTCTCCCTACGAGAACGCCATCCATAGCACTCACACTTATCTTGCATATTTTAGAGTATCCACTTTCACTTGTCTATGAACTGTTATAGGCAACCCAGAAGTCCTTTACCGCGGACACGGCTATTCGAATAGATGATGTTAACCCTGCAGGGGTGTACTTCTTCATACATGTTTCCACCACTTAGCGTCTGCACACGACATGTGCTCGGCAGACTTCAGGCGAAAGCCGACGTGGGTGTAGACCACGACCTACCTAAACACTCAAGTCTCTAGTCCAGGTTTATCGCCTATTCGGGTTCCATCCGCGAGGAGATCCGGCCGGAGTTTCGCTCACAGCCCCAAACGATGTGTGCAGGGTTCCCGAGACACCAAACGGGCGCTCGGTACACCGTGCCACGTGCCTACCGCATCACAACCCACCCCTCTGGTCAGCGCTGCGCACGGCCTCCAGCATACTACAAACACCAGAAACTACTTGCAACTCCTGGACAGAGGACGAGGGTGATTAAGAAGTCGAGCGGGGTCATATTTCAGGGCCCAATGCATGATAGTAGATGAATCATGGATCACAAACACAGAACTCAGTTCCTAAGGACGGCTTCAATGAGGCAACCCACCATGTACTCCTACATGGCCTCTCACCGCTACCTTTACCAAATCGTGTTCACACACTTAGCTCGCACACAATAGGACATGTTCACACACCTCTGATTCATCCCCGATGAATCAGACCTGACTCAACTCTAAGCAATAGCAGGCATGACAAACAAGCATGAATGAGTAGGCACATCAGGGCTCAAACAACTCCTACTCATGCTAGTGGGTTTCATCTATTTACTATGGCAATGACAGGTCATGCAGAGGATAAAGGGGTTCAACTACCGCAGCAAGTAACAGTTGAATCGATGTTGTCCTAATGCAGTAAAAGAGAGCAGGAGCGAGAGAGTGGGTTTGTATCGGAATGAACAAGGGGTTTTTGCTTGCCTGGCACTTCTGAAGATAATATAGTTCTTCATCGGTGTCATCGAACTCGTCGTCGGAACCACGTCTATCGAGAGGGGACAAACACCGGCAACTGAGAAAGAACACAATCAATGCAATGCCACAATATGATGCATGATCATGACATGGCAATATGCTGTGATTTGAGCTAATGCACCTAGCTATGATTTAAATGAAGTTGGTTTGAATACATGATTCAAATTCCAACTCCATATATGATTATTTAAATGCCCTTTATTTGTTTTGTCCAAAACAGAGGACAAACATTGTTCAAACATGCATGAAAATGCTACAGATGGATTCCTTGAATTTTTCTGATAATTTTTCATATATAATTTGTTTGATTTGGGGTCACGGTTGAATTACTATGATTTTTAGAAGTTTTAGCTATTTTCTGAAATAAATAAATTGTTTAGATTTATTTAAAATCCAGAAAAGGCTTTATTGCATCAACACTGCATCAGGGTGACGTTAGAGGTCTACGGGGACGTCCAGGTCAAACTGACCAGTGGGTCCCGCGTGTCAGCAATTAATTAAACTAACTAATTTTAGTTAAACTAATCTGGTTAGTTAGCAGGGGGGCCCACTTGTCATTGACTCAGGGGGGTCAACTTGGGCCCATGCAGTCAACGTCAATGGTCAAACCCGCCGGTCAGCGGGTCAAAGCCTGCCGGCGTTTAGCCGCCGGCGAGGCCAGACACGGCGGCGTGCTGCGGGATTTGCCCACAGGGCTCCATTTGCTACACGGAGAGAAGCTACGGGCAGCTGGTGCTCGCCCACATCCAGCCGTGGTGATGGCTTGGCCGGGAAGTGGCCGGAGCATCGTCGGTGACGAGTTTGGCGGAGGCCGAAGCTCGGGCCAGCTCGTGCACGTGGCTGCAGTGGCCAAGGCGGTGTGGCGCTAGCACCTACAGCCTCTATGCGGCGCAAGGAGTGTGACGGGCACAAGCCCGTGACCAAATGGTCACCGGAGTAGCGCCAGCGACGTGGTCAGGCGGCGGCGTGTTCGGGCACAAGAGACGCGGCATCTACGGTATTCTAGGGGCAAAACAGAAAGCACAGGGAGGTTCAGCAGCTCACAGAGAAGCCGCAGGGATGGTCAGCGTGCTCGGGGAAGGCTCGGTGCGGTCGGAACAGCGACAGCGATCTGGGGCGGCCCGAGGTTGAAGACGACGGCGGCGGGGATGATGCAGGGGCTCCGGCGTCGAGCGGCTTGGCTAGTCGACGTAGTCGACGACGACGAACCGTCCGGACACGGTGAGAGGGTGCGGGGACGGCGCTAGACGCGGCTGCAGCGAGCGGCGGCGACGGTGACGTCTCGGGCGACGTCGGGGAGGGCGAGGGAGAGGAGCCAGAGGGGAGGGCGAGTGTCTGCGAGGTCGGGGAGAGAGACAGAGGGTTCGTCCCACGTCGACAGCTCGACGAGGGGAGCGGCGAGGCGGCGGGCAGCTGCGTGGCACGCATGCTGTGCTCACCGTCGAGCAGCTGCTTGCTTGCCTGGCCAAGCCAAACAGCTCACTGGAGCGGTGGCTGGGCTGGGCCGGCAGGCGGGCCACCAGGTGGGCTGGAAGGCCAGGTAAGTTGGCCCAGGTAGTTCACTCTCTCTCTTTTAATTGTTTTTGTTTTTCTATTTCTCTGTAATCTTTAGGGCTTTATTAAAAATACTAATGCTATCCCAAAAATCATGAAACTTGCTCAAGCCCACTGTTTGGAAAATATCCAACAACAAACATTTAAGTTTATGATTATTTGAGCATTTAAAATATTTTATAGTTTTTAAATGCCCAATTGCAAATACAATATGAATTAATTCAAAAATCCAGAATGGCCTAAAAATATGTGCATCATTTTTGTCAGAGGTGCTGGACCAATTCAAAAATGATGAACATTTCTAAAGGCAGTTTGGGATCATTGAAAAGATTTAAGTTTGAACCTGGTTGAATTCCATTTGCTGCTGGGGTTTCGACAATCCCCATTTCAAGTTTCATGAAATTTAAACATGATGCATGAGTGCAGTTGCAACTATTTCACTCAGGTATTCTAGGGCTGTGACAACTCACCCCTACTAAACAAGAATCTCGTCCCGAGATTCAAGACGTGAGGTAAGAAGACAGAGGGGGCACAAGCTAACACGGTCTTCACGATCCAAGTTGCACTTCATAAGAACATTGATTCGATCATGATCTTTGTCTCGATGTCATGCTCTGAGAACTCCAACTATCAGGACAACGAGAGGAAAGGGAAAACTCTAGAAGGATCGATCTTCTCGAAGATCGAACAACCAACGATCAACTTGCGGAATGAGATATTGAACATTTCTCGAGTTGAGACATGAACATACATCCAGAGGGATGGAGTGTAACAGATGACGAAGGTTCACTACGTAGACACAATTCCACACTTAAGAAGTTGGTGAACGGTTGTCCACGTAGCGAGGAGTTGAGTTGCCATGATACCATAACGAGACATCTTAAGGAAGGTGACCCGCAGAAATATTCCCTTAAGTGGCAAAAAGGATTACTTTTGATATAGAGATCATTGAGACTCTTTATACCAGCATAAGGCAATCACATCAGATCTGAATAAATTCAAATTTTAAATTTTCAAAAATATGTTTGAGTTGGTTAACTGGATAGAGTGGATCATAACGAAGAATTGGGCGTTGGTTTCGTTGGATTTGGATAAACGAGCAAAAAGTTACGAAAGTTTAAAGATTAGGGGCTAATCTGCGAAGAAAATATTCACAGATGGGTCCCTGACCAAAAATAAAACAGAAAAAGAAAAATCTGTCGGACAAACGTCCGCTACGGGAGACTAACGAACGAACCGTTCGCTACCGAGACCTAACCGGACGAACGTCCATGAAATAAAGAAAAACGAAAGCTACCGTTGGATCAAGATCCAATGGTCGAGGGAAGGTGGGGCGTTACCGCGACGACGGTAGTCGTCGACGGTGGCGGCGGCTCGGTGATGAACGGGGCGGGGACGTCGGGGCTCGGCGGCGGCGGTGGAGTAGATGGGGAGGGGCGGCGCGGTGCGGCGGTTCCAGCGGTGGGGTCGGCGGCGGCCGGGAGCGAGGCGGGCGGTGGCTGCTGCGGCTTCGACAGCGGCGGCGGTGGTTGCAGCGCTGGCGACGGGTTTAGAGGAGAGAGAGGGGTCGGGGACGGCAGCTTATAAAGGGGAAGGGGAGGGGAGGCTTGGGCGAGGGGTCAGGCGAGGAGGCGTCCGGAGGCGGCACGGCGGCGGTCGGCGTGCAGGCGGCGGACTCCTGCTGTAGCTCGGGTACGGGCACGGAGCGCTGGGCTAGGCCGCAGCCTGGCTGGCTAGCTGGGCCGGCCCAGTTCGGCGGAAAGGTTTTTTTACTAAGACAACAAAAATAAAATAAATAACAAAATAATAAAAATGATATATAGGCATATTATATATCAAAATTTTCAGAAAAAGATTTTCTAAAACATGAACATCTTTATAGCGGCAATTAAATTCCACGAAAAATTAAATAAAGCAAACAGTGCTACTAGTTTGTTTAAAAACCAAATAAAAATATTTTAAAATACCAAAATGATTTCAAAACCATTTTTATCCAATTTTCCAATGTAGGGAATCACTTTACCCTATTTTCCATATATTTTATTTTTGGAGAAAAATAATTTGAATAAAAACCAAATAACTCCAAATTGAAAATAATTTCAAAGGGACTTTAAATTTGATTCTTTGAAACTTCCAACTCTCTTTCTTATCATTTGAAGAAGTCATTTTATCTTCTCTCATGAAACTCATTGAGTCGCATAAAGTTTCTGAATTTGAAATATTTCCAAATGGAATTCAAATCTTTTCAAAACCCTTTTTGTCGTGGTTTTGTCACGGCAGATGTCCTAGCAAAAGGACTTAGTCGTGGAGCCATCACAACGGGTTAGCTTAAAGGGGTTCAAGTGGACAAAGGACACAGGGTTTATACTGGTTCGGCCCCACGATCTAGTTGTTATGGAATTGCTAGGGTTTCGATGACCAGGGAGCGAATCCGCTATGCTTGGCTCTCGAGTTGTTGTTTCTTGTCCCTAAACAGCCGCCGGGTCGTCCCTTTATATACACAGGTTGACGCCCATCGGCTTACAGAATCCCGAGGCCGACTCATAAACGTGTACGGCTCGGTTTCTACCCTTCCCTATCTTACAACACAAGTTACATATCATATGGCGGTTTATGACTATGGTCCCTAATCCGCCTTTGGGCCGTGGGCCTCCATGTTAAATCTCCTCCGTAAAGCTCCATACTCCTTGTCTTCATGGGCTTCAAATATGACTAACTCCTTACGGGCATAACCCGGCCCCTCCTTTATACTCAGTAGTAATATCCCCAACATTAGGCCCCTGATTGATTTGAACCTGTTCATGTCAATTTTTAACACTTAGGAAAATTCCTCCTTTATCGCCTTCGCATAAACCTTGTAACCGCCATCACGTCATCTTCCAAGATTGTAATAAACCGCCATGACATCACCTGTTATAAAAATTGTATATATCTCCCCTTCATTAATGAGCCTCCAACAATTGAGGCGACAGGTCTGTCACATATCCACCTTTGGGCTCCTCGATTTTTGTGCCTGTCACTTATCCCTTCGCCTTATAAATAAGACCGAGGGGTCCTTTTCATCCCCTCCCCGTATCTCCTCACTTCTTCTTCCTCCTTGCACCGACCTGACCCTCAAGCGCGGCCGCCGTTGTCAAGCTCCGCCCTCGACCTCATCTCCGGCCGCTGCATCAACCTGAACATACCAGAGAAACGCGGCGCGCCTTTGCTGTTCTGTCGGCAACAGTAAGTCTCCCTTTCCCTTGTTCTAGATCCGCCATTAGGGTTTTGGTGTTCATCAAAGCTCGGAGCTGTTCTTCTCTGTTCACCTCAGTAGTGCAAGCGGCGATCTTAGATCCAACATTTTCTTGTGCAGTCGTAGTTGTAATCCCCTTTTTCATCCTTAGAACATCTTCTTCGTATAGGATAATCTCATCTGGATCTGATGAACTACTTAAGCACCTGCATGTTAGGTCTGGATATGCTTTGATTTACTGATACACCACAGATCTGAAATTATCATACCAATCTGTGAAACTTGTTTTTCCCTCACTTAAATATCTTAGATCTGTACCTTTCATATCAAAGTAGGCGGTTTAACTTTTGAAAATGATAACCCGGTAGGTACCATTGGTCCCCTTTTAAATCGCTGGTTCATTTATTTTTGTAACCCTTCCAAGGGGAAACTCCTGTTTAACCTGTGTATATGCCTTCACGTCTTTTTCCTTTGACCTTGCAACTTGTAAGTCTTGAACCTTAAACCGGCATTATCCATGTTTCAGCTTTCCATTGAAATGGCCAAACAAGTTTATGAATGCAACTGGGTTCCTTCCCGGATTACTAAAGAGCAACTAGATAGATGTGTCGCAACCGGCGCTTTAGCAAAGAAAGAAGTCATCTACTGGAGGGCCCCTGGTCCAGAAAATCCTCCTGAGCCCAAGGATGGAGAAGTAATCATGTTCGTTGACCACCTGGGTCGAGGGTTTAGCCCTCCCAGATCAAAAAAATTCTGGGATGTACTTGCTAGCTTCCAACTCCACCCCCAGGACATTGGACCAAACTATGTGTCCAATGTTTGCAATTTCCAAGTATTTTGTGAGGCTTATCTTCAAGAGGAGCCCACAGTTGAACTGTTCAGGGATTTCTTCTATTTGAACCGTCATACAGAGTTTATAGACGGACCCAATACTAAGCTTGGTGGAATGGCTATTCATAAGAGGAAAGATGTCAGCTTTCCCCACGCCAAGCTTCACAGTCACCCCAAGGACTGGAATCAGACTTGGTTTTATTGCCGAGATACATCTCCAACTAATGAGAATCCTCTGCTGGGTTACCGTTCTCACCGGCTTAGCAACACACATCCATTTCCTCAGAGGCTGACTGCAAAGGAACGGTCCAACTACGCACCACAACTCTCAAAGCTCAGAGCCTTTATGGCGAACGGTTTAATAGGCGTTGACTTTGTCCACTGTTGGATATCCTAGAGCATTCTTCCTTTAAGCCGGCACCCCGGTTTAATGTGTGAGTATACAGGGGACTTAAGAGACCCTCAACGGCATATCGACATTCAGCTAACAGAACCTGAAGTTACTGAGGCTGTCAAGAAAATTTTGAACGAACCGGAGGCTGTCTGCAGTAAGACAGGGCTAAGTCCTTTCTATGCTTCCAACAATCCGCCGACTGTAAGAGTCATATAACTTTTGTCTTATCCTCATCCTTTTAAAATATTCCCTCAAGTTTTTGTCCATCTTTGACAGGGTGATGATCCATTCTGGAAGAGAAAACCATAGGATAAACCGGCAAAGACACCTTGCCCAAAGGCCAGGGTTATCAAAAAACCTGCCAAGAAGAGAACCACTGAATCCTCTGAACCCATTATTGATGATGATCCGGCAAAACCCGGAATCAGAGGTAGAACTTGACTCTCTTGGCTCCTTTTTTATACACCTCATTGACAATGACTATTATCAGGATGACGCTGATGCCAGCCATGCTGAGGATGTAGAGGTAATTATTCTTTCCTCCGGTTCAGATCCTCTGCCATCACAGAAAATTCGTCAAGCAAACCGGAAATTAAGATTTTCTCATCCCCTAGCTCACTTGGACCCAAACTTTCTTTTGAAGAAGCAGCAACACGAAGCTCGCCGCACAACCCAACACAGCGGCCAGGTAGTCACCTCAACCGGTTTACCAAACACTCTAGTCCGAAAACGTCGATCAGAGGTCTCTTATACTCCTAATACTTCTTACCCCAATGCGGGTTGTTTCTGACAACGTCTTAATCCGTCTGATTCAAATTATCAGGGAACACCTAATTCATCCTCTGTCGAGTCAACGGCCACACAACTTCCAACCCTCAAAACGGTCCCTGGGTGAGTTATGCTTTCATTCTATCCTTGATGTGTTATATTTGCACTTTACTGATCTTATTTGCTCTTCTTAGTGCTAAGCCTAGACCCAGCAAGAAAGCCCGGTTGAATAAACCGGCTGATGATAATGTGGTTATTGAACCGAAAAAAACTCCAGAGCCGGAAGGAACAAATGCTGATGCCATACTTGATGATCCGCCACCACAAGACTATGACTCTGTTGTTGAACAAGTGGAGGTTGATACAATGGGTCATGCTGATAAACCGACAAGCTCGGGACAAACTGCTGTTAAATCGCCAAGTCCAGCTAAGGCTGCTGATAAACCGTCAACTCCCACGAAGGCCGCTGATGACAAAGAGGGTGACATTATGATTACTGGCTTTGGCCGCACCACTCCTGGTAATCATATTGCTTTATCAAAGCATAGCGCCAAGGATGAATTTTCTGCTATGGGAAAAAGCAAGTGGAATGCAGACTTGTCAAGCTATGCCCACCTCAACGCCCAAGACATTCATTCTGGCTTCTTGAACCATCTGTACACAAGCTGTGATTATGAAGCCGGCTTAGTGAACCTGATGAAAGAATGATATGAGGTAACTGCTGCTTAACTTTGCATAACTATCTTTCTCTTGTGTCCAAATATCAACCGCAGTAGCCCCCAAGGGCCGGTTTATGATATCCATCTAAACCGGGACTTTAGAATACTTCAACTTTGCATGCTTAGCCTCCAAGGGCCGGTTTATCCTTTTAAGATGAAATGGTACTTTAGAATTGTAATGTTGTAACTTTCGCCTGTGTAGCCCCCAAGGGTCGGTTCATCTTTTGAAGCTGAACCGGGACTTTTACCCATAAAGTTACATTGAGCAAATATACATTAGCCCCCAAGTGTCAAGAATAATACTTGTATTGTGCTTGGGACTTATAAAAATTTCTGCTAACAAGCAAATAGGCATTAGCCCCCAAGTATCAAGTGGATAACTTGTTATATGCTTGGTACTTTGAATATATACTGCCAGCTCATAATAAATTTGTCTCTTATAGGCTGAGCTGAGCAAAAAGGAAGCCCAAACCGCTGATCTTCAAGAAAACATCAAGTCTCAGCAAGCAGAAACTTCCAAGGCTAAAGAAGAGCTGACCAGTGCCTAAGCAGCCATGGAGAAGCTGAAGGAAAATTTCAAGAAGGAGCGGGCGGATTGGGACATAGAGAAAACCTCTTTGCAAAAGAGAGCTCAGGATGCAGAAGCGGCCTTAAACCGGTGGTAGACGAGCTGATTGGTTTGAAGCGGCATATAAATGCTATGACCACTGCTGTGTTTGGTAAATATCCTCGCTTTAAGTTTTCAGCATATATCATCCCATCATATGCCGGTTTACTAATGATCGTAATGTTGCAGGAACTTGCATTACCCATCTTGGTTCTGACATGCATGCAGAAGAAATTGAAGGCTGCCTATACTCTGATAGAGCAGTTATATACCGGTGCGCAACGGATCATCTGAACTGCTTCTCATAACAAGCCGCCCCCAACCTTAATCAAGGAAACCTTAGAAAGGTTGTCAATGCTGCCTGCCCGGGTTGAAGAGTTAAAAAGATCGGCTGCAAGGGCAGGTGCTCTGACCGCGCTAACCCGGGCTAAAGCATGGGTACCTGATCTTGATCCGGTGGATGTGAGTAAAGGCTATCCGAGCTTAAGGGAAGATGGATCAGATTTTGCCAACGACGACCTCCGAGCCATAACCAGGGAAGTACGTCCACTGGATTGCCAATTGGCTGAAGAACTTGACCTTTCACATTATCAGGCGAATTATGACGTCAACAAAAAACGGGTTACTGCACCAACTCCTGATGCTCAAAATTTTATCCCGCCAATCCGTAAGCATACTTATGCCCCTAACGTTGAACCGTCCACACTTATAAGCGATGAAGCTGTATTCCAAGCCCTAACTGGGATCAATTGCGCAACCGTTGACTTCCAGCCACTGGGTAGAGAGGCGGAGGTTGAATCGACACGGGATGATCCACAACCTTCAAGTCATCCTGAGGAAGAATCATGATCTGGAGGCCGGTTTATCTTCTCTACATTGTCATCCTTGCTGAAAACAATTATTCTTTTGGGCATTAAAGCTCCTTGTAATAGGCTAGTGCAAAAACTTGGTCTGTTATGCCATCGTGCATACTTGTTTTGCCTGACACTGTTAATCCACCATGTTTAGGATACATTATATCTGCTCATGATCCGTAGCAGTTTATTCAAGCTGTTCCTACATACAAGAAGTTGAAAATGTCCTGGCGTTTTACCGCTGGACGGGTCATGATGCCCAAATGTATAGCCAGGGTTTATAACCAAGGCTGTATTTGAAAATAATCAACTATAAAATAGATGATACCTGGTGGTTTATGATAAAACCGTACCTGGGATGTTGGTTTACCAACTTGTGTAATAAGGGTAATACCCCAATCTTGAGTAATGATAACTCCTTCCATATTTGCCGGTTTATCATAAAACCGTACTGGGTTGTAATAAACACCGGTTTTATCCATATATAATACTGGCGACTTGTAGTCGAAACCAGACCGGGTCAATAAACACCGGATTATAATTGATCATGTACTAACAACTTGTAGTTGAAAGACAAGCCGGGTCAATGAACGCCGGTTTACCATAAAATGTTATAATTCTCAACAAAGAAGAAACTTGGCAAATAACAGCATAAAAAGAAACACGCGAGGCTTTTCATGGGATGCCAGGCCCAAAATCGAGGCTTTTCATGGGCTGCCAGGCCACTGAGTTAAACCATTTTACAAAGCCTTTGAAGATGGACCTCAATCATTAACCAATCGTCGTTTTAACTTTGACAAGTTTAGGGTCTATGAGATTGACTTGTCAAACATTTGGCGGGTCATACCAGGTTTACCTCGGCGGAGTGGCTTACTTAAAAAAGGCAGGATAACCCGGGGTTTTAGGTGAATACACCTAGCTTCCAAGCCTGGCTTGATAGCCTATTACAAGTGTAGATTCTTTGTTCTTTGAGAAGCAAAGAGCCCCCAAGCAATATTTTGAGTTGTGCTCAATGGGTACCTATGTTTGAGTTGTGCTTTTGCAACACTCTCTTTGGCCCCTAATTTATTTCCCTGGTGGCCTTACGCCGATCAAGAGGTATAGCTTTGGTTCGAACATGACCAAGCCCCCAAGTGATTTTCCTGGTGGCCTTACGCCGATCAAGAGGTGTAGCTATGGTTCGAATACGACCAAGCCCCCAAGTGATTTTTCTTTATATATATAGCTCTATAAGCTGGATCAGTTGGTAAAATAGAGCTCCGCTTTATAGACAGAAGCCCCCATGTAACCACACATGATGTAAAAAACAACAGAGACCCCGCTTTAGCTGAGGCTCCGGTTTATTATATTGATCATAATGTACACATGGTCATAACTATGTACATAAGAAGAGCATGTGGCTCAAGTATAGTAAGGCCGAAGATGAGCTATATTCCACGGCCGATGGGTCTCCTCCTCCGATTTACGTGAGTCTTTGTGCTCTCGAACATCGATAAGGTAGTATGACCCGTTATGTAGATTCTTGCTGACCACAAAGGGTCCTTCCCAAGGCAGGGATAACTTGTGCATATCAGTCTGATCCTAGATGAGTCGGAGCACCAGATCACCCTCTTGAAAAGTTCTGGTTCTAACCCGTCTGTCGTGATAATGATGCAGATCTTGCTGATAAATCGCCGAACGGGCTACTGCAATGTCACGCTCCTCATCTAACAGGTCAAGTGCTTCCTGTCGTGCCTTCTCATTGTCAGCTTCAACATAAGCCGCCACACGAGGCGAGTCATGACGGATGTCACTTGGGAGAACTGCCTCTGCTCCGTAAACCATGAAAAAAGGCGTGTAACCCATAGATCTGTTGGGCATGGTATTGATGCTCCATAACACAGAAGGTAACTCTTCCACCCAACAACCCCGACGTCCTTTGCAGGGGAACCATAAGCCGGGGCTTGATGCCTCTCAAAATCTCTTGATTGGCTCTCTCTGCTTGACCATTAGACTGGGGGTGAGCCACTGATGATACGTCAAGCCGGATGTCCTCACGTTGACAAAATTCTTTCATAGCACCCTTGGACAGATTAGTACCATTATCAGTTATGATGCTGTGTGGAAAACCAAACCGGAAAATCACCTTCTTGATGAATTGAACTGTCGTGGCCGCATCACACTTACAAACTGGCTCTACTTCCACCCACTTAGTGAATTTATCAACTGCCACCAACAGGTGGGTCTTCTTATCCTTGGATCTCTTAAAGGGCCCAACCATATCCAGCCCCCAAGTTGCGAACTGACAAGTGATTGGAATCATCCTCAATTCTTGAGCCGGAACATGAGCTCGGCGTGAACATTACTGACAACCATCACACCTTTTCACCAAGTCCTTTGCATCAGCATGAGCCGTCAGCCAATAGAAGTCATGACGAAAAGCTTTAGCTACCAGGGACTTTGAACCGACATGGTGATCACAATTCCCTTCATGGATCTCACGCAGAATCTCACGGACTTCTTCAGGAGATACACAATGTTGAAACGCTCCTGTTACACTGTAGTGATGTGATTCTCCATTGACAATGGTCATTGACTTGGATCGCCGGATTATCTGTCTGGCCAAAGTTTCATCCTCTGGTAACTCGCCCTGGTTCATGTACGCCAAATATGGGACGGTCCAATCCGGGATAACATGAAGCGCCACCACCAATTGAGCCTCCGGATCAGGAACAGCCAGATCCTGCTCTATGGGGAGTTTGACCGACGGATTATGCAGCACATCTAGAAAGACGTTGGGTGGAACTAGTTTACGTTAAGAACCCAAACGGCTTAAATCGTCCGCCGCTTCATTCTTCTGCCGGTCCACATGATCCACCTGATAGCCTTTGAAGTGACCTGCAACAATATCCACCTCTCAACGATATGCTGCCATGAGCGGATCCTTGGAATCCCAAGTACCAGACACTTGTTGAGCCACTAGGTCCGAGTCACCGAAGCACTTAACCCGGCTTAAATTCATCTCATTAGCCATTCGAAGACCATGGAGTACGGCCTCATACTCAGCTACATTTTTAGTGCAAGGGAACATTAAACGGAGAACATAACAAAACTTATCACCTCGTGGGGAAGTTAATACGACTCCAGCCCCCGAGCCTTCCAATTGCCTGGACCCGTCAAAGTGAATAGTCCAATAAGTATGATCCAGCTTCTCTTCTAGCGCCTGTAACTCTGTCCAGTCATTGATGAAATCAAGCGCTTGGGACTTGATTGTCGTCCGAGGCATATATTTTAGCCCATGAGGCCCAAGCTCAATGGCCCACTTGGCAACCCGGCCAGTTGCTTCCATGTTCTGGATTATATCCCCCAAAGGAGCAGAACTGACCACAGTCATGGGATGACCCTGGAAATATTGCTTAAGCTTCCGGCTCACCATGAAAACTCCATACACCAGCTTCTGCCAATGTGAGTACCTCTGCTTGGACTCAATAATCACCTCACTGATATAATAAACCGGCCTTTGAACCGGATACTCCTTTCGAGCTTCCTTGCGGTCTACCACAATAGCCACACTAACAGCCCGGGCATTAGCAGCCACATATAACAACAAGGGCTCTTTATCAACAGGAGCAGCAAGGACAGGCGGCTCAGCTAGTTGTCGCTTTAGATCTTCGAATGCTTCATTAGCCGCATCACTCCAAACAAAGTGATCCATCTTTTTCAACATCTGATATAAAGGGATGGCCTTCTCCCCAAGGTGACTGATAAACTGGCTCAAGGCAGCAATCCGGCCTGCCAAGCGTTGAACATCATTGATACACTTTGGTTTAGCCAAGGAAGTAATAGCCTTGATTTTCTTTGGATTAGCTTCAATGCCCCTGTTAGACACCAGAAACCCCAAGAGCTTGCCTGCCGGTACACCAAAGACACACTTGGCCGGATTAAGCATCATCTTATAAACTCGTAGGTTATCAAAAGTCTCCTTCAAGCCATCTATCAATGTCTCTTCCTTCCTGGATTTCACCATGATATCATCCACATAAGCATGAACATTGCGCCCAATCTGATTATGAAGACAATTTTGCACACAGCGCTGGTAAGTCGCTTGGGCACTCTTGAGCCCAATGGGCATAGACACATAGCAGAAGGCTCTAAAGGGAGTTATAAAAGCTGTCTTCTCCTGGTCCTTAACTGCCATTTTGATCTGATGATAACCCGAATAAGCATCCAGAAAACTCAAACGCTCACAACCCGCCGTAGCATCAATAATCTGATCAATATGAGGGAGAGCAAAAGGATCAGTTGGACAAGCCTTGTTTAAGTCCGTGTAGTCCACACACATACGCCAAGTGTCGTTCTTCTTAAGCACCACACCGGATTAGCCAACCACTCTGGATGAAAAACTTCAACAATGAACCCAGCCGCCAATAGCCGGGCGACCTCTTCACCAATGGCTTTGCGCCTTTCTTCATTGAGCCGGCGAAGAAACTGCCTGACCGGTTTAAACTTGGGATCAACATTAAGGGTGTGCTCATCGAGTTCCCTCGGTACACCTGGCATGTCAGAAGGCTTCCATGCAAAGATGTCCCGGTTCTCACGGATGAACTCGATGAGCGTGCTTTCCTATTTTAGATCCAGATTAGCACTGATGATGAACTGCTTGGATGAATCGCCAAGCACAAAATCAACTAGCTTAGTGTCATTAGCCAATTTAAACTTTAAGGCCGGATCATGCTCCGTAATTGGTTTTTTCAAAGAAGTCATATCCGCCGGATCAACATTGTCCTTGTAAAACTTCAACTCCTCTGTGGCACAAACCGACTCAGCATAGGCTGCATCACCCTCTTCACATTCCAAAGCGATCTTACGACTCCCATGAACTGTGATGGTCCCCTTATGACCCGGCATCTTGAGCTGCAGATAAACATAACAGGGCCTTGCCATGAACTTAGCATAGGTTGGCTGCCCAAACAGGGCATGATACGGGCTCTTGATTTTCACCACTTTGAAGGTTAAGGTCTCTAATCTTGAATCATTCTCATCTCCAAAAGCAACATCCAGAGCTATCTTACCAACTGGATAGGCTGGTTTACCAGGCACCACACCATGAAACATAGTGTTTGACAGTTTAAGATTTTTATCTGTTAACCCCATGCGACGGAAGGTTTCATAATAAAGGATGTTGATACTACTCCCCCCATCCATGAGTACCTTGGTGAACTTATATCCTCCGACTTGAGGCACCACCACCAACGCTAGATGACCCGGATTATCAACCAGGGGCGGATGATCCTCTCGACTCCACACAATAGGCTGTTCAGACCAACACAAGTAATAGGGCACCGCCGGTTCAACAGAGTTTACTGCCCTTTTGTGAAGCTTCTGATCGCGCTTGCACAGGCTAGTGGTGAAGACATGATACTGCCCACTATTCAACTACTTCGGGTTGCTTTGGTAACCCGACTGCTGCTGCTGCTGACTCCCCTAATGATTATAACCACCTTGGTTGCCCTGACTGCCTTGATTACCATGTCCGCTTTGACTACCTTGAAATCCTGAACTGGAACTGCCTCCGCCATAACCTGGCCCATGAGAACCGGGTCCTGAACCGTCGGATGGTCCTTGATCATATCGAAAAAATCTGAATTTTTGAACTCCCGCATAATGAAGCAATCCTTCCAAAGGTGTGTGGCTGGCTTTTCTCGCGACCCGTGCTTTGGGCAAGGCTGGTTTAACAGGTAAGATAGGCGCTCAGGATTGGGACTTGATCCTCCACCACGCGGAGGCGGCTTACCCTTACGAGCTGACCATTATCCTGCGTGTTGGTGTTAGCTACAAAATCTAAACTGTTATCCGCTTTACGCTTGCCGCTGTTTCCATGACTTGCCGGGTTATGCTGCTGCCCTTTGGTTGCTGCCACTCTTCTTTCCCTTTCCTGGCTTTTCATCATCAGACTCAGGGTCCTTGGTACTATCAGAGTCAGCATACTTAACCAGAGTTGCCATAAGCGTCCCCATGTCATTGCAATGATGTTTCAACCGTCCCAACTTCAGCTTCAGAGGTGTGAACCGACAATTGCCTTCCAATGTTAAAACTGTTGTATCAGCATTGATGCGGTCCGATGAATGCAAACTTTCCGAAACCCGGCGCACCCAATGGGTTGTAGATTCGCCTTCCTCTTGGACACAGGCAGCTAAGTCCACAATTGACATGGGCTGTTTGCATGTGTCCTTGAAATTCTGAATAAACCAGGCCCTTAACTCGGCCCATGGCCCAATGGAGTTAGCTGGCAAGTTTTTCAACCAAGTACGAGTTGTTCCCTCCAACATCATGGTGAAGTATTTAGCACATGCCGCATCATCCACATCTAGCATCACCATCGCCATCTCATAGCTTTCAATCCATGCCTCAGGGGATAAATCGGTGGTGTAATTGGGCACTTTACATGGTCCCTTGAAATCCTTGGGTAGCCGCACATTACGTAAAGCCGGAGTGAGGCACGGCACCCCCAAAGAACTGGAGGTAACTCCTGGCTCCACCGAAGTTGTTGGACGAACCGGAGTAAGCTGACGGGCCGCGTACTGCGCTGCTAACTCGGCCTCTTAACGTGCCCTTCCTTGGTCCACCACGTTCTGAGCATTAACACCGCCACCCGCCGGGTTATAGCCATGAGGCCGATTACAATTCCGC
>NC_041385.1:209618181-209619928 GCF_002162155.2 Triticum dicoccoides | reverse complement strand
CTCTCGCGGCTGTATTAATAAGCTTGCTGCTGAGTCAAGGCTGTCTGAAGGAGCTCTCTAGCCCGCCATGTTTCAACTGCTACTAGAGACTCGCCTTTGATCGGGAGAGCTACCAATCGTGAAGGGGCGGCGACTATGTTATCCAACGGGTTAGAGTAATGACCCGGAGGCATTGAAGCGTGCTGCATCAGGGCATTGTTCTGACGAGGCGGGTCCATTGTGCACTGCTGAACCGGCGCCCCCGTACCAGGTGCCTCCACCCGGTTTACCACTGGCTGGTTACTGGTTCCTGCCCCTGGCATATTAAAGAGATTCCTTGCCTCATAAACCGGGGGCAGGTGAGACCGGTACCTTCTTCTCATGACATCATTTGATGCGCTCTGATCTAGCATAAGCCGGTAAGCCTGTGCATCTAACTCAGCCCTCTCTGTAGCCATCCTGGTGTCCTCAGCTGCCAGGCCTTCCTTGGCTTGAGTTATCTGATCCTTCACCTTTGCGATTTCCGCGTTATGCTCATCCTGATCCGCTGGGTTAACTTCCGCCAGCAGCGCTGCCAAAGCGTCAAATAAATCAGATAAAACTTGAGTTAGCGGTCGCACAGGGCCTCCTGCCCCAGCTGCTGTTGCCGCTATTGATCCGGAAACCATCACCGTGCAGTCGAGGAATGCTGCATGGGCTATGTACCGTCCATGAAGATCGCAACCCGACTCGACGGATCGAAGGGGTCTGGAATACTGTCGCCATCGGAACAACCCCCAAACCGGCCATCTTGGAGCTGGTACAATGACTCGGTCTCTCCAGTAGATGACTCGTCATCAGAGTAAACGACGGTTTCACCACCAGATGCCGATCTAACCTCAGATTCCGCTCTGTGGATGACTCCCACGAAGGCACGCTTCTGTAACGCCCCGGATTCGTTGCGCCAGGTGTCTGCCAGTTATTCGCCGTCGTTGCCATGTCATTTGCTTGCGTGTTGCACTTTGCCGTGTCATCATCTGCATTTCATATCATGTCATCATGTGCATCGCATTTGCATACGTGTTCGTCTCATGCATCCCAGCATTTTCCCCGTTGTCCGTTTCGCGATCCGGCACTCCTATGTTCCCCGGCGCCCCCTTTTGCCTCTTTTTGTGTGCGGGTGTTAAACGTTCTCGGAATGGTCCGAGATTCGCCTAGCGGTCTTGGTATAGCACCGGTAGACCGCCTGTCAAGTTTCGTGCCATTTGGAGGTCGTTTGATACTCCAACGGTTAACCGGGTAACTGTTAAAGCCTCTTTTGTGTGCAGCCCAACACCCCTTCCAAAGTGGCCCAAAACCCAGCAAACTCCCCTCCATGCTCTCGGTCGTTCGATCACGATCGCGTGGCCGAAAACCGCACCTCATTTGGAGTCTCCTAGCTCCCTCTACCTATATATATGGGCAACTCCCCCGAAATCCCGGTCTAACCCTAGATCAAACCTCCCTCTCGCCCGCCGGACATGTCCACCCCGCCGCCGGACGTGTCCACCGCCGGTAGCCACGTCACCCCGGCCAATCGCGGCCCGCCACCTCATCACCGCCGTCGCTCCTGGCGAACCCGCGGCCGCCACGTCGGCGACCGCGCCCCCACCTCGCGCCCGCAGCCGCGCGGCCCGGGGAAGCCCATCGCGGGCCCGCCAGGCCCGGCCGCCGCCGCCGCTCGGCCCGGATCTTCGCCGCCCGCACCCGACCGCGCCGGTGGCCGGAGCCCTCGCCGGCGCACCCCTCT
>NC_041385.1:209542004-209617660 GCF_002162155.2 Triticum dicoccoides | reverse complement strand
GCCACCGCTCACCGGAGATCATCGCCCGTCGTCACCGCCGTACCACAGCGCCACCATCGCCAGGCCCCGCCTCCTCCGTATCCCAGGAGAGCCGCCGCCGCCTGGAGATGCCCGCTCGTCGCCGTCTCCCTCGCCAGATCGACCGCGTCCCTTCTCCTCCACCTCCTCCACGACCTCCTCGGCATTCGCGCCGTCGCCGGAGGAGCTCGCTGCCGGCGTTAACCTGGCCTGGACGAAATCCACCAAGCCACGAACCAAACGCCGCGCCTCGTCCCGGATCTCTCCGTCCCGAACCGCTCCGTCCCGTTGACTTCTCGGAGGGGTATAATTTTCTAAGTCCCAGATTTCTGTCATTTTCATGCCATGTTCATCATGCTGTATCTCTGCATCCGTAGCTCCGTTTCGTGTGTGTAATATGTCAAATTGTTCGTCTCGATGAGTACTTCATTTCATTACATTGCATCATTTTCATTTAAGCTCATCTTGATGCCCGAAATGCTGTTGGAAGAGTGCATGTTGATGTTAATCTGCTGAAACTGTTATAACTTGCTCATTTGTCATTTTTGCCATGATTGATGTGTGCATCCTATGAGGTTGATGCCTTCATGTGTTTTGATCTATGCCATGCCATCTTTCCAGGCGTGTATGCCATGTATTTTTGTGATCAATGTGGTGACTAGCACAAGCATGCAAACTAGGCTTCGTGATATTGCTGATTTTAGTCCCTGTTCTGCTGTTATTTTGATGCCATGTAAACTTGATGCTACAGAGAGATCCATGCATATTTTGAGATACTTCAGTAAGGGTGTTTTGAACATATGGTTATTGTCTATTCATTCATGCCCTTGTTTGCAATTATGGAGTACTCTAGCATGTCATTTGAGTGCTCTACTTTTGCTTCAAAATGTTTCCTAGCAGATTGTTTACATGTTATTCAATTTGGCCAAGCTTGCTAGAGTTGATCCTTGCATGCTATGGACTTGTTCTTGACTTGGTTTGTTTCACAAACATGTCTTATTGATGATGCTATGCTTATATTGTCATGCAATGACTTGTGGTGAGTGAATCGAGCTTGTTAAGTAGTGTAGTTGCTGTTGCTGTTTTCCTGACAGATTCTGTTATATTTTGTTGCCATGTAAACATGTTTCTACTAATCATTCTATGCATAATCTGGAGATGTCCTATAAACATGTTTTGATCTACATGTTATGCCCTATCCATCCATGCCCCTGGTTGCATTTATAGCTTGCTGTAGATTGCTCATATCTTGCTCCAAAGTTGCTTGATAATGTTGCTATCAGCCTGTTAACATTAAGTTCACTAGTTCCCATGTGTTTTGCTAGTGTTCCATGCATCCGATGACCTTGCTCTTGCCATGCTTAACTTCATAAACATGCCTTCTTACTGTTGGTTGCCTTGCCATGTCATGTATTGCTCTGTAGTGAGTGGTTCAAGCTCACCAACATGCCTACTTATTGTTGTTCCTGCCATGTATGAATCTGTAATATAACTTGCCATGTTTACATGGGTGCCATCATATTTTCTGTGCCCTTTTGGCTCATGGTCAGTAAGGGACTTTTGATCTATGCAATTAGTAGATTCATGCCATGCCTTTGTTTGCTATGATATGTTCCTGTAACATGTTGTTTGCTTGCTCTAAACATTGCAACCTGATGTTATTTCTGCTAAAGTCTGAAACTATTATTATTTGCAATCTTCCCATGTCTTTTTGAGCATGTTCTAGTTGTTTCTGGAGATAGCTCAGTGTTCATGTTTTGTTATGCTTTACCTGTACTTCATGCCCATGCCTTTTGTTATTATGTTGAGATGCTGTAGCATTTTGTTTTGATGCTTGCAAGATGCCTAGTTGCTGTTTTGGACAGATTGTTGTTATGACTTGTATAGTGTGCATGTGTTGCACCGTTGCTCCGTTTTGAGTGTGCTCTATATGAAACTTGCTTGTTTTTGCATGTAGTTCCATATTATCATGTTGCATCCTTGTTTTGGTGTGTTTGCTTGATGTTTGTATGTATTTTGCATCAATGCCATGTTTAACTTGTTTTGCTCATATCTTCTAGGCCGTAGCTCCGAATCTAATGAACTTTATATGTAACTTGACTAGAATCTCGTGTAGATCATCGTGGTGCATCTTAAATTGCTGTTTAACAACTTGAACATAAGGTTTATTCAGTTCTGGACCAATTTCGAAATTTACATATGAGGACTTACCGGAATTGTTATATGTTGTTTCCGACCTCATTTAAACTTGCTTTGATGTGTTGTTCTTGTTTGCATCATCTCTTGCCATGAGTAGCTTCATGTAGCCTTGTCATGCATCATGTTTGTTGTGCATCGTGCCTTGTTCATGTGTGGTGTGTTTACCTTGTTGTGTGTTTCTTCTCGATAGTTCTCGTTTCGTTGCGATCGTGAGGATCCGTTTGTCTATGTGTGGTTCATCTTCGTGGCTTCATCTTCTTCATGGACTCGTTCTTCTTCCTTGCGGGATTTCAGGCAAGATGACCGCTACCCTGGATCTCACTACTATCATTGCTATGCTAGTTGCTTCGTTCTATCGCTTTGCTGCGCTACCTATCATTTGCTCTTCAAGCCTCCCATATTGCCATGAACCTCTAACCTTTGACACCCTTCCTAGCAAACCATTGATTGGCTATGTTACCGCTTTGCTCAGCGTTTCTTATAGCGTTGCTAGTTGCAGGTGAAGTTGAAGATTTTCTCCATGGTGGACAGGGTTATGTTGGGATATCACAATATCTCTTATATTATTAATGCATCTATATACTTGGTAAAGGGTGGAAGGCTCGGCCTTATGCCTGGTGTTTTGTTCCACTCTTGCCGCCCTAGTTTCCGTCATACCGGTGTTATGTTCCTTGATTTTGTGTTCCTAACGCGGTCGGGTGATTTATGGGACCCCCCTGACAGTTCGCTTTGAATAAAACTTGTCCAGCAAGGCCCAACCTTGGTTTTAGCATTTGCCTCACCACCACCTACTTTTCCCTTGGGAGTAATTAACCCAAGGGTCATCTTTATTATAGCCCCCCCAGGCCAATGCTTGTCTAAGTGTTGGTCCAAACCAGAGCCACTTGCGGTGCCGCCCCTAGGCAACTTGGGGTATCGTCGGTTACCGTACGTAGTGTTCATCCGGTGTTGCCCTGAGAACGAGATATATGCAGCTCCTATCGAGATTGTCGGTGCATCGGGCGGTTTTGCTGGTCTTGTTTTACCATTGTCGAAATGTCTTGTAAACCGGGATTCTGAGACTGATCGGGTCTTCCTGGGAGAAGGTCTATTCCTTCTTTGATCGTGAGAGCTTGTCATGGGCTAAGTTGGGACACCCCTGCAGGGTATAAACTTTCGAGAGTCGTGCCTGCGGTTATGTGGCAGATGGGAATTTGTTAATGTCCGGTTGTAGATAACTTGACACTTGATCCGAATTAAAATGCATCAACCGCGTGTGTAGCCGTGATGGTCTCTTCTCGGCGGAGTCCGGGAAGTGAACACGGTTTCTATGTTATGTTTGACGTAAGTAGGTGTTCAGGATCACCTCTTGATCATTGCTAGCTTCTCGACCGTTCCTTTGCTTCTCTTCTCGCTCTTATTTGCGTTGGTTAGCCACCATATCTTGCTTAGCTGCTGCTGCAACCTCACCACTTTACCCCTTCCTTACCCGTTAAGCTTTGCTAGTCTTGATACCCATGGTAATGGGATTGCTGAGTCCTCGTGGCTCACAGATTACTACAACAACAGTTGCAGGTACAGGTTATGCGATGATCATGACGCGAGAGCGATGTTGCTTGTTTGGGAGTTTCTTCTTCTGCTTCTTCGATCAGGGGATAGGTTCTAGGTCGGCAGCCTGGGCTAGCAGGGTGGATATTGTTTGAGTTTCTGTTTGTGTTTCATCCGTAGTCGGATGGTGCTCTGATGTATTGTGATGTTGTATTCATGTGGCATTGTATGCCTTATGTATGTATCCCCATCTATTATGTAATGTTGATGTAATGATATCCACCTTGCAAAAGCGTCTCAATATGCGGGTCTATCCTTGGTGGGACCTTCGAGTTCCTTTTGGATAGGGTCGCATATTGGGCGTGATAGCTTCATAGCGGGCTGAGCCCAGGCGGGTCTCGCACACTGATCCATTTCGACGATGTCGGTGCAGATGTCCGGCTCAGCGCCTGGCTCGCCAATTTTGCCAATGAAGACGTGAACACCGCCGAAGGGGACCCGGTACCCGTACTCGATTGAGCCGGCTCAGGCCCCAGCCTATGTTGTCGATGTAGAGCTTGCCGCGATGACTCTTGGTCATCTGGCCCACAACATATCCCTTGAGCCCTTTGAAGCCGCCCTCTAAGAACTCGAAACCATCGTGCGATAGCCCCACGGTGGGCGCCAACTGTCGTGGTTTTGTCACGGCAGATGTCCTAGCGAAAGGACTTAGTTGTGGAGCCATCGCGATGGGTTAGCTTAAAGGGGTTAAAGCGGACAAAGGACGCAAGGTTTATACTGGTTCGGCCCCTTGCGGTGAAGATAAAAGCCTACGATCTAGTTGTTATGGAATTACTAGGGTTTCGATGACCAGGGAGTGAATCTGCTATGCCTGGCTCTCGAGTTGTTCTTTCTTGTCCCTAAACCGCCACCGGGTCGTCCCTTTATATACACAGGTTGACGCCCGGCGGTTTATAGAATCCCGAGGCCGGCTCATAGACGTGTCCGGCTCGATTTGTACCCTTCCCTATCTTACAACACAAGTTACATATCATATGGCGGTTTATGACTATGGGCCCTAATCCGCCTTTGGGCCCTAGGCCTTCGTGTTAAATCTCCTCTGTAAATCGCCATACTCCCTGTCTTCATGGGCTTCAAATATGACTAACTCCTTATGGGCATAACCCGGCCCCTCCTGGCCGGTTTATACTCAGTAGTAATATCCCCAACACTTTTCATTTATTTAAATGGAATAAGTCATATCATCATCACTCTAGGGTTTTGTGATGAAATAAATTTGAATTCATGGAGATCATAAATGCAAGGTGAAAGTTTGGGAAAGTCCTTTTATTCCCTCTCATTTAACTTTCAAAAGTTTCAAATTTCACTCAATTTCACACATCACAATCAGAAAAACAATCAAAACTATTTATTTGATATAACATTCCCAAATTTAGAATTTTGGGATGTTACAACATGTTTTATCGTAACGGGTTGAAGCCTGGATACTAGGTTAAACATATTTACACAAACAGAACAAGTAGAGTTCATACCAGTTTCTCTCTACCACGACCAGTTCATCGAATGTCGTCATTATTGCCTTTCACTTGCACGACCGAATGATATGAAAATAATAATAATGCAAGAGTGTCATGGACTAAGCTGGAATCTGCAAACATTTTATTCAACAAGAGAAGACAAGGTAAAATGCGCTCTTTATTAAGTTCAACAGTTATTCATATGAGAGCCACTCAACATTTTCATCATGGTCTTCTCCTTGGTGCAACTTGAATAAAAATAAAAGAAATTTAGAGAAACACACTAAAATATTTTTGGAGTTTTTGGGTTTCTTGAATAGGCAGATAAAAGGGAAAAGCAAAAACGAGAAAAACTATTTACACAGGAAAGCTCCCAAGAAGCAAAAGAAGAACAAGGAAATCTTTTTGGGTCTTCTTTTTAATACTACTGCTAAGCATGCATAGAAAATAAATTACTACAACTAAATTTTTTGGTTTTTCTAAAGTTTTTCAAACACACAAGAAGAAAGCAAGAAAATAAATCTAAGCATGGATGATACAATGAAAAAGTGTGAACACCGACAAATAGAATGATATAAGTGGACATGAATGTAATGTCGGTGAGAACATGTATTCCCCCAAGCTTAGGCCTTTGGCCTAACTTGGTAGTCGATCAGTAGCCTGGATGGTAGTAGGGATCCTAAGGAGCAGGCATCCACTCATCCCACTGCTGAGGCTCCTCCTATGCTGCCTCCGCTGCCTGAGCATTCCGGTAGGCGATGATGTCTGCAGGCATAATCCGGTATCCGCCCCTAGCAGCAGAATCAAACAAAGCAAGTGAAGCCACTGGAATAGTAATACGAGTTTTAATGCTAAAGACCAGGTTATAAGGAATGGTGATGTTAGGATGGTCTTGTGCAAGAAAGTGATGGTGTTCCATGGCTGCACGGTCTAGGTAAACCTTAGTCAGAGGGTAATCATGAGGGCATATCCCAACATTGAAGTGAGCCGCCAAACGAGTAGCAAAAATCCCACCATGTATTCCCCCTGGGATTTATTGCAGGCGACGAGCCACAATAGCTCCCAAGCTATAAGTGTTGTCACCCTCCAGTGCCCGGAGTAAAACAACAAATTTCTGGTGCGCTGAGCGCTCCTACTTTCTTTCTAGCAAGCAGACACTTAGCAACAAATAAAGCAAAATAATGTATAGCAGGAAAGTGTAAGCTAATAGCCGTGGTGGCTGACACCCCTCTCTCATCTCCCATAGTCGAAGTGCGATAGAATTCCTCAAACGCAGCCGGCCTAGGCCCAGTCAAGCTCCCATCAGAAGGGATCATGCATATGTCATAAAATTCAGTAAGTAGTATCTGATGGTTTGCAGCATATAAATCAAAGCTTACTTCAGGAGGATTATTTCTAGGCAAGAAAGTAAAGCTTTGAACAAATATGTTTGTTAGGATTTGGTGCTGGTCACACTCATCTGCGATAAAGTCAGTGAGGCCGACATTAGCAATATATTGCATGAACTCTGGAAGAATTCCAGCCTCTTCCAGGAACGGGATGTGCGGCCATTTGCATGGTCGTACCTCCGTCAACCTCCAAGGGTGGAGATCACTGTCGGAAGACTCCCCAATAACACCCTTGGAGTTCTTCTTAGAGCCAAACTTCCTAAAGATATTCATGTCCGCATACAATTTTCCTATGAACAAAAATCAGAATTTTTAGTCCACAAAATTTTCTCTCAACAAAACTTCACAAAACTAATAGCAACTACTCATAGGGATACATAGAGGCCATATCAAGCATTCAAACTACTTAGAACACTAAGAATTCAACATGCAAGCCCATCTACAGCAGCACCAAAAGTAGCTAATTATTCAAAATATAAACCACTAAAACAAAAACTAATTGGACAAACGGTGGAGTCACATACGAAGCAACAATCCCCCGAAACAGTTTTGGAAATGGAGCTTCGAGCAAAGAGATCGAAATCCACGGGTTTGAGCTTAAGAACATGGGAGAGAGAGCAATGAAGATTTTTTTTCTGGAGGTAAGTGATGATGTGGGCTAAAGAGATAAGTGAGGGGGCCCACGTGGGGACCACAACCCACCAGGGCGCGTCTGGGGGTGTTGGCGCGCCCAGGTGGGTTGTGCCCACCTGGTGCACCTCTCTCTGGTATTATTTGCACCAACATTCAGAAATAAAAAAATCGTATAAAATTTTAAGGGCATTCTGAGCACTTTTATTTTTGGGCCATTTTTTTATTGCATGGGAAATTCAGAAAACAGACTAAACATGGCATTTTATTTTATTTAACTAATAAAAACAGAAAATAAAAATTAAGGACAGAAGGTAGTGCTTACTAAATTCATCAACTTCATACCGCTCAAAAATGATCCATTAATAAGGTTGATCGGGTCTTATTAACAACCACTTTCGGTTAGCATAAAATCGAAGAACTTTCGTAAATCACTAAGTTACCTCAATGGGGATATGGATGTCCCCTACAATAAGCATTTCATATTTCTTTTGCTAGTAGGTAGAGGTATTTGAAAACTTCCAATAGTGGTTGTCGGAGATTTTTCAATAACATTAATACCATTCACTTGGAATTGTTTCTTAGGAAAGTGCACCGTATGCTCATTACCATTAATATGAAAAGTGATCTTGCTTTTATTGCAATCAATAACAGCCCCTACAGTGTTCAAGAAGGGTCTACCAAGGATAATCGACATGTTGTCATCCTCAGGCATCTCAAGTATAACAAAGTCGGTCAACATAGTAACATTAGCAACAACAACGGGCACATCCTCACAAATACCGATGGGTATGGCAGTTGACTTGTCAGACATTTGCAAAGATATTTCAATAGGTGTGAGTTTATTCAAGTCAAGTCTTTTATATAAAGAGAAAGACATAACACTAACGCCAGCTCCTAAATCACACAAAGCAGTTTTCACATAATTCTTTTTGATAGAGCGGGGTATAGTTGGTATACCCAGATCTCCAAGTTTTTTGGGTACTCCATCTTTGAAAGTATAATTAGCAAGCATAGTGGAGATTTCAGCTTTTGGTATTTTTCTCTTGTTAGTGCTGATGTCTTTCATATACTTTGCATAAGGAGGCATTTTCAAGATATTAGTCAAGCGAGTAGGCAAAAAGACTGGCCTCAGCATTTCAGCAAAGCGTTCAAATTCTTCATCATCATTCTTTTTAGTTGACTTGGGTGGAAAAGGCATAGGTTTTTGAACCCACGGTTCTCTTTCTTTACCGTGTTTTCTAGCAACAAAGTCTCTTTTATCATACCTTTTATTCTTAGGTTGTGGGTTATCAAGATCAATAGGTGGTTCTATCTCAACATCATTATCTGGTTCTTTTTCATTATTTGGTTGAGCATCTTCATGAACACCAGCATTATATTTTTCATTATCACTACGTGGATGTTCATTACCAGACCGAGTTTCAGCATCGGAGATAGAAGTTTCATTTTTATTATCAGGAGGTTTCTCTATTCAGGTTCACTAGAAGCATGCAAAGTCCTATCATTTTTCTTCTTCTTTTTCTTCTTCTTTTTCTTCTTCTTTTTCTTCTTCTTTTTCTACTTAGAAGGAATAAGTGCAGTAGTGTTGTTTATTTGTGAATCTTGTTCAATTCTTTTTGGGTGTCCCTTAGGATAAAGTGGTTCCTGAGTTATTTTACCTCCTGTAGTTGCAACTCTAACAACAAAGTCATGCATATTATTATTCATTTCATCAAGTAATTCTCTTTGTGATTTAGCAACTTGTTCTAACTGGGTTTGTACCATAGAAGCATGTTTTCCAACACCTCTAACATCATTTGAAATTCTAAATAACAAGTCACTCAAGCGAGCAATCATATCAAAATTATATTTCAATTGTTTCATAACATTTGCATTGAAGTGATCTTGTTTTCTAATGTAGTTTTCAAACTCATAAAGGCATTGACAAGGATGCATATTGTGAGTATTGTCATTTTCATTAAACTTCATTACAGAATTTACCTCTACCACCTTAGGCAGTGGCGGTGTATCAAGCCCATGTATTTCTTCAATAGGAGGTAAATTTTTTAACATCCTCAACTTTAATACCTTTTTCCTTCATAGATTTATTTTCCTCTTGCATATCTTCAGGACAGAAATATAATATACCCCTCTTCTTTGGAGTGGGTTTCGCCGGTGGTTCAGGAAGAGTCCAATCATCATAATTTTTTAATATATTATTCAATAATTCTTCGGCTTGAGCAATAGTTCGTTCCCTGAAAACACAACCACCACAACTATCTAGGAAGTCCCTAGAAGCATCGGTTAGTCCATTATAGAAGATAGCAAGTATTTCATTTTTCTTAAGAGGATGATCAGGCAAAGCATTAAGTAATTGGCAAAGCCTCCCCCAAGCTTGTGGGAGACTCTCTTCTTTAGTTTGCACAAAGTTAAATATTTCCTATAAGGCAGCTTGTTTCTTATGAGCAGGAAAATATTTTTTAGAAAAGTAATAAATCATATCCTGGGGACTACACACACAACCAGGAGTAAGAGTATTGTACCAAGCTTTAGCATCACCATTTAATGAGAAAGGAAATAATTTTACAATAAAGTAATAGCGAGTTTTCTCATCATGAGTAAAAAGGGTAGCTATATCATTCAACTTAGTAAGATGTGCCGCAACAGTTTCAGTTTCGTAACCATGGAAAGGATCAGATTCAACCAAAGTAATTAACTCTGGGTCGACAGAGAATTCATAATCCTTATCATCAATAAAGATTGGTGAAGTAGCAAACTTAGTATCATACTTCATTCTAGCATTCAGAGATTTTTCTTTATACTTGCATAGTAATTTCTCTAGATCATCTCTATCCTTACAAGCAAGAATATCTCTAGTTGTCTCCTCATTCATAACATAACCTTTCGGTACCTTAGGCAATTCATATCTAGGAAGGCTAGTTCTAGCAGGTGTTTCAGGAGTTTCAGTTTCAAGCTCATCATCAGATTCAACAACATCATGTTGTATTACTCTAGCAATTTGTTCATCAAGAAATTCACCAAGTGGCACATCATCATTATCAAGCAAGGTACTAGCATCATCATAAGCATCATTCATAGTAGAAGTAGCATCATCAATAACTGTGACATATTAGAATTGATAGCATGTAGTGGTGTTGCAAGTTTACTCAAAACAGAAGGTGAATCTAAAGCAGAACTGGATGGCAGTTCCTTTCCTCCCCTCCTCTTTGAGGGAAATATCTTAGTCTTTTGATCCTTCAGATTCTTCATAGTGATAAATTGATAATAATCTCAAATGACTCAACATATATTGCTATGCTCCCCGGCAACGATGCCAGAAAAAGGTCTAGATAACCCACAAGTATAGGGGATCGCAACAGTTTTTAAGGGTAGAGTATTCAACCCAAATTTATAGATTCGACACAAGGGGGGCCAAAGAATATTTGAAGGTATTAGCAGCTGAGTTGTCAATTCAACCACGCCTAGAGATTAATTATCTGCAGCAAGTAATCAGTAGCATAGTTTGATAGTTTTGATAATAGTGACAGCAGCAACGGTAACAGTAATAGTGATAGCAGTTATCTCGTGGCAAGTGTAAAGATGATGATAGCAATAGTAGCTTCGTAGAAATAATATAGGATAAATTCGTAGGCATAGGATCGGTGACTTGTTAGATGATATTCATCATGTGACAGTTATAACCTAGGGCGATATGGCACTAGCTCCAGTTCATCGCTATAATGTAGGCATGTATTCCGTAAATAGTCATACGTGCTTTATTAAAAGAACTTGCATGACATCTTTTGTCCTACCCTCCCGTGGCAGCGGGGTCCATATTGGAAACTAAGGGATATTAAGGCCTCCTTTTAATATAGAACCAGAACAAAGCATTAACACATAGTGAATACATGAACTCCTCAAACTACGGTCATCACCGAGAGTGGGCCCGATTGTTGTCACCCCGGGGTTGTCGGACCATAACACGTAGTAGGTGACTATAACTTGCAAGATCGGATCTAAAACATGGATATAATAATGAATTCGTAAACGGTTCAAATCTGAGTTCATGGCACCCGGGCCCAAAGTGACAAGCATTAAGCATAGCAAAGTCATAGCAGCATCAATCTAAGAACATAGTGGATACTAGGGATCAAGCCCTAACAAAACTAACTCGATTACATGATGAATCTCATCCAAATCCTCACCGACCAGCGAGACTACGAAGGAATTACTCACTCCTGGTGGGAAGCATCATGGAATTGGCGATGGAGATGGGTTGGTGATGACAAACAACGAAGATCCCCCTCTCTGGAGCCCCAAACGGACTCTAGATCTGCCCTCCCGAGGAAGAACAGGGCTTGGCGGCAGCTCCGTATCATGGAACGAGATAATTCTTTCTCTCTGATTTTTTCTGAAATAATGTGATTTTATAGTATCAGGGGATCGTCTGCAGGTCCACCTGGTGGGTACAATCCACCTGGGTGCGCCAGGAGAGGGGGGCGCGCCCTGGTGGTTTGTGCCCACCCAGGGGCCCCTCTCTAGTGGGTCTTGGCTCGAGTAATTCTCTTTTATTCCATAAAAATTCCTCGCAAAGTTTCGTTTCATTCCGAGAACTTTTATTTGTGCACAAAAACAACACTATGGTAGTTATGCTAAAAACAGCGTCCGGGGTTAGTTTCATTCAAATCATGCAAAATAGAGTCCAAAACAAGAGGAAAAGCATGAGAAAAGGTAGATACGTTGGAGACGTATCAACTCCCCCAAGCTTAAACCTTTGCTTGTCCTCAAGCAATTTAGTTGATAAACTGAAACTGAGAAAGAAAAACTTTTACGAACTCTTTTGCTCTTGTTTGCATAAATAGGCTTAAACAGCACCCAGGTTTTTAGCCAACATTATAACTAACCATGTCGACAATAACACTTAAAGATTATATTAACTCATGTCAATGACATAATTAGCTAGCGAGCGATAATAAGAGATCTCAAACAGCAACACGTTGTCAAAACAACCATGATATAATATGGCAATAGTGGTATCTCGCTAGCCCTTTCTGAGACTGCAAAACATAAATGCAGAGCACCTCTAAAGTTCAAGCAGCGACTAAACATTGTAATTCATGGTAGAAAAGATCCAGTCATGATGCACCCTACACACAATGCATATATCATGACAATTGTGCTCCCTCAGTTTCTGGCGCTAGTTTTAGAAGGTGATGACACAACATAAAAGTAAATAGAAAGTCCCTTCACAGAGGGAAGCAGTGATTTGCAGAGGTGCCAGAGCTCAATTTTTAAAACAGAGGTAAATGATATTTTGAGACATGCACCCTTCTTATTCACTTCACGACCATCAGTTATCAACATCTTCCATGCTAAGCACGCTAGTGGCGGTTCCCAACCGATAAAAGTAAAGGTTTTGACTCCATTGGGAGTTTTTGTTTGATTATTCAAGAGATGAACTCCTTTTTCATGTTTGCAGTTTGGGACTGGGCATCCCTATTACCGCCCATTTTCTCGTGCGATGGCGAGTGAATAAACACTCGACCTGAGAATAACCCGCTTAGCATGGAAGATATCGACCACCTCCTATCGTTCCATGAACGATCTAGGCACGCAAAAAGGATAATTTTTAGAAGTTTTTAGAGGTGGCACATGCAAATTTACTTAGGACGGCAGAGTAATACCGCATATAGGTAGGTATGATGGAGTCATCTGGAATAACTTTGGGTTTAAGGTTTTTTATGTACAAGCAGAGTTCCCACTTAGTACAAGCGAACGCTAGCAATTAGATTGAGAAGCGTCTAGCTAGAGAGCAACAATGATCATAACCATGCACTATGCATAAGTATTATTGGACACTAGCATGAGTAGGATATGAACACCATGAACATAAATATCATAGAGGCTATGTTGGTTTTGATTCAACTACATGCATGAACATGTGCCAAGTCAAGCCACTCGAACATTCAGACGAGGATACGATATCATCATACTACATCACAATCATTTTAATGCTATGTTGATATCCAAGATAAATCATTATCCACTCCCAGCTACTAATGCATGGCATGAGAAACTATAATCTCTAATTGTCATTTCAAACATGTGGAGCGACCCGACCCGAATGGATCAAAGTCTCTATGCTTAAGTGTCATCCCTGGATCGGTATGCTGACACACACACTACTCAAGGATTTGTAACAGAGGTAAATCACATGTATAAAGTAACGTAAATGCTAATACCTCAATCCTTATAGCGGAAGTAACAACAAAGTTGTGGAGTTCCCAACAACGCCAACGGCAAAGTTGAGTGTAGACATCGTAACCCTAACGTATCACTTACTCGTCGTAAGATTCCAGCAACATGAGACATTACAGCCACGTAGGTCAGTAAATTGAATGTACTTGCAATTTCACACCATAGAATAATAATGAAAATGTCTATCTCTATATGCATATTTGGCTGGTGGAGACTCTAAGTTTAATTTTGCATAAAGATATTTTTCCCTACATTAAACGCTATAATTCTTTCTCTCTGATTTTTTTGGAATAATGTGATTTTATAGTATCAGGGGGATTGTCTGCGGGGCCACCAGATGGGTACAAGTCACCTAGCACGCCAGGAGAGGGGGGGTGCCCTGGTGGGTTGTTCCCACCCATGGGCCCCTCTCTGGTGGATCTTGGCTCCAGTAATTCTCTTTTATTCCATAAAAATTCCTTGCAAAGTTTCGTTTCATTCCGAGAACTTTTATTTCTGCACAAAAACAACACTATGGCAGTTCTGCTGAAAACAGCGTCAGTCCGGGGTTAGTTTCATTCAAATCATGCAAATTAGAGTCCAAAACAAGAGGAAAACGTGAGAAAAAGTAGATACGTTGGAGACGTATCAGCTTCCTCAATAGGCCCTAGGTCTTCGTGAGCAAGCGAGTTGGATGCACACCCACTTAGTTTCTTTTTGAGCTTTTATAAACTTATAGCTCTAGTGCACCCGTTGCATGGCAATCCCTACTCACTCACATTAAGATCTATTGATGGGCAACTCCATAGCTCGTTGATATGCCCAGTTGATGTGAGACTACTTCTTCTTTTTTGTCTTCTCCACAACCACCATATTCTATTCCACCTACAGTGTTATATCCATGGCTCATGCTCATGTATTGCATCAAAGTTGAAAACGTTTGAGAACATCAAAAGTATGAAACAAGTGCTTGGCTTGTCATCGGGGTTGTGCATGATATAATACTTTGTGTGATGAAGATGGAGCATAGCCAGACTATATGATTTTATAGGGATAACTTTCTTTGGCCATGTTATTTTGAGAAGACACGATTATTTTATTAGTATGCTTGAAGTATTATTGTTTTATGTCAACATTAAACTTTTGTTTTGAATCTTATGGATCTCAATATTCATGCCACAATAAATAAAATTACAAGGATAAATATGTTAGGTAGCATTCCACATCAAAAATTCTATTTTTATCATTTACCTACTCGAGGACGAGCAGGAATTAAGCTTGGGGATGCTTGATACGTCTCTAACGTTTCCATAACTTTTTATTATTCCATGATATTATATTATCTATTTTGGATGTTTTATATGCATTAATATGCTATTTTATATTATTTTGGGACTAACTTATTAACCCAGAGCCCAGTACTAGTTTTTGTTTTTTCCTTGTTTTTGAGTTTTACAGAAAAGGAATATCAAACGGAGTCCAAACGGAATAAAACTTTACGATGATTTTTTTTGGACCATAAGACACACGTAGGACTTGAGGAGGAAGTCAGAAGAGTCCCGAGGACTCCACAAGCCCTTAGGGCACGCCCTAGGGGGCGCCCCTGGCTTGTGGGCCCCCCGGGAGTCCTCCAACCCTAATCTTTGGCCTATAAATTCAGAAATATGCCCAAACAACCAGAAGCATCCACCAAAATACTTTTCTGCGGTCGTAACCTTTTGTACCCATGAGATCCCATCTTGGGACCTTTTCCAACACCCTGCCGGAGGGGGATTCGATCATGGAGGGATTCTACATCAACTCTATTGCCCTTCTGATGGAGCGTGAGTAGTTTACCACAGACCTACGGGTCCATAGCTAGTAGCTAGATGGCTTCTTCTCTCTCTTTGATCCTCAATACCATGTTCTTGTCAATTTTCTTGGAGATCTATCTGATGTACTCTTCTTTTGCAGTGTGTTTGTCAAGATCCGGAGAATTGAGGATTTATGATCAGATTATCTATGAACATTATTTGAATCTTCTCTGAATTACCGGTTTGGTTTGGCCAACTAGATTGGTTTTTCTTGCAATGAGAGAGGTGCTTAGTTTTGGGTTCAATCTTGCGGTGTCCTCACCCAGTGACAAAGTAGGGGTAGCGAGGTGTATTGTTGCCATCAAGGGTAAAAAGATGGGGTTTTCGTCATATTGCTTGAGTTTATCCCTCTACATCATGTCATCTTACTTAAGTCGTTACTCCGTTCTTATGAACTTAATAATCTAGATGCGTGCTGGATAGCGGTTGATGTGTGGAGCAACAGTAGTAGATGCAGAATCATTTCGGTCTACTTGACACGTGATGCCTATATACATAATCATTGCCTTGGATATTGTCATAACTTTGCGCTTTTCTATCAATTGCTCGACAGTAATTTGTCCACCCACCATATTATTTGCCTTCAAGAGAGAAGCCTTTTAGTGAAACCTATGGCCCTCGGGTCTATTTTTCATCTTATATTTTCATATCTATAAACCAAAAATACCAAAAATATCTTGCTGCAATTTATTTACTTTTATTTTATTTTACATTTTAGTAATCTTTTATGTCTATCTCTATCAGATCTCACCTTTGCAAGTGACCGTCAAGGGATTGACAACCCCTTTATCACGTTGGGTGTAAGTGTTTGATTCTTTGTGTAGGTGCATATGTTGGAGACTTGCTTGTATCTCCTACTGGATTGCTACCTTGGTTCTCAACTGAGGGAAGTACTTATCTCTACTTTGCTGCATCACCCTTCCCTCTTCAAGGGAAACACCAATGCAAGCTCAAGAAGTAGCAATCATAAACCCAAAATTCATCGGATCCCAACAAACACACCGCAAAAGAAGATTACATTAGATAGAACTCCGAGGAAAACATTGTATTGAAGATCAAAGAGAGAGAAGAAGTCATATAGCTAATCACTATGGACCTGTAGGTCTGTTATAAACTACTCACTCATCATCGAAGGTGCACCAATTCAAGCTCAAGAAGTAGCAATCATAAACCCAAAATTCATTGGATCCCAACAAACACACCGCAAAAGAAGATTACATCAGATAGAACTCCGAGGAAAACATTGTATTGAAGATCAAAGAGAGAGAAGAAGTCATATAGCTAATCACTATGGACCTGTAGGTCTGTTATAAACTACTCACTCATCATCGAAGGTGCAGCAAGGTTGATGTAGAAGCCCTCCCTGATCGATCCCCCCTCTGGTAGAGTACCGGTGGAGGCCTCCAAATGGGATGACGAAAGAACATAGGCTTGCGGTGGCGGAATAATTGTTTTGGGTATCACTCTGGTGCTTTTGGGATTTATGGAATTTATAGAAGTGGAATTAGGGCAAACAAAGTTATGAGGGTCCCACAAGCTCAGGTGGCGCCCCCTGGTGGTGTGCTGTGTGAGCTTGTGGCCCTCTCGTACATCTTCTATCCTCCTCCCAAAACTTCTAGGGTCTCTTCTGGTTCAGAAAAAAACCACTGTAAAGTTTCATCATGTTTGGACTTTGTTTTGTATTGATTTTTTGCAAAACAAAATAATAGGCAAAACAACAAGTCACACTAGGCACTAGGTCAACAGGTTAGTTCCCAAAAATGATATAAAATTACACGAGATAGAAATTTCAAGAAATTCAAAATAGATCAATGAATAATCTGGTCATAAACCTACAATTCATTGAATCCCGAGAAACACACAGCAAAAGATTACATTGGATTGATCTTAGAGAAGATCACTGTATTGAAGATCAAAAGAGAGAGAGAAACCATATAGCAACTGCTATGGACCTATAGGTCCTAAGGGCACGACTCACACATCATCATGAAGGCAACAAGGTTGATGAAGATGCCCCCCCAATGATTCCCCCCTTAGGTAGAGTACTGAAATAGGGCTCCATATGGGATTGCTTCAGAACAGAGGCTTGCGACGGTGATAAAATTCTTTCGGGTCTCGCTTCGAGTGTTTCTAAATAATTGGGAATTTATAGGCTAGGAATTAGGGCAAAAGGAGCTATGAGGGTCCCACAAGCCAGGGTAGCATGCCCTAGCCCCTAGGGTGCGCCCCCTACCTTGTGGGGCCCTCGTGGGTCTTCTTGTCCTTTCCCGGAGATTCTAGGGTCTCTTATTGTCTAGAAAAAATCGTCAAAAAGTTTCATCGTGTTTGGACTTCTGTAGGTATGGATTTCCGGCAAAACCAAAAGCATGCAAAAAATTAGATCTGACACTAGACATTAAATTAATAGGTTAGTCCAGAAAAATAATATAAAATGGCATATAAAGCATACAAAAGTGATAATATAATAGCGTTTAACAATCAAATACTATATATACGTTTGAGATGTATTAAAGGGTCACGAATTGTTCAGTGAGTTTGCATTATCCATGAACTTCACTTCTACCCACTTGGGGCCTTTTGGATCCTAACTAATATTTATGGGCCATGTGGAGGCTAGGAATAATTGTATCCATTTGTTAAACATACAGATGTTTGATGACATTGATGGATTGATTTGAGGAGGCTTTAATTATATAAGGTATCCAAATAATAGAAACTCTAGCCATGGTGACCTGAATAATATGATGATTTTTAATGAAGCCAATGGTGAGCTTGGCCAGGTTGAAATTCCACCGAAAGGTAGAAACTTCACATGGAGCAACTTGCAGGAAGCCCCCATTTTGAAAGATTGGACTCGTTCTTTACCTCTGAAGCATGGATTATAAAATTCCTTAGTACAATTTCTCTTCCCCTTGCTAGATCCATATCCGACCATACTCCATGTGTAATTCAAGTTAGAAAAAATATTCCCAAGTCCAATCTTTTCATATTTGAAAATTTCTGGCTATGGTATTCTGAATTCAAAGATATTGTCCAGAGGATTTGGGAGAAGAATGTTAATGAGTAAGATGGTTCCAAAATTCTCATTGTGAAATTTAGAAGGCTTGGGAAGGGCCTAAAAATCTGGTCCAGAGATATTTCCAAGCTTGTTGCTTCCATAAAAACCTCTAATTTTCTTATCTCTCTCTGGGACACCATTGAAGAATTCAGAAGGCTTTTCCATTATTGAATGTAATGGCAGAGAGATTGTTAAGGAGAACCAGCTCAAACTTCTTGCATTTTAGAGAGCTTACTGAATAAAGAGCCACTATTTGGTGGAATATTGTGGGTGATGAATATTCAATGTTCTTTCAGGCTAAAGCCCTATTAAATATAGACACACATTTTTGTTATGAAGGATGAGCCTGGTTCTGAATTCGATAATCATCAACCTAAATCTGCTCTCCTTTGGAGAGCCTTTAAGGCTAAACTTGGGATTTCCATGCAAACTTCCTATCTACTAGATTTGAACTCTCTTATTCAAATATGTGATGATCTTCACTGTCCAGAGGTCCCTTTTCCAAGACTAAAATTGATGACGCTGGGAAAATGCCTGTGGACAAAGCTCCTATACCAGATAGATTTAGTGGTGCTTTCATCAAAGCTTACTAGAGCATTATTTGTCAAGACCCAATCTCATTTTGGAATTTTATCATGGCAGGGTCAACTTGCAAAGCATCAATGCTTCATATATTACATTGTTTCTTAATAAATATACCCCCTTGACTACTGGAGACTTCAGGCCTACCTCCTTGCTCCATTACACCGATAAGATCATTACTAAATTGCTGACTAATAGATTGCACTCTATAATTCTTAAACTCGTTTACATTAATTAGTATGGATTTATCCAAAACAGGACCATTCAAGACTTCCTTGGTTGGGCTTTTGAATATCTCATCAGTGCCATCACTCCAGGAAAAAAATGGTCCTAAAATTGGACTTTGCAAAGGCCTTTGACTTGGTTGAACATATAACTTTTGGATATTCTTAGAGCTAAAGGTTTTGGAGATAGATGGATGATATGGATGCAAATGATCTTCAGTTTTTGCACTTCATCTGTTTTGCTTAATGCCATCCCTCGTAAGTAATTCCAATGTAAATGAGGTGTCCGGCAAGGGGAACCTATATCATCCCACCTATCTGTCTTGGCTATTGACCTTCTTCAAAATCTGTTCAATGAAGCCATGGACACAAATCTCATTCAGTCTCCTTTACAAGTTCATTCTTGCCCTAATTTTCCAATTATTCAGTATGGTGATGATACTATTCTTGTCCTTCCTTCTGAGAAGTTTCAGCTATGCCAAATCAAGATGCACACTCTAGTTTAAAAAGGAACTACAACAAGTATGTCTTAGTTCCAACTAATGTACCTGGTGAGAGAATGGTAACCTTGATGACAATTTTAGCATGCCATCATGGGTCATTTCCATTCACCTATATTGGCTTGCCTATGCATAGATCCAAGCCAAAGATTGTAGACTTTAATCCCATTATGTAGAGAACTAAGAAAAGGTTGTCTAGGTGCCCTACCATGCTTTCATACGATGGAAGACTCCTCTTGAACAAATATGTTTTCTCGTCTCTGACCACCTTCTTCATGTGACTCTTGCCTTGCTTGTGGAAGTGGTCAATCAAATTAATAAATATTTAAGGCACTGCCTTTGGTGAAAATTTTGTATGGAAGATAAGCGTACTATGCTCATTGCCCGAGAGAAGGTTTGTAGGCAAAAAAATCAAGGTGGTCTTGGTATTGTGGAGGCCTCAACTCATAACAAGGTCCTTCTCATCAAATGTTTGCATAAGTTCTTTAAAAAGACGATCTGCCCTAGGTGAAACAAGTATGGAAGAAACATTATAGTTCTGGCCCACCTATTGACAAGTAGAAAGGCTCCTTCTGGTGGAAGGACATTCTAAAACTCTTATGTGTTTTAAAGCTTCTGCAGTCTGCCAATTAAGGGAAGGGGACACTATTTTGTTTTGGCATGGCAAATGGCTAGATAAACCTTTGGTTCACAAATTCCCCGAGCTTCATTCTTTTGCAAAAGATTATATAAGCATTGTGTCTATGTTAATGTCTTCTGAGGATAGGACTGAACTTTTTCATAGGCCTCTATCTACTAAAGCTTTTGGCTAGCTTCTTGAACTTTGAAACAGTATGCCTACGAGCAATTCTACTACTCGGAAAGATGCTTGAATTTGGAATGGAGAGCTCAAAAAACATTCTTCAATTAAAACATATAAAAATCTCATGGGAAATTTAGAGGTCCTCGGATCTTTAACATCCTTTGGGTGAGTGTCAACACACTCAAGCACAAGATTTTATTCTGGTTGGCACTACATGACAGAACTAACACAAGGGCACTCCTCAAAAAGAATAAGTTTTTTATGCAAGATTATTGTTGTTGTCTTTGTGCTATTAATATTGAATTAACCCTGCTCCATCTTTTATGGGACCGTGACTTTGCTAAGAGATTTTGGGATTCTTAATCCCCAATACAATGAGAGGCCTCCCTTTCTATGATGATACTATCTTGGCATTTGGACATGTCCCAACTCATTTTTGTAGGAATCGCGAACATGAATTACATAGGAATTCTATTCATTTTCTGTGTTTTTGAGGAAAGTACACATCCACTCAATTCTCATTTCTTGCGTAGGAACAAGACAAGACAAATCCTTAGCATGACAAGTGTCATCCTATCAAATTTCCATACTACTTCTAGTTCCTAGATTTTAGTTTCCTCGGAACCGAATGAGGCCTAAACATCTCGGATTTGCGAGCGTGCGTCTGTGGAGGCGGCGCCACCCATTTGCCGTTCGTCGCCAATACGCACAGGTTCATTTTAAGTTTATGTTCTGTCACGGCTGTTTTCAGTCCAATCCGAGGCATGCGCGAACTGTAAACTCATTTTACAGGTCCACGATATAAAGAGTATGCTAAAGATGCTATTAATGTGGACAAAATTTTCAAGGACAGGATGATTAGCCAGTGCCAAGCACACATGCGCCGGACCTCCCCTGCCTCTCGAATGTCGCGGCGCCGATCGATCGCAGCCGGTCAATTCTTGCGGAGCAGTGCTAGGCGTACGATCAAATCTTATACGACGTTGTACGAACACTGCTCAGTCACCCTCCGATCAAATCTATGCAGCAATGGCAATGGTGGGATCACTTAGTCGGACAAATCGTACATGCAAAAATCGTACGATCAAATTTTATACGACGTTGTACGAACACTGCTCAATCACCCTCCAATCAAATCTATGCAGCAACGGCAATGGTGGGATCACTTAGTCGGACAAATCGTACATGCAAAAATCATATGCAGAGCAATTTCGATTCTTGCGGGATGGCATGCATGCCATGTGCGCCGTTAATAATGCCAAATCTGACCATATATCCTTGTACAGTAGCAGTACATACATGTATGGTCCACGAGATTAAGCTAACTACGAGAGCAACAGTGTACACTTGCTCGTGCAACTATGGGAGCATGCCATGTTACATCGTGACAAGCTCCAGCCCTACTACGCTCGAAATTCCTGCACACCTGCTGAGCTGCACCAGAGCATGTGGTCGTGTGGACGGGGCTCGAAGTTTTTTGGGTCTTTTTTCCTTCGAAGAACAAAACATACACGGTAATCGTATGTCCTCGTCGTTAAGAAGTCTTGTTCCTGACTCATAGAACTATTGGAGTGCTGCCAACGTCCATAGCAAGGCCATCTTCGACAGCAACCTGCAAATTTCTTCTCGTATCCGTCCACGGATAGGGGGATCAGTCCGCGAAAACGAATCCGGGAAAACGACATCCAACGCTAGCCGCATATATTTCAAACCTTTTTCAACAAACCGGATGAATTTCATGCAAACACGACCGGATTTCATACAAACATAACGGATTTCATTACATTTCGAACATTTAGGATTAAAAAAATCCGCCCCTAAACCTATCCTACGGCGGCGGCGGCGGCCGCAGGCATCCAGCCCGTGTCGTCCTCCATCCACCGCCTCCATGAGCACCGGCGATAAGACCGATGAAGTGAAGGTGCGGTCCCTGGCAAGTAAGAGTAGAACACGGGAGACGGGCCGGCCCACATGGGAACAAGGCACGGTGCCTCTCGTTGCCTACTCATCCTCAAAGGAGTCCACGACATGTCCGTCGCCGGTGGATGTGAGGTCAACGAGGGAAATGACAGTGCCGGCGCTGTCTTCGTCCCACCAGGCCTGCTGATGGTTCGTCGATGGCGCGTAGGAGGCGCAGCTGGCATTGTTCTCCTCCGCGATCGCCTGCAGCTGCGCCTCCGTGGCGGCCGCTTCTTAACGAGCGGCGGCTTGAGCGCGGACGTCATCGTATATGGCACGCTGCTCCGCCGCGAAGTTGGGGTTCGCCGTGGCCATGGCCGCCACGACATCCTCGCTCGCGCGCTCGTCGTAGATCTGGTGCCTGCCAACCGGTGCTGCTCCTGAAGGAACATGTTGTACCGTTGTTCCTCCTGCGCCTGCTGGAACGCCGACAGAGGCACCGGCGCAGGTTGCACCTCCCCGCCTGGCGGCGTTGAGGTGCGCATGTGCCTGCTCCATGGTGAAGTCGGCGTGCACATGAGGCGCGGGAGCCGTGGCGGAGTCGGCGGAGCCCGTCGTGGGGTCGTCCTTGTCGTCACAGACCTCAGGCGAGCTGGCCGGCAAGCTGACCTCGATCCGCCTGGAACGGTGGCTATGCCAGGCAATGGCAAGGGCGGCCACCACAAGCTTCATCTCCGGTGACAGACTGTCCCACAGTGTGTTTCCCGCTGGCGGTCATAGTGGATACAGTGCAAAGGAGGAGGATGTGGAGGGGCTGGTGTTATGGTGTGAAGTTAGTCGGGTGTGGCCGCCTTTATATAGCAGATTCCGGTGAGGCGAGGCATCTGGGTGCGTCAATGCACGGCGCCGGAGTTGGTTTCTCAACCGGCGAGCCTGCTTAACGGCGGCAGAGGACCGACAGCGGCATTGATGGGCGTGGTAGATATCCATCCCGTCATGTCCTGTCACACGTCTCCAGCATTGAACAGGTGCAGACACCGGAGACGCGTCGCGGGCAGCGCCCTCTGCCGGCGCACCGCTTCAATGGCGGAGGCAGTGAGAAGTCACGTTCGCCCTGAGCCGTCTTCAATGTTGAGCGCCGCGCTCTACAGCGGCAAGAATGCGGGCAACTGGCGCTGGGCGGGAGCGCGTGCGGGAGAGGGGAAGGGTTTTTGGTGGGCCAGCACGATCAGAAGCGGGCTTGGGATCAGTCTGGACTCCCGCAAACCTCCCCCACGTTTGTCTCCGGTTTACGGAAGAAATCGTGTCCGGGCCGCTTCGCGGACCGATACAGGTCGGCGTTCTCTAGTCCGGACAGTGCGGTCCGGACGGTTGCGAGAGGGTTACTGGTCTGCCTTAAAGATGTCCTAGGGCTTTCTTTGTTCATGGGTAGAAAAATTATAGAAATAGAAAAGTCACGGAAAATAAGATGTCATGTATCTCAAATCCTGTATCGCTGGTGCAGGTTTCGTTTTGCGGCTTTTGTTTGATGGCAGATCAAAAGAGGGCCTGAGAGCAACTCTAGCAGACCCTGCATCCCGCCCCGATCCGCAAAATAACCGCCAAAATGCGGGTCGGGACGGGAAAACTTGCCCGACCAGACCCCGCATCCCGCCCCGAAGATGAAGAGAGAGCAAGAAGCATCGAGCTTGAGGGAAAAGATTGATACCATGATGCAATCAAATGAGTTGATGTTGAAGTCGTTGGAGATCAAGAAAGAGTTGGCCGAGAAGAAGGCAAAGGAGAAGCAAGAAAAGTGGCAATTTCTCAAGGAAGAGGAGCTGCGCAAAGCGGCCATTGAGGAGAGAAGAGCATGTGCCGCTGAAAACAAAGCCATGTCCAAGTTGCTCGCCAAAGAGAACAAGATCATGTCAATGAACCGCAATGACATGGACGACCTCACCAAAACATGGCATGATATGGCAAGGAGAGAAATCTTGAAGAGGAGAATGGTTGCGTCGGCCGGCGCGTGTTAGAGTTCTGGAGATGTTTTCTCTGCTCCATATGGTGGCAATGTCGATGATTTCGGTGCGGGAGTTGGAACAAGCGCCGGAGGTGGATTCGGTGGTGGCGATGAACTTCAAGATGGGCTCGATGGCGCAGAGTGAAGATCAACCAAGATGATGTCGGACCCTCTTTTGCAAGACCATCTTTTGCGTTTGTCCTACTAAACTGAGGCTTTATTTGCGCGTAAGCTGTGTTATGTTGTTTGAATTTGAACTTATTTGTGGGCACCTATGTCAAATTTGATAATTGAGCATTTTCTGTTTGCGGGTCGACGCGGCGGTGCCCGAGCAGACCCCGCAAAAGCCAACCGGTAAAAAAGTATATTCCACGAATATGCTTTTATACGGGTCCGTTTGGGGGGTCTGCATCGGCGGCCGTCTGAGCCAGCCTGCAAAGGCCGTTTTCCACGAACTGCAAACGCGTTTTGCGGGCCGACCGGATGCGGGGTCTGCTAGAGTTGCGCTGAACTACTGTTGCCTGATTCTGTGGACAATCATAATCTATCAAGCGGGGTGTATGCATACATGTCTGAATGTCTGATATCCAAGGAGGACATACTTCTTATTCAATGAGGAGAACTATTCTCATCAAAATGCAATGAGGAGAACAGTCGTGGGTGTTTCTCCTCACTGAATAATCGTTCAGCTGCGTTGTGTTTCTGAACACTAGTGATACAGCCTGCTCCATTCTTCAGAAGGTACATAGTGACATAGTGTACTGTACCTGATGAACAAAATGAAACGGAATGGCAGTAGTGCTAGGCTTGAGTCTTCGGATCAGTTCAGAGTAATTAATACCTAAATGTCAGTACGTACATGATTTGCGTGTGCGAACCCAGAGTAATAAATTCAAGAACTGAAGTCCTATCGTGTGAGAACGCTCAGCACACAACCTTTTGTGACAGTCAAATGAGATGAGCAGTGTATTGTGCCAAGTGAGCTAGATTTCAAGTTTCAGTTTGCCTTTTGCTTTTGCCTCTCCCCTCCAATCCAAAAAAATGGATGAGAAAATCCAAATTGAGAATCTAAATATTTGAATTTGACGAAAATCGGACACGGACTTCGGCCTCTCCACCGGGCGCGTCTATATCTAGCTTATAGCGAGACAAAAGGGACCAATTAGCGCACACCTAAAAGAAATAGAGAAAAAGAAAAAAGAAAAAGGGAGTAGACCGGGATTGATTGCACCCGAATCCTCGGCGCCAAATAGATTACACTTTTTTTGAGGTAACCAAATAGATTACACTTGGTCACCAAATAGATTCCACATGCGCGCCACTTTGGGCCAGCCTATTTGCGGGGTTGAAAGCCCACTATGTTTTTTCGTTTCTTTTTCTTTTTACTATTTTATAATTTTTATTCTTTGTTAAAATAATTCAGGATTACAAACAGATTCTAAAATTCCATTATTCTTAGTTTTCTTAAAAATGTTCACAAAAAATGCTCATGGATTATAAAATGTTTGAGATTTAAAATAATGTTCACATATTTAAAAAGTTAATGAGTGTCAAACAAAAATAGTGTATTCAAAAAATGTTCGTGAATTTTTAAAAAAATCTGTATTAAGAAATGTTTACGGTTTCATAAAAAATGTTCATTTATTCAAAATATGTTTGTAAATTTTTAAATGTTCAAAAATACAAAAAATACACATGATTTTTTCTAACATGTTTCGCAAAATTCAAACTCTGTTCACGAACTACTGTAAATTATTCCCAAATTTACAGAAAAAATCATTGACTCAAAAAAGTTTGCTGATTCAAGAAAATGTGCATTGATTTTTTAATAATATTCAGAATTTCCAAAATATCGTAAACTTTTAAAAAATAAATCACAAATATATTAAAATGTTTATAATTTTTCAGAAAATACTATTTTTTTATGATTTCCAGAAAAAAGAAATTAGGAAAATGTTCGAAAAGTTGAAATTCTTTGACAAAATAGAAAAAAGAAAAAAGTTGAAAAGAAAGAAAAATGAAAATGAAAAATAAGAAAAAAGAAGAAAAAAATACCGGTCTGGAAAGATTTCTAGGACTTTCCCAAGCTGGAAACAAGTGAGTTGCCGGCACGCTCAAGGTCGTTAACAAGCTGGAAAGATTTCTAGGATTTCCCCAATTCCCCATTGATCCCAAGTCTTCTATATGTTGTGTGGGATTGATCACAGGCCTCATGGAGCCGGTGGTGGCCTGGTCCAGTAAGGACGTGGGACGGCATGTTGATGTCACTGCAGTATCGTGTTTCCTTGTTCTAATTTTATTTATATTCTAGATGTGTACATTTAAAAAAAATTTAACTTAAAAATTCAACGCACCAAATTTTAGAAAATATTAAACATTTGTTAGCGTAGCTTAAAAATATGCTGATAACATGCAAGAAACAAATGTCCATGTTTCAAAAAAGTGTATGTAAATTTTTTAAAATATGCATAAACTGTAGAAAAAATCGTAATGTAAAGAAAAGTTTCTTATCATTGAAAAAATGTATTTTGAATAAATATTCCAATGTTTCAATATAATGTTTGTGACACTTAAAAAAGTATTTACATAAGGAAAAAATGTTTGCATAGGTAAAAAATGTTTTATTTCCATGTACAACGTGACAACTAAAAGATATCCATTTGTTTACCAAAAATGTCCATGAAATTTTTGAAAATATTTATACAGTGTTAAAAATGTCAGTGTAGTTTAGAAAATCATTGCAACTAAAAATGTACAGTGCGTATTTGAAAAATGTCACCGTATATTGAAAAAAGTGTTCAAAACTTACATTTTTTTACAAATATACCTCATGTATTGGAAAACTGTCCAACATGTATCAAAATTTTTTTTTATACCATAGGTGCACTGAGAAAAGTAGACATGTTTTAGAAAAAAAAAATTAATAAACCCGGCATTGAAACAAAAAGAAAACAAAGAATACCAAAGTATGAAAAACCGAAGGAACTCAGTGCCCCCCACCCCCCCCAAAAAACGAAGCTGATCTGTTCTTTCAAAATTGAGCGGAGCGAGTAAGTACCTGATGCGGTTCTGCGGATTTTATCGTACTACAGATTAGGAGCAGAAACATAGCAAAGTCAGACTGGTACAAAAAGTATCCGGTTATACATACACTTGTATGCAAACGATATGAATACAATTTTCTGCGTGTAATTTTTTAGTGTGTGCAGATAGAGAGAATAGAAACATCATGTATGTACTAGTAGAACGCAATTGATTCAGCATTCGATTTTCATTTTATTTTTGCATTGTTGGCTGCTGCGTACTGTAGGGGAACGTTGCATGGGAAACAAAAAAAAATTACGCTCACCAAGATCAATCTAGGAGATGCACATCGACGAGCGGAGAGATTTGATCTACATACCCTTGTTGATCGCTAAGCGGAAGCGTTAAGAAACGCAGTTGATATAGTCGAACGTCTTCGCGATCCAATCACGATCCGTCCACGAACTACCGATCAAGTGTTGAACGGACGACACCTCCACGTTCAACACACGTACGGCTTGATGACGCCTTCACCTCCTCGATTCAGCGAGCGATGGTGAAGTAGTAGCTCGAGTTCTGCGGCAGCATAAAGGCGTGGTGGTGGTGGTGGTGAAGAAATCTCAGCAGGGCTTCGCCAAGCCTCGCGGAGAAGAAGAAGAAGAACTACGAGGGAGAGGAAGGGCAGTATCGTGGCAATGATGGGTGCGGCTGCCCTCCCTCTCCACCTCTATATATAGAGGGAAGGGGGGCTAGGGTTTTCCCTAGGGGGCGGCAGCCACCAGATGGGGCGCCCTAGGGTTTCCCCTAGGGGGCGGCGACCACCAGATGGGGCGCCCTATGGTTTGGGTGGCGCCCCTAGATTCCTTGCCTCCCAAGTAGGGGGGCGGCTGCCCTAGGGGGGTGCACCACCCTCCTGGCCGAGTGGGGTGAGGTGAGGGGGCGCCCAGCCCCTTGTGCGCTAGTGTGCCCCCTTCCCTTGGCCCATGAGGCCCCCCAACACTTATCGGGGCCCCACGAAACCCTTTTCGGTCTTCCGACAATAACCCGATACCCCCCGGAACACTTTCGGAATTTGATTCCCTTCGTCCTATATATATCAATCTTCACCTCCGGACCATTCCGGAGTTCCTTGTCATGTCCGGTATCTCATCCGGGACTCTGAACAACCTTCGGTCACAAATACAATAACTCAACTATACTTAGATCATCACCAAACGTTAAGTGTGTAGACCCTGCGGGTTCGAGAACTATGCAGACATGATCGAGACACCTCTACGGTCAATAACCAATAGCAGAACCTGGATGTCCATATTGGTTCCTACATATTCTACGAAGATCTTCATCGGTCGAACCTCAATGCCAAGGATTCGGCTAATCCCGTATGCAGTTCCCTTTGTCTATCGGTATGTTACTTGACCGAGATTCGATTGTCGGTATCTCCATACCTAGTTCAATCTCATTACCGACAAGTCTCTTTACTTGTTCCGTAATACAAGATCCCGCGGCTAACTCCTTAGTCACATTGCTTGCAAGCTCATTGTGATGTTGTATTACCGAGTGGGCCTCGAGATACCTCTCTGTCATACGGAGTGACAAATCCAAGTCTTGATCCATGCCAACTCAACATACACCCTCGGAGATACCTGTAGAGCATCTTTATAGTCACCCAGTCACGTTGCGACGTTTGATACACACAAGGTACTCCTCCGGTGTCAGTGAGTTGCATGGTCTTATGGTCATAGGAACAGATACTTGACATGCAGAAAACGATAGCAATAAACTTGATACGATCATATGCTAAGTTTATAGTTTGGGTCTTGTCCATCACATCATTCTCCTAATGATGTGATCCCGTTATCAAATGACAACTCATGTCTGTGGCTAGGAAACCATGGCCATCTTTGATCAACGAGCTAGTCCGGTAGAGGCTCACTAGGGACATATTGTTGTCTATGTATCCACACATGTATTTGAGTTTTCAGTCAGTATAATTATAACATGGATAATAAACGATTATCATGAACAAGGAAATATAATAATAACCACTTTATTATTGCCTCTAGGGCATATTTCCAACACGTACGACGTCTACGTAAATATTCCCATTGATAATAGAGATATTACACATTTGACATGCCTCTTGTATTGTTCAATTGAGCCTTGGTGGTAAAGATGCTTTTGTAGTGGGTTCATTGCTACACGATCTACCTAGTAGTATTGTAGGACACATTTCTTTATGAATTTCTTGATTTTTGATTTTTTTAACACAGTACAGACGCAAGCGCTCATATACACGCGCATACACTCACCCTTATGAACGCACACACGCACACCCTACCCCTATGAGCACCTCTGAAAGACTGAGCCGACATATCATCTTGAAATTTACGAAGTCACCGTAGGCACCTTGTCATCGACAGGAATGTCTCCTCCCACTGAATGTGCATCGTCGGGAATCCTGAAATAAATCCAGGAATAAATGCGGGCACCATGACTTTAACCCCGGGGGGTTGGGGATACCACAGTCCCTCTGACCATCCAACCACAGGTCGGTTTGCTTCTTGATTTTTGAATGGACACACTTGATTTTGAGAATATAGCTTGTCTGACTCTCTATATGACTGACAAGAAATATAATATATGACCCCGTTGACGAACACATGTACATGGCGGTCCGACGACCCGCCTGCCGCCATAGCCATCCTCAACGCCCTGGCATTCTCGAGAATCGCATTGACATCAGGTCTAGCCATGACATCCTCCATGGTGTCACGCACCGCGTCCTTCCACAGGGGCACGCGGATGTGGCCTACCAGCTGCCCTTTTAATGCTAGTGATATATCTGGTTTGGTATGATAAGAAAATATATGTGATTTGGTATGATAAGGAAATATATGTGATTTGGTAAGATAAGAAAACTATATGTTATTTTTGTTGTATTAGGAAAGTTGTGGTTGCTGGTTAATATTAGAGATAATGATAATAATAAATGGCATAATGTGCGAGATTAGTAATTTGTTATTAAGGAATATCTAATTTTGTTTTGAAAGGTTATCGAGAAAAATCTTATGTCTTTCTTTTAGGAATGTGATCTCACATATATGTTGCAATCTCTGAATTCTTAATTACCTATTATTTACATTGAATTAAATCAACACCTGCTAAAATAAGCACGGAATAAGATCTCACTAGTTTAATGTGGATTTGTTTTTTAATGAGAGGGAGAAAAATTCAGTGGGAGGGGGTGGTAGTAGGCAAGACAAAAATAAACCGATGAGAAGAAGTTACCAACTTCTCTTTTAGGAGAAAAGCTTATAGGTTGTATGCACATACTATATATACATGTGCTGATGTATGCGCATAACATGCATGCACATTTAGCTTGTGTGCTTGCTCACATGCAACAAAAACTAAGGGCCTCTTTGATTCATAAGATTGCAAAAACGCAGGAATAGAAAAAATGTAGGAGTAGAATGGCATGTACATTGGATCCCTATAGGATTTGAGTTAGTTTGATTGTGTCACGGGAAAAACAAAGGATTTCTTCCAAGAGGTTGGAGTGGATGTTAAAATTCCTGTGAAATGTAGTACAAAATGAATCCTTAGAAAAAAATACTACATGATTCAATCCTATGAATCAAACGACCAACGTAGGAAAAATTCCTATGAATTCTAATCCTTCAAAGATCCTATGAAAATACTTCAAGGCCTCTTTGATTCATAGGATTGCAAAAATACAGGAATGGAAAAAATGTAGGATTGGAATGGCATGTCCATTGGATCCCTATAGGATTTGAGTTTGTTTGATTGATTATGTCAGGGAAGAACAAAAGGACTTCTTCAAGAGGTTGAAGTGGATGTTAAAATTCATGTGAAATGTAGTACAACATGAATCCTTAGAAAAAAATTCTACAGGATTCAATTCTATGAATCAAACGACCAACGTAGGAAAAATTTCTATGGATTCTAATCCTTCAAAGATCCTATGAAAATCCTTTACATTAAAGAGACTGCTTTTATGCAAGGAAGAAACATCCTACATGGAGTTGTTATCCTTCATGAAATGGTCCATGAATTACATCGGAAAAAGTTGAATGGGGTGGTACTCAAAATAGACTTTGAAAAAGCGTATGACAAAGTCAAATGGCCATTTCTTGAATAGACTCTTAGAATGAAAGGATTTTTTGCAGAATGGTGCGCTATGGTCCACAGCTTCGTTTCTGGAGGTAGTGTTTCCATTAAGGTCAATGATGACGTTGGACACTATTTCCAAACAAAGAAGAGATTGCGATAAGGTGACCCAGTATCGCCCATGCTATTCAATATAGTGGCGGATATGCTAGCGGTCATGATTGAGCGTGCCAAGGTTGATGGCCTAATTGATGGGGTAGTAAGTCATCTAGTTGATGGTGGTCTCTCTATACTTCAATATGTCGACGATACGATTCTCTTCATGGATCATGACCTCGAGAAAGCAAGCAATCTGAAATTCATTTTATCAACGTTCGAGCAACTCTCAGGTCTGAAGATCAACTTTCATAAAAGTGAATTATTTTGTTTTGGCGAGGCTCAAGATGAGGCCCACCTGTACGCTGAATTGTTCAGATGTGGGTTGGGCCAGTTTTCGATCACATATTTGGGGATACCGATAAATTATCGGAGACTCACAAATGCTGAATGGAAACATGTCGAGGAGAGGCTACAAAAAAGACTTAGCAGTTGGAAAGGTAAACTGCTGTCTCTGGGTGGAAGATTGGTCCTCATAAACTCAATACTAAGTAATATGGTACTATATATGATTTTCTTCTTCCAGTTGCCAAAAGGAGTTTTACATAGATTGGATTATTTTTGATCAATATTATTTTGGCAAGGAGATAGCGAGCGAAACAAATATCGACTGGCTAAATGGAGTGTGGTTTGCCGTCCCAAAGACCAAGGCGGGTTGGGCATTCATGACCTTGAGGTTAAGAATAGGGCCCTCCTTGCACTACTAGGGAAAACCTTATACACAGAATCTTAGCAGCAGTGCAGTACAAAAAGAGGCGCTACTACTAATTATCAGTAGCGTGGGAACAAAACAAGCTCTACTGCTACACATTTAGCAGTAGCACAACCCAGTGGAACCATGCTGCCACAAAAATCGACATACAGTACCCGCCACCCTAGATTTAGCAGCAGCGCGCTCCTGCTACCCACGCTACTGCTAAGCGAATAGCTATAGTGAGGTGAGATACCCCATGCTACTACTGAGCGTGTCCACCCCACACCACACCGGCACACCGACCCCGATCGACCCCGAGCCCACCAAACTCTCTCTCTCTCTATCTCTCTCTCTCTCTCTCTCTCTCTCTCTCTCTCCTCTCATCCACAGTTGCCGCCGCACTCATCCGCCCGGCAATCCCACCGGCCGGCGCCCTCCACCCTCATCCCCTCCACCTTCCCCCACCTTCTATCCATCTATATGCCCCTAGACTAGATCGAGTAGGCGGGCACCGTCAGATCGGGATCGGTCATGCCCAAGGCGGGGCATCTGGATCCGTGCCACCGTCGATCCAGGACGCGACGTTCGGCTCCTTCTCCACATCCATGCCAAGGGTGACGAGGAGTGAGGGGGCTTCCTCCCCGCGCTCTCTCCTGGGATGCCGCCATCCATGCACTACAAAAAAATACACTTCCGTGATGATACGTGTTTGTCACAGTAGGTCGCGTTTTCTGTCATGCATGTAAATCCATGACGATTTTATGACAGAATCAAGATAGTCATACCTGTGCCGTCGTAGAAGTTGTTGGGGAACGTAGCAGAAATTCAAAATTTTCTACGCAACACCAATATCAATCTATGGAGTAATCTAGCAACGAGGGGAAGGAGAGTGCATCTACATACCCTTGTAGATCGCTAAGCGGAAGCGTTCAAGAGAACGGGGTTGAAGGAGTCGTACTCATCGTGATCCAAATCACCGATGATCCTAGTGCCGAACGGACGGCACCTCCGCGTTCAACACACATACAGCCCGGTGACGTCTCCCATGCCTTGATCCAGCAAGGAGAGAGGGAGAGGTTGGGAAGACTCCGTCCAGCAGCAGCATGACGGCGTGGTGGTGGTGGAGGAGCGTGGCACTCCAGCAGGGCTTCGCCAAGCACTGCGAGAGACGAGGAGGGAGAGGGCTCTGCCAGGGGAAGGTTGAAGCTCCCATGCGCCTCCCCACTATATATAGGGGTGGAGGGGGCTGGTTTCTTGCCCTCCAAGTCCATTGGGGCGTTGTAAAAGGTGGGAGGAAAGAAATCCCATCATTTCCTTCCCCACCGATTGTTATCCCCCTTTTTTAGGGATCTTGATCTTATCCCTTCGGGATATGATCTTATTCCTTCTAAGGGGGGATCTTGGTGCGCCTTGACCAGGGGTGTGGGGCCTTTCCCCCACTACCCACGTTCATGTGGTCCCCCATGCAGGTGGGCCCCACTCCGGAACCTTTTAGAACCTTCCCAGTACAATAACGAAAAATCCCGAACATTTTCCGGTGGCCAAAATAGGACTTCCCATGTATAAATCTTTACCTCCGGACCATTCTGGAACTCCTCGTGACGTCCGGGATCTCATCCGGGACTCCGAACAACATTCGGTAACCACGTATATCTATTCCCTATAACCCTAGCGTCATCGAACCTTAGGTGTGTAGACCCTATGTGTTCGGGAACCATGCAGACATGACCGAGACAACTCTCCGGCCAATAACCAACAGCGGGATCTGGATACCCATGTTGGCTCCTACATGTTCCATGATGATCTCATCGGATGAACCACGATGTCAAGGATTCAATCAATCCCGTATACAATTCCCTTTGTCTACCGGTATAGTACTTGCCCGAGATTCGATCGTCGGTATACCGATACCTTGTTCAATCTCGTTATGGCAAGTCTCTTTACTCGTCCGTAACACATCATCCCGTGATCAACTCCTTGATCACATTGTGCACATTATGATGATGTCCTACCGAGTGGGCCCAGAGATACCTCTCCATCACACGGAGTGACAAATCCCAGTCTCGATTCGTGCCAACCCAACAGACACTTTTGGAGATACCCGTAGTGCACCTTTATAGCCACCCAGCTATGTTGTGACGTTTGGCACACCCAAAGCATTCCTACGGTATCCGGGAGTTGCACAATCTCATGGTCTAAGGAAATGATACTTGACATTAGAAAAGCTTTAGCAAACGAACTACATGATCTTGTGCTATGCTTAGGATTGGGTCTTGTCCATCACATCATTCTCCTCATGATGTGATCCCGTTATCAATGACATCCTATGTCCATGGTCAGGAAACCATAACCATCTATTGATCAACGAGCTAGTCAACTAGAGGCTCACTAGGGACATGTTGTGGTCTATGTATTCACACATGTATTATGGTTTCCAGTTAATACAATTATAGCATGAACAATAGACAATTATCATGCACAAGGAAATATAATAATAACCATTTTATTATTGCCTCTAGGGCATATTTCCAACAGTCTCCCACTTGCACTAGAGTCAATAATCTACTTCACATCATTATGTGATTGTATTGAATCCAACACCCATGGTGTTTGATCATATCTCGCTTGTGAGAGAGGTTTATTAGTCAACGGGTCTGAACCTTTCAGATCCGTGTGTGCTTTACAAATATCTATGTCATCTTGTAGATGTAGCTACCAGGCGCTACTTGGAGCTATTCCAAATAACTGCTCTACTATACGAATCCGGTTTACTACTCAGAGTCATCCGGATTAGTGTCAAAGTTTGCATCGACGTAACCCTTTACGACGAACTCTTTTACCACCTCCATAATTGAGAAAATTCCTTAGTCCACTAGTTACTAAGATTAAGTTTGACCGCTGTCATGTGATCCATTCCTGGATCACTCTTGTACCCCTTGACTGACTCATGGCAAGGCACACTTCAGGTGCGGTACTCAGCATAGCATATTGTAGAGCCTACGTCTAAAGCATAGGGAACGACCTTCGTCCTTTCTCTCTCTTCTGCCGTGGTCAGGTCTTGAGTCTCACTAGATACTCACACCTTATAACACAGCCAAGAACTCGTTCTTTGCTGATCTATTTTAAACTCCTTCAAAATCTTGTCACGGTATGTATTCATTTGAAAGTACTATTAAGCGTTTTTTATCTATCCTTATAGATCTTGATGCTCAATGTTCAAGTAGCTTAATCCAGGTTTTCCATTGAAAAACACCTTTCAAATAACCCTATATGCTTTCCAGAAATTCTACAACATTTCTGATCAACAATATGTTAACAACATATACTCATCAGAAATTCTATAGTGCTCCCACTCACTTCTTTGGAAATACAAGTTTCTCATAAACTTTGTATAAACCCAAAATCTTTGATCATCTCATCAAAGCGTATATTCCATCTCCGAGATGCTTACTCCAGTCCTTAGAAGGATTACTGGAGCTTTGCATACTTGTTAGCATCTTTCAGGATTGACAAAACCTTCTGGTTGTATCACATACAAACTTTCCTCAAGAAAATCATCGAGGAAACAATGTTTTGACATCCTATTTGCAAGATTTCATAAATAATGCAGTAACTGCTAATATAATTCCAACAGACTCTTAGCATCGCTACGAGTGAGAAAGTCTCATCGTAGTCAACTCCTTGAACTTATCAGAAAACATCTTAGCGACAAGTCGAGCTTTCTTAATGGTGACACTTACCATCATTGTCTGTCTTCCTTTTAAAATCCATCTGTACTCAACAGCCTTACGACCATCGAGTAGTTCTTCCAAAGTCTATACTTTGTTTTCATACATGGATCCTCTCTCGGATTTTATGGCCTCGAGCCATTCGTCGGAATCCGAGCCCACCATTGCTTCTCCATAGCTCGTAGGTTCATTTTTGTCTAGCAACATGACCTCCAAGACAGGATTACGTACCACTCTGAAGTAGTACGCATCCTTGTCGGCCTACGAGGTTTGGTAGTGACTTGATCTGAAGTTTCATGATCACTATCATTAGCTTCCACTTCAATTGGTGTAGGCGCCATAGGAACAACTTCCTGTGCCCTGCTACACACTAGTTGAAGTGATGGTTCAATAACCTCATCAAGTCTCCACCATCCTCCCACTCAATTCTTTCGAGAGAAACTTTTCCTCGAGAAAGGACCCGATTCTGTAAACAATCCCTTTTGCTTCCGGATCTGAGACAGGCGGTGTACCCAACTATTTTTGGGTGTCCTATGAAGATGCATTTATCCGCTTCGGGTTCGAGCTTATCAGCCTGAAACTTTTTCACATAAGCGTCGCAGCCCCAAACTTTATAAGAAATGACAGCTTAGGTTTCTCTAAACCATAGTTCATACGGTGTCATCTTAATGGAATTGTGTGCTGCCCTATTAAAGTGAATGCGGTTGTGTCTAATGCCTAACCCATAAACGATAGTGTTAATTCGATAAGAGACATCATGGTATGCACCATATCCAATAGGGTGCAGTTACGATGTTCGGACACACCATCACACTATGGTGTTCCAGGCGGTATTAGTTGTGAAAAAATTTCCACAATATCTTAATTGTGTGCCAAACTTGTAACTCAGATATTTATCTCTATGATCATATCATAGACATTTTATCCTCTTGTCACGACGATCTTAAATTTCACTCTGAAATTACTTGAACCTTTCAGTAATTCAGATTTGTGTTTCATCAAGTAAATATACTAAGAATCTACTCAAATCATCTGTGAAGTAAGAGCATAACGATATTCACTGCGTGCCTCAGCACTCATTGGATTGCGCACATCAAATGTATTACTTCCAACAAGTTGCTCTCTTGTTCCATCTCACTGAAAACGAGGCCTTTCAGTCATCTTGCCCATGTGGTATGATTTGCATGTCTCAAGTGATTCAAAATCAAGTGAGTCCAAATGATCCATCTGTATGGAGTTTCTTCATGCATATATACCAATAGACATGGTTCGCATGTCTCAATCTTTTCAAAAATGAGTGAGTCCAAAGATCCATCAACATGGAGCTTCTTCATGCATTTTATACCAATATGACTCAAGTGGAAGTGCCACAAGTATGTGGTACTATCATTACTATCTTATATCTTTTGGCATGAACATGTGTATCACTACGATCGAGATTCACTAAACCGTTCATTTTAGGTGCAAGATCATTGAAGGTATTATTCAAATAAACAGAGTAACCATTATTCTCCTTAAATGAATAACCGTATTGCGATAAACATAATCCAATCATGTCTACACTCAACGCAAACACCAAATAACAATTATTTAGGTTTAACACCAATCTCGATGCTAGAGGGAGCATGCGATGCTTGATCACATCAACCTTGGAAACACTTCCAACACATATCGTCATCTCACCTTTTAGCTAGTCTCACTTATTCCGTAGCTCTTATTTCGAGTTACCAACACTTAGCAACCGAACTGGTATCTAATACCCTGGTGCTACTATGAGTACTAGTAAAGTACACATTAATATAATGTATATCCAATATACTTCTATCGACCTTGCCAGCCTTCTCATCTACCAAGTATCTAGGGTAGTCCTGCTTCAGTGACCGTTTCCCTCATTACAGAAGCACTTAGTCTCGGGTTTGGCTTCAACCTTGGGTTTGTTCACTAGAGCAGCAACTGATTTGCCATTTCATGAAGTATCCCTTCTTGCCCTTGCCTTCTTGAAACTAGTGGTTTCACTAACCATCAACAATTGATGCTCCTTTTTATTTCTACTTTCGCGGTGTCAAACATCGCGAATATTTCAAGGATCATCATATCTATCCCTGATATGTTATAGTTCATCACGAAGCTCTAGCAGCTCGGTGGCAATGACTTTGGAGAAACATCACTATCTTATCTGGAAGATTAACTCCCACTCGATTCAAGTGATTGTTGTACTCAGACAATCTGAGCACAAGCTCAACGATTGAGCTTTTCTCCCTTAGTTTGCAGGCTAAGAAACTCGTCGGAGGTCTTATACCTCTTGACGTGGGCACGAGCCTGAAATCCCAATTTCAGCCCTCGAAACATCTCATATGTTCCGCGACGTTTCGAAATCGTCTTCGGTGCCTCAATTCTAAACCGTTTAACATTACTGAACTATCACGTAGTTATCAAAGTGTGTATGTCATGTTGGAAATATGCCCTAGAGGCAAAAATAAATTGATTATTATTATATTTCCTTGTTCATGATAATCGTTTATTATCCATGCTAGAATTGTATTGATAGGAAACTCAGATACATGTGTGGATACATAGACAACACCATGTCCCTAGTAAGCCTCCAGTTGACTAGCTCGTTAATCAATAGATGGTTACGGTTTCCTGACCATGGACATTGGATGTCGTTGATAACGGGATCACATCATTAGGAGAATGATGTGATGGACAAGACCCAATCCTAAGCCTAGCACAAGATCATGTAGTTCGTATGCTAAAGCTTTTCTAATGTCAAGTATCATTTCCTTAGACCATGAGATTGTGCAACTCACGGATACCGTAGGAGTACTTTGGGTGTGCCAAACGTCAAAACGTAACTGGGTGGCTATAAAGGTACACTACGGGTATCTCTGAAAGTGTCTGTTGGGTTGGCACGAATCGAGATTGGGATTTTGTCACTCCGTGTAAACGGAGAGGTATCTCTGGGCCCACTCGGTAGGACATCATCATAATGTGCACAATGTGACCAAGGGGTTGATCACGGGATGATGTGTTACGGAACGAGTAAAGAGACTTGCCGGTAACGAGATTGAACAAGGTATCGGTATACCGACGATCGAATCTCGGGCAAGTACCATACCGCTAGACAAAGGGAATTGTATACGGGATTGATTGAGTCCTTGACATCGTGGTTCATCCGATGAGATCATCGTGGAACATGTGGGAGCCAACATGGGTATCCAGATCCCGCTGTTGGTTATTGACCGGAGAACATCTCGGTCATGACTACATGTCTCCCGAACCCGTAGGGTCTACACACTTAAGGTTCGATGACGCTAGGGTTATAAAGGAAGTTTGTATGTGGTTACCGAATGTTGTTCGGAGTGCCGGATGAGATCCCGGATGTCACGAGGAGTTCCGGAATGGTCCGGAGGTAAAGATTTATATATAGGAAGTCCTGTTTCGGCCATCGGGACAAGTTTCGGGGTCTTCGGTATTGTACCGGGACCACCGGATGGGTCCCGGGGCCCACCGGGTGGGGCCACCTGCCCCGGGGGGCCACATGGGCTGTAGGGGGTGCGCCTTGGTCTACATGGGCCAAGGGCACCAGCCCCTAGAGGCCCATGCGCCAAGATATAGGAAAAAGGGGAGAGTCCTAAAGGGGGAAGGCACCTCCGAGGTGCCTTGGGGAGGATGGACTCCTCCCCCCCTCTTAGCCGCACCCCTTCCTTGGAGGAAGGGGCAAGGCTGCGCCTCCCCCCTCTCCCCTGCCCCTATATATAGTGGAGGGGAGGGAGGGCATCCATACCTGAGCCCTTGGCGCCTCCCTCCCTCCCGTGACACCTCCTCCTCTCTCGTAGGTGCTTGGCGAAGCCCTGCAGGATTGCCACGCTCCTCCATCACCACCACGCCGTTGTGCTGCTGCTGAATGGAGTCTTCCTCAACCTCTCCCTCTCTCCTTGCTGGATCAAGGCGTGGGAGACATCGTCGAGCTGTACGTGTGTTGAACGCGGAGGTGCCGTCCGTTCGGCACTAGGATCATCGGTGATCTGAATCATGACGAGTACGACTCCATCAACCCCGTTCACTTGAACGCTTCCGCTTAGCGATCTACAAGGGTATGTAGATGCACTCTCCTTCCCCTCGGTGCTAGTCTCTCCATAGATAGATCTTGGTGACACGTAGGAAAATTTTGAATTTCTGCTACGTTCCCCAACAGTGGCATCATGAGCTAGGTCTATTGCGTAGATTCTTTGCACGAGTAGAACACAAAGTAGTTGTGGGCGTCGATATTGTTCAATATGCTTGCCGTTACTAGTCTTATCTTGATTCGACGGCATCGTGGGATGAAGCGGCCCGGACCAACCTTACACGTACGCTTACGTGAGACCGGTTCCACCGACAAACATGCACTAGTTGCATAAGGTGGCTGGCGGGTGTCTGTCTCTCCCACTTTAGTCGGATCGGATTCGATGAAAAGGGTCCTTATGAAGGGTAAATAGCAATTGGCATATCACGTTGTGGTTCATGCGTAGGTAAGAAACGTTCTTGCTAGAAACCCATAGCAGCCACGTAAAACATGCAAACAACAATTAGAGGACGTCTAACTTGTTTTTGCAGGGTATGCTATGTGATGTGATATGGCCAAAAAGGATGTGATGAATGATATATGTGATGTATGAGATTGATCATGTTCTTGTAATAGGAATCACGACTTGCATGTCGATGAGTATGACAACCGGCAGGAGCCATAGGAGTTGTCTTTATTTATTTGTGACCTGCGTGTCAACTTAAACGTCATGTAATTACTTTACTTTATTGCTAACTGTTAGCCATAGTAGTAGAAGTAATAGTTGGCGAGGAAACTTCATGAAGACACGATGATGGAGATCATGATGATGGAGATCATGGTGTCATGCCGGTGACGATGATGATCATGGAGCCCCGAAGATGGAGATCAAAAGGAGCAAAGTGATGATGGCCATATCATGTCACTATTTGATTGCATGTGATGTTTATCATGTTTATACATCTTATTTGCTTAGAACGACGGTAGTAAATAAGATGATCCCTTACAACAATTTCAAGAAGTGTTCTCCCCTAACTGTGCACCGTTGCGACAGTTCGTGTTTCGAAGCACCACGTGATGATTGGGTGTTAGATTCTAACGTTCACATACAACGGGTGTAAGACAGATTTACACACGCGAAACACTTAGGGTTAACTTGACGAGCCTAGCATGTACAGACATGGCCTCGGAACACGGAGACCGAAAGGTCGAACATGAGTCGTATAGAAGATACGATCAACATGAAGATGTTCACCGATGATGACTAGTCCGTCTCACGTGATGATCGGACACGGCCTAGTTTGACTCGGATCATGTAATCACTTAGATGACTAGAGGGATGTCTATCTGAGTGGGAGTTCATAAGATGAACTTAATTATCCTGAACATAGTCAAAAGGTTTTTGCAAATTATGTCGTAGCTCACGCTATAGTTCTACTGTTTAGATATGTTCCTAGAGAAAAATTAGTTGAAAGTTGATAGTAGCAATTATGCGGACTAGGTCCGTAAACTAAGGATTGTCCTCATTGCTTCATAGAAGGCTTATTTCCTTAATGCACCGCTCAGTGTGCTAAACCCCAAATGTCGTTTGTACATGTTTTGATAACTACGTGATAGTTCAGTGAAACGGTTTAGAGTTGAGGCACCAAAGACGTTTTTCGAAATGTCGCGGAACATATGAGATGTTTCGAGGGCTGAAATTGGGATTTCAGACTCGTGCCCACGTCAAGAGGTATGAGACCTCCGACGATTTTCTTAGCCTGCAAACTAAGGGAGAAAAGCTCAATCGTTGAGCTTGTGCTCAGATTGTCTGAGTGCGACAATCACTTGAACCGAGTGGGAGTTGATCTTCCAGATAAGACAGTGATGGTTCTCCAAAGTAATTGCCACCAAGCTGTTAGAGCTTCGTGATGAACTATAACATATCAGGGATAGATATGATGATCCTTGAGGTATTCGCGATGTTTGACACCGCGAAAGTAGAAATCAAGAAGGAGCATCAATTGTTGATGGTTGGTGAAACCACTAGTTTCAAGAAGGGCAAGGGCAAGAAGGGATACTTCATGAAACGGCAAATCAGCTGCTGCTCTAGTGAAGAAACCCAAGGTAAAACCCAAACCCGAGACTAAGTGCTTCTGTAATAAGGGGAACAACCACTAGAGCAGAATTACCCTAGATACTTGGTAGATAAGAAGGCTGGCAAGGTCGATAGAAGTATATTGGATATACATTGTGTTAATGTGTACTTTGCTAGTACTCCTAGTAGCACCAGGGTATTAGATACCGGTTCGGTTGCTAAGTGTTAGTAACTCGAAACAAAAGGCTACGGAATAAACGGAGACTAGCTAAAGGTGAGCTGACGATATGTGTTGGAAGTTTTTCCAAGCTTGATATGATCAAGCATCGCACGCTCCCTCTACCAAAGAGATTGGTGTTAAACCTAAATAATTGTTATTTGGTGTTTGTGTTGAGCATAGACATGATTGGATTACGTCTATCACAATACGGTTATTCATTTAAGGAGAATAATGGTTACTCTGTTTATTTGAATAATACCTTCAATGGTCTTACACCTAAAATGAATGGTTTATTAAATCTCGATCGTAGTGATACACATGTTCATGCCAAAAGATAGTAATGATAGTACCACCTACTTGTGGCACTGCCACGTAAGTCATATCGGTATAAAACGCATGAAGAAGCTCCATATTGATGGATCTTTGGGCTCACTCGTTTTTGAAAAGTTTGAGACATGCGAACCATGTCTATTGGTGTATATGCATGAAGAAACTCCATGCAAATGGACCGTTTTGACTCACTTGATTTTGAATCACTTGGGACATGCAAATCATACCACATGGGCAAGATGACTGAAAAGCCTCGTTTTCAGTAAGATGGAACAAGATAGCAACTTGTTGTAAGTAACACATTTTGATGTGTGCAGTCCAATGAGTGCTGAGGCATGCAGTGAATATCGTTATGTTCTTACTTCACAGATGATTCGAGTAGATGTTGAGTATATTTACTTGATGAATCACGAGTCTGAATTATTGAAAGGTTCAAGTAATTTCAGTGTGAAGTTGAAAGATCATCGTGACAAGAGGATAAAAGATCTATGATATGATCATAGAGATGAATATCTGAATCACGAGTTTGGCACAGAATTAAGACATTGTGGAAATTGTTTCACAACTGATACAGCCTGGAACACCATAGTGTGATGGTGTGTCCAAACATCATAGTTGCACCCTATTGGATATGGTGCATACCATGATGTCTCTTATCGAGTTACCACTATCGTTCATGGGTTAGGCATTAAAGACAACCACATTCACTTTAAATAGGGCACCACGTAATTCCGATGAGATGACACCGTATGAATTATGGTTTAGAGAAACCTAAGTTGTCGTTTCTTAAAGGTTTGGGGCTGCGACGCTTATGTGAAAACATTTCAGGATTAAGCTCGAACCCAAAGCGGATAAAGTACATCTTCATAGGACACCCAAAACAGTTGGGTATACCTCCTAATTCAGATCCGAAGGCAATATGAATTGTTTCTAGAATTGGGTCCTTTCTCGAGGAAAGGTTTCTCTTGAAAGAATTGAGTGGGAGGATGGTGGAGACTTGATGAGGTTATTGAACCATCACTTCAACCAGTGTGTAGCAGGGCACATGAAGTTGTTCCTGTGGCACCTACACCAATTGAAGTAGAAGCTTATGATAGTGATCATGAAACTTCAGATCAAGTCACTCCCAAACCTCGTAGGGTGACAAGGATACGTACTACTTCAGAGTGGTACAGTAATCCTGTCTTGGAGGTCATGTTGCTAGACAACAATGAACCTACGAGCTATGGAGAAGCGATGGTGGGCCCGGATTCCGATAAATGGCTCAAGGCCATAAAACCCGAGAGAGGATCCATGTATGAAAACAAAGTGTAGACTTTGGAAGAACTACTTGATGGTCGTAAGGCTATTAGGTACATATGGATTTTGAAAGGAAGACAGACAATGATGGTAAGTGTCACCATTGAGAAAGCTCGACTTGTCGTTAAGATGTTTTTCGACAAGTTCAAGGAGTTGACTACGATGAGGCTTTCTCACTCGTAGCGATGCTGAGAGTCTGTTGGAATTATATTAACAATTACTACATTATTTATGAAATCTTGCAGATAGGATGTCAAAACATTGTTTCCTCAACGATTCTTGAGGAAAGGTTGTATGTGATACAACCAGAAGGTTTTGTCTATCCTGAAATATGCTAATAAGTATGCAAAGCTCCAGCAATCCTTCTGAGGACTGGAGTGAGCATCTCGGAGTTGGAATGTATGCTTTGATGATGATCAAAGATTTTGGGTGTATACAAAGTTTATGAGAAACTTGTATTTCCAAAGAAGTGAGTGGGAGCACTATAGAATTTCTGATGAGTATATGTTGTTGACATATTAATGATCAGAAATGACGTAGAATTTCTGGAAAGCATATAGGGTTATTTGGAAAGTGTTTTCAATGGAAAACCTGGATTAAGCTACTTGAACATTGAGCATCAAGATCTATAAGGATAGATCAAAACGCTTAATAGTACTTTCAAATGAGCACATGCCTTGACGTGATCTTGAAGGTGTTCAAGATGGATCAGTCAAAGAAGGAGTTCTTTCCTGAGTTGTAAGGTATGAAGTTAAGACTTAAAGCTCGACCATGGCAGAATAGAGAGAAAGGAACGAAGGTCGTCCCCTATGCTTAAGACATAGGCTCTACAGTATGCTATGCTGTGTACCGCACCTGAAGTGTGCTTTACCATGAGTCAGTCAAGGGGTACAAGAGTGATCCAAGAATGGATCACAGGACAGCGGTCAAAGTTATCCTTAGTAACTAGTGGACTAAGGAATTTTCTCAATTATGGAGGTGGTAAAAGAGTTCGTCGTAAAGGGTTACGTCGATGCAAGCTTAACACCTATCCGGATAGCTCTGAGTAGAGATACCGGATACGTATAATGGAGCAACAATTTAGAATAGCTCCAAGTAGAACAGTTATTTGGAATAGCTCCAAATAGAACGTGGTAGCTGCATCTAGGAGATGACATAGAGATTTGTAAAGCACACACGGATCTGAAAGGTTCCGACCCGTTGACTATAACCTCTCTCACAAGCATAACATGATCAAACCCAGAACTCATCGAGTGTTAATCACATGGTAAATGTGAACTAGATTATTGACTCTAGTAAACTCTTTGGGTGTTAGTCACATGGGGATGTGACCTTGAGTGTTAATCACATATCGATGTGAACTAGATTATTGACTCTAGTGCAAGTGGGAGACTGTTGGAAATATGCCCTAGAGGCAATAATAAATTGATTATTATTATATTTCCTTGTTCATGATAATCGTTTATTATCCATGCTAGAATTGTATTGATAGGAAACTCAGATACATGTGTGGATACATAGACAACACCTTGTCCCTAGTAAGCCTCTAGTTGACTAGCTCGTTAATCAATAGATGGTTACGGTTTCCTGACCATGGACATTGGATGTCGTTGATAACGGGATCACATCATTAGGAGAATGATGTGATGGACAAGACCCAATCCTAAGCCTAGCACAAGATCATGTAGTTCGTATGCTAAAGCTTTTCTAATGTCAAGTATCATTTCCTTAGACCATGAGATTGTGCAACTCACGGATACCGTAGGAGTACTTTGGGTGTGCCAAACGTCACAACGTAACTGGGTGGCTATAAAGGTACACTACGGGTATCTCTGAAAGTGTCTGTTGGGTTGGCACGAATCGAGATTGGGATTTTGTCACTCCGTGTAAACGGAGAGGTATCTCTGGGCCCACTCGGTAGGACATCATCATAATGTGCACAATGTGACCAAGGGGTTGATCACGGGATGATGTGTTACGGAACGAGTAAAGAGACTTGCCGGTAACGAGATTGAACAAGGTATCGGTATACCGACGATCGAATCTCGGGCAAGTACCATACCGCTAGACAAAGGGAATTGTATATGGGATTGATTGAGTCCTTGACATCGTGGTTCATCCGATGAGATCATCGTGGAACATGTGGGAGCCAACATGGGTATCCAGATCCCGCTGTTGGTTATTGACCGGAGAACATCTCGGTCATGACTACATGTCTCCCGAACCCGTAGGGTCTACACACTTAAGGTTCGATGATGCTAGGGTTATAAAGGAAGTTTGTATGTGGTTACCGAATGTTGTTCGGACTCCCGGATGAGATCCCGGACGTCACGAGGAGTCCGGAATGGTCCGGAGGTAAAGATTTATATATAGGAAGTCCTGTTTCGGCCATCGGGACAAGTTTCGGGGTCTTCGGTATTGTACCGGGACCACCGGAAGGGTCCCGGGGCCCACCGGGTGGGGCCACCTGCCCCGGGGGGCCACATGGGCTGTAGGGGGTGCGCCTTGGCCTACATGGGCCAAGGGCACCAGCCCCTAGAGGCCCATGCGCCAAGATATAGGAAAAAGGGGAGAGTCCTAAAGGGGGAAGGCACCTCCGAGGTGCCTTGGGGAGGATGGACTCCTCCCCCCCTCTTAGCCGCACCCCTTCCTTGGAGGAAGGGGCAAGGCTGCGCCTCCCCCCTCTCCCCTGCCCCTATATATAGTGGAGGGGAGGGAGGGCATCCATACCTGAGCCCTTGGCGCCTCCCTCCCTCCCGTGACACCTCCTCCTCTCCCGTAGGTGCTTGGCAAAGCCCTGCAGGATTGCCACGCTCCTCCATCACCACCACGCCGTTGTGCTGCTGCTGGATGGAGTCTTCCTCAACCTCTCCCTCTCTCCTTGCTGGATCAAGGCGTGGGAGACATCGTCGAGCTGTACGTGTGTTGAACGCGGAGGTGCCGTCCGTTCGGCACTAGGATCATCGGTGATCTGAATCACGACGAGTACGACTCCATCAACCCCGTTCACTTGAACACTTCCGCTTAGCGATCTACAAGGGTATGTAGATGCACTCTCCTTCCCCTCGGTGCTAGTCTCTCCATAGATAGATCTTGGTGACACGTAGGAAAATTTTGAATTTCTGCTACGTTCCCCAACATGTCAGATGTTTGCAACATCCACAGACGACATTCGAGATTCAGCACACCGAGCGGTGCATTAAGGACATAAGCCTTCTACGCTGCAATGAGGACAATCCTCAGTTTACGGACCAAGTCCGCATAATTGCTACTATCAACTTTCAACTAAATTTTCTCTAGGACATTTCTAAAACAGTAGAACTAAAGCGCGAGCTACGACATAATCTGGAAAAACCTTTTGACTATGTTCAGGATAATTAAGTTCATCTTATGAAGTCCCACTCAGACATGCATCCCTCTAGTCATCTAAGTGATACATGATCCGAGTCAACTAGGCCGTGTTCGATCATCACGTGAGACGGACTAGTCATCATCGGTGAACATCTTCATGTTGATCGTATCCACTATACGACTCATGTTCGACCTTTCAGTCTCTTGTGTTCCGAGGCCATGTCTGTACATGCTAGGCTCGTCAAGTCAACGTAAGTGTTTCGCGTGTGTAAATCTGGCTTACACCCGTTGTATGTGAACGTTAGAATCTATCACACCCGATCATCACGTGGTGCTTCAAAACAACAAACTTTCGCAATGGTGCACAGTTAGGGGGAACACTTTCTTGAGATTATTATGAGGGATCATCTTATTTACTACAATCGTTCTAAGCAAATAAGATGCATAAACATGATAAACATCACATGCAATCAAATAGTGACATGATATGGCCAATATCATTTTGCTCCTTTTGATCTCCATCTTCGGGGCTCCATGATCATCATCGTCACCGGCATGACACCATGATCTCCATCATCGTGTCTTCATGAAGTTGTCTCACCAACTATTACTTCTACTACTATGGCTAACGGTTAGCAATAAAGTAAAGTAATTACATGGCGTTATCATTGACACGCAGGTCATACAATAAATAAGACAACTCCTATGGCTCCTGCCGGTTGTCATACACATCGACATGCAAGTCGTGATTCCTATTACAAGAACATGATCAATCTCATACATCACATATATTATTCATCACATTCTTTTGGCCATATCACATCACATAGCATACCCTGCAAAAACAAGTTAGACGTCCTCTAATTGTTGTTGCATGTTTTACGTGGCTGCTATGGGTTTCTAGCAAGAACGTTTCTTACCTACACAAAGCCACAACGGTGATATGCCAATTGCTATTTACCCTTCATAAGGACCCTTTTCATCGAATCTGATCCGACTAAAGTGGGAGAGACTGGCACCCGCTAGCCACCTTATGCAACAAGTGCATGTCAGTCGGTGGAACCTGTCTCACGTAAGCGTACGTGTAAGGTCGGTCCGGGCCGCTTCATCCTACAATGCCGCCGAATCAAGATAGGACTAGTAACGGTAAGCAAATTGTACAAACCATCGCCCACAACTACTTGTGTTCTACTCATGCAAAGAATCTACGCAATAAACCTAGCTCATGATGCCACTGTTGGGGAACGTAGCAGAAATTCAAAATTTTCTACGCAACAGCAAGATCAATCTATGGAGTAATCTAGCAACGAGGGGAAGGAGAGTGCATCTACATACCCTGGTAGATTGCTAAGGGAAGCGTTCAAGAGAACGGGGTTGAAGGAGTCATACTCATCGTGATCCAAATCACCGATGATCCTAGTGCCGAACGGACGGCACCTCCGCGTTCAACACACATGCAGCCCGGTGACGTCTCCCATGCCTTGATCCAGCAAGGAGATAGGGAGAGGTTGGGAAGACTCCGTCCAACAGTAGCACGACAGCGTGGTGGTGGTGGAGGAGCGTGGCACTCCAGCAGGGCTTCGCCAAGCACTGCGAGAGACGAGGAGGGAGAGGGCTCTGCCAGGGGAAGGTTGAAGCTCCCATGCGCCTCCCCACTATATATAGGGGTGGAGGGGGCTGGTTTCTTGCCCTCCAAGTCCATTGGGGCGTTGTCAAAGGTGGGAGGAAAGAAATCCCATCATTTCCTTCCCCACCGATTGTTATCCCCCTTTTTTAGGGATCTTGATCTTATCCCTTCGGGATATGATCTTATTCCTTCTAAGGGGGGATCTTGGTGCGCCTTGACCAGGGGTGTGGGGCCTTTCCCCCACTACCCACGTTCATGTCGGTCCCCCCATGCAGGTGGTCCCCACTCCAGAACCTTCTAGAACCTTCCCGGTACAATACCGAAAAATCCCGAACATTTTCCGGTGGCCAAAATAGGACTTCCCATATATAAATCTTTACCTCCGGACCATTCCGGAACTCCTCGTGACGTCTGGGATCTCATCCAGGACTACGAACAACATTCGGTAACCACGTATATCTATTCCCTATAACCCTAGCGTCATCGAACCTTAAGTGTGTAGACCCTACGGGTTCGGGAACCATGCAGACATGACCGAGACAACTCTCCGGCCAATAACCAACAGTGGGATCTGGATACCCATGTTGGCTCCTACATGTTCCACGATGATCTCATTGGATGAACCACGATGTCAAGGATTCAATCAATCCCGTATACAATTCCCTTATCTACCAGTATAGTACTTGCCCGAGATTCGATTGTCGGTATACCGATACCTTGTTCAATCTCGTTATGGCAAGTCTCTTTACTCGTTCCGTAACACATTATCCCTTGATCAACTCCTTGATCACATTGTGCACATTATGATGATGTCCTACCGAGTGGGCCCAGAGATACCTCTCCGTCACACGGAGAGACAAATCCTAGTCTCGATTCGTGCCAACCCAACAGACACTTTCGGAGATACCCGTAGTGCACCTTTATAGCCACCCAGTTACGTTGTGACGTTTGGCACACCCAAAGCATTCCTACGGTATCCGAGAGTTGCACAATCTCATGGTCTAAGGAAATGATACTTGACATTATAAAAGCTTCAGCAAACGTACTACACGATCTTGTGCTATGCTTAGGATTGGGTCTTTTCCATCACATCATTCTCCTAATGATGTGATCCCGTTATCAATGACATCCTATGTCCATGGTCAGGAAACCATAACCATCTATTGATCAACGAGCTAGTCAACTAGAGGCTCACTAGGGACATGTTGTGGTCTATGTATTCACACATGTATTACGGTTTCCAGTTAATACAATTATAGCATGAACAATAGACAATTATCATGAACAAGGAAATATAATAATAACCATTTTATTATTGCCTCTAGGGCATATTTCCAACAGAAGTGCTCCATGACATTACCAAAATTATCATCACGGAAGTGTCCACTTCCATGATGATAAATCGTGCGTCACAGAAGTGCTTTCGTCAAGGGTGACCGGCACGTGGCATCCACTGTAACGGAACGTTGTTAAGCTATCGGGTCAGGTCTTGGATCCGATAACCCGTTAACATCCCCGACCAATGGGGATTTTCCACGTGTAAAATCATCATTGGCTGGAGGAAACACGTGTCGGCTCATCGTTGGGACAGATGTCATCCACTCATTGGACAGAAGGCGCCTATGATACGTCGACACATGGCACGGCCCAACAGAGGCCCATTCCTGTGAAAAGGCCGGCCCGTTTGACTTGGTCAAAAGATGGCGGGCCGGCCCATGTAAAGCCTGTTAACGGCCTGTTCGCATATAGCCCATTTACAGCCCGCTAACCCAAGGCTCGTTACGCCCTATCCGAATTAGGCCCAGTAGCGTCATCTGGGCCATCCAGTATGATTCCAGCCCGTTTTCACTTCTGGCCCATGTATGGCCCATGACGTCTTTCAGCCCATATGAGGCCCTATGTAACTCTTGGCCTATTAACGGCCCGTGGTGAAACTAGCCCGTAATGAACAGTGTATCACTTTACACCCATTAAAGGCCCGTGGTGAAACTGGCCCGTAATGAACAGTGTATCACTTTATACCCATCAACGGCCCGTTATTCTGTTGGGCTGTTTCCAGACCATGTTATCTTTTGGCCTTCTGAGAGCCCATTTATTCTTGGGCTCATTTCCAGCATTCGTTTGCTTACGGCCCGTTACTGTCATTTTCTGCTTGTGGGCCAAATTCAGCCCGTGGTTACAGTCAGCCCGTTTGTGGTCCGTTAATACGTTGGGCCATTTTCATAGCGTCATCAAATACGGCCTATTAATGATGGCCCGTTATGGTCGGCCCATGAACGGATGATTCCAACTCTAGCCCGTTTACGGCCATAATGCGGCCTGTTATTGGCCCATGTTTGGCCAATCGATCATACTGCCCGTATAAGGCCCATTGATGATACGGCCCGTAGAAGGCCCATTGTTTCTACGGCCCGTAGAAGGCCCATTGTTTCTACGGCCTGTAGAAGGCCCACTGTTTCTACGGCCCGTAGAAGGCCCACTATTTCTACGGCCCGTAGGAGGCCCAGTGTCACTACAGTAAATATTAGCCCATGGTTATTGTGGCCTAGTTTTAAAAAATAAGTTATTGCAGCCACTAGCAAACCGCGGAAAAAGAACTGTTATGACTACAAGCAAACAAATAAACAAGACAACAAGGAAATAAATAAGCAAGCAACTTACGCTAGGCTATCACGGCTATCATACATATTACATCCACTAGGCATCAAAGTTCGCCACCAGTGCAAATAAACGCGCCGACAAAAGAATATACAAAACTAAGAGCACTTCAGAAGGCACTAGGCCTAGCCAGGTCGGGCCCTCCAAATAGCTGAAGAAGCTGAGTAGACCTCAGTTGTGTCAACGATAGATGCATCAACACTAGATTTAAGGCATGATGGTGCGCACGGCAGTCCTCTGACATCCTCATTGCATCTTTGACTTCAAGTCGGAGCTGAGCTGAAGCAAGCCTTTCCGCTTTAATTTGAGACTAAAGAAGTCGAACTGATTGAGGCAGCGACTGCACAGAGGTTGTCTCGCACCTGCTGGTGAGTAGCTTCAACTCACTGTCTTCATCAAGACAGGACCTTGGGGTCATCTCGCTGTCCTCAAGATGGTTTGGCTCACTATCTTCCCTAAAGTTCAGCCTGGCGTAAGAGATACGACTCTGAAAGAGAAACAAGGAGACATGTAACAGGTTTCACAATTATATAAGCAAATAAATGGATCTGTTCTGCATAAGAAGCATGTTTTTACAACTAAAATTTGAAACTAGTAGTTGTTGCAAACATCCAATCAGATGTAAACAGCAAAGCAAACAACAGTGGAGGAAATGATGCCTATCCAAGTCTATACTAGAACAAAGTTTGAAGGCTTGAGACGGATGAACTTACATTACATGTTAACACGGGCTGGACAAAGCCCTTCTCCATGTTGATGGAAGGATAATTCAATAAATTCCCCAAAGAAAATTCTTTATAAGCATTGCCATTATTCTACATTTTGCAAAGAGTAAATATAGATCAAATAATATTGGAAGAAACAGAGGATAATGAAGCTCAGGTGCAGACTGATGATACATAATCAAATAGCAATTAATTAAGTACAGCGTTACAAGGCAAAAGGGAGAGAGGTACTGACAAGAGCAATGCAGAGCCCATTATTCTTTTGAGATCGTATGATCCTTTGAGCAAGGAGATTCATCTGAAATTAGTTTTCATACAAGAGAGAAGGTAAGGCACAAGCAGAAATTTAGGAGTTCAAATTTTGAATTGATATCATAGACAGTACCTGACGCTGGGCTCCCAGCAGTTCTAATAGGGTTTTGGCCACTGGAGTAGGGGTAAAGTGTGGTACAGTTGGGCATGTGTTTTCTGTGGCTGCTGATCTATCTGATTTAACAGGTATCACTACCTTTTCCAAATACCTAGTTTGTACTCCTTGAGGATCTGCACTCACCCTCTTCCTTTTGGACATCTATTACGAAAGAACAACATTTGACTGGAAAAACATAGTGTGACGACACATGGAAAAGGTACAGAAAATGGATAGGTATGGCATATACTCATATATGATGCTTAAACTAAGCAGATGGTGTAACAAAGTGGAAGTAATGCAAGAGGTCAGATGCAAAATATGTGCGACCAATACAACTTTGCAAAGTTAGAGCAAGCACCTTGATGGGTGAATAAGATAGGCCATCCTCCACCATGCCAAGTTTGTTAGCCAGTGGATCGTTCCGCAATATTCCTCTCGTGCGCCCATTCTCATATTCATTTTGATAATGTTCAATATCTGACATGCATGAAAACATAAAAAGAAGTGAGATTTTCTTTGTAATGCAGAAGTGATTCTAATCCAATACTGCCTCCCTGTAAACCCCTTTGTGCTATCTCTGCAATTCTTTTAAAAGATGCCATGCATGCTATAATTTGTTGTGTGCATTAATATAATGTGGCCTACTACTCAAAATATGAGAGCTCCAGAAGTGATGACACTTTGCAGATGACAGCTTCAACATAGAGTAAAGAAGAACAAGTCGACCTGACCTGACAGATTCAAAATATACTAAGGGAGAACAACTCGACCTGACCAGTCGACCGCAAGAGAAGAGTATCATCTTAAAGAAGAGCAGAAGAGCAAGCGGATTGAAGATATTACAAGTCTTTCAATACAATGTCGGTTGGCCACCCATGATGAACCAGAGCGCACAGAGAAATACTATTCTTTCCGGTCTCTCCATATGTGGCTCACATGCATTCGAAACTAAAGTAGGAACATTTAGCTAACCAATTAAACATTTCTTAGTTTTACTAATATCAGCAATAATATCAGATATGAATTTGTACAGCTAAGCTTGTTTAGCTCGATGGGTGGAGCAGTGCTATTACGACACGCACCATGTAGGCTGATTGTGGTCATCATAAAATGGAGAAAACATAAGCATGATGAGTACAGTGTTGACCGTGGCAGTGGGATGGCAGATCTGAAGCTGCAAACCGCGCAAAGGGTAGTTAGCAACCGATGTTTGCTTTGAAATAACAACTAAGATTTGGTATGGACAAGAAAGTACGATCAACAAGTGACAAAGAAATGCAATTATGATGTCTCTCTATATGGCGCGACATGCATTTGGAAAATCAAGTGGGACCTTTAGCTAACCATATAAATGTGTCGGTTAACTAATATCAGTATCATATCACAATCATATTTGAACAACTAAGCTTTCGAATTCTAAGTGTTGTGTTGTTTAGCTTGAAGGGTGGAGTAATGCTAGTACGATAGAAAGCACCTACGCAGATCATAGTATAGTAGATAAAAGGGGAAAACCCTAAGCATCAAGACAAAAATCAGGAAAGTGGAACTAGCTGGACCAGTGGGTGGCACACATGCTTTTCGAAACGAATATAGGAACATTAGGTGACCAATTAAACACTCTCTGTTTTAGTGATATGAGCATCATATCAGATTCGTATTTCAACACGTAAGCTTTGGGTTGAGGTCTTGAGGAGCAGTGCTAGCACGACACGAAGCACCTACGATGATGGTAGTGAATATAAAGGGGGGAAACCATAAGCTTTACGAGTATAGTGCCCGTGCCATGGCGGATCTGAAGGTGCAAACCGGACAAAGCTACTTCGCAACCAATGTTTGCTTTCAACTAGCCACTACGATTTGGTACGGACAAGAAAAGTACAGTAAACAAATTATGATCTATTTTCCGGGTGAGATCAATAACTTAAGCACATATGGAAGAGTACCACCTCTCTTGCGACGCCATGTAGGCCTATGCTGATACGTTGATGGTGCTGCGGGTGCGATGGTTGTCGGCGGCGGGGAAGAAGACTTTAGACGGCAGACGGCCGGGTCGGGGGATATATCCTGTTGCCGTGGACGAGGCGGTCGTTGGAGCGGCAACGACAAGGTGGACGACGGCGCCGATGAAGCGAGAGGAGGCGATGCAAGGATCCTGGTCCTGCGCCGTGGATGAGAGACGTCCATCTCTTGCAGTGGATGACGGGGTAGGGGTAGCGGCTCCGGCAAGGTGGAGGATGGGGTGGCGGACGAAGGAGGTTGGCCGCAGTGTGGAGGTTGTTGTGCCGCCGATGGTGTATGAATGGGGAAATGGAGGGGAGGGGGGATCTCAAACTTTGGGACACGCTTCTCTAAAATGGGGGAAAGTTACGAACTTATCCCCCGTTTAAAATTTCGGACATCGTGTCGGTTGAGGATAGGACGGTAATCTCGCATCTCGCAAATATTTGCCGGTAACTATTTCGGGCAAGGAGAGGGTGTTTTGCCGCCCATGGTTGGCGCCCACGGTGTATGAACGGGGCCAACAGGTAGGGCAGTTGTGTCACGTCTGATGGAAGTTACACATCTGCCCCTATTTAAAATATTAGCCTACATCGATTTCGGATGAGGAGAGTTTGTTTTGCCGCCCACCGTGTATGAATGGGGAAATGGAGGAAGAGACACATGTCTTTCGGATGAGTTTGAATCAAATGTGTTTTGCCGCCCACGTTTGGCGCCCACCATGTCTGAATGGGCTCAGAGGCTGTCGTGTCACGTCTGATTGCAGTTACTAGTCTACCCCTATCGACAGGAGTGTAAATCCGGTCGATAAGGATGTCAAGTGTCAGGGGTAGAAAGTAATTTCCATCTCGCAAACACTTGCTTCGGGAAGCCCACAAATTATAGTGGGTGTTTAGCCGCTTCGTTCAAAACTTGGGAGAATTAGCATTCACGTTTGCCCTGGGCCCTGGCAAACTAAATTCAAATCCAATTAGTATTCGATTACGAATATCCATAGATAATTATATGTTTTGTTATTTATTTCTTCAAAACTACAACAAAGATTTATTCCACCTTTATATATGATTATGATTTAGAAATGTCGTGATCTTCGACTTCAGTATGTTGGATACATTCTGAGTCAAACAATTATTTCATCCAATACAATATGCTCACACGAAAAACAGTTCACCTTATGTCAATCATACAAGTACTGAGGATTACCTCGCCTAAAAAATTCGGATCATTACAACACATGGACAACATAGGGGGTCTTGCAACATAATCCATTCAGAGACATGACACAACATGCAAGTACAATAATCTAATGACAATTTCAACTGGTATCTAAAGAAGAACCGGGATTACCTTGGGCTTCAGATAGCAGAAACAGCAGGACCTCCTCCGTCTTCAAATGCAACATTCTTACTTCCTCCAATTCTTGGGTTGCTTGCATAATGTGTGCCTCTAATTCCGTAATTTCCAGCCTCAAGATAAAGATTACCTCATTCATGGCAGCCACACCATCTCTTTCTGCCTCTAGTAGAGCCTCAAGCACTATAATATATGTGCTCAGACTGCTCTCCAGCGATGTTGCCTCTGAACTACTACCATCTGGTAACATGGATGGCGCACTGCTTCCACAAATAGATTCTGGGGTTGTACATTGTGTCCTAGTGTGAACGGCATCGTGAAAGGTTTCCCTGGACATAAGTAAGAGATAGTTATCGTATGATCCAGGTAGTAAGCTTACATGGTAAACGAGGACGAATTATTGCCGAGCATGGCAAACTATATTTAAATGGTTCGAAGCAGCATCAGCCAAAAAGAAATTAAAATGGTAAGATGAAACTAGGGATGTAAGTGGCAAATAAATGACATCCGCCAGTCCCATCTAGTTAGTTTTTGCTACCTCCCTAGTTCATTTTCCTCAAAAAACAAAAACTCTTTTAAACTATCATACCACTAGTGGACTTTAATTAGGATTAAACGGGACCCAGTTGACATCCCTAGTTGAAGGGAGTTTACCACCGCTATATTTAACTTGCCAAGGCATCTAAGCAGTTGAAATAATCTGAGAAAGCACTTAACAGTGTGGCCTCATATAAACTACGAAGACAGTCTTGTGATGAAGTTGAGAGGAGAAGTTAAGGACTCAAATGAAATAGGCATGCATTTCTTTACGATAGTACAGCAGGCACTGCTGACATATTGGCCAACTCAGGTATAGCGTAACAACAAACAAGCATTCTAATCAAGCAATACAGCAAAGCAGATAACTGAACTATTTGTAATTCGGTAGGATTACAGGTTGAGGGCACAAGCCAAGAAAGCAGCCCACTCGCATTACATTTCACATGTACTAAAACACACTGGCTTACCATATGTTGCTGTGAAGCCTCGCTGCTGTTGCAATGTTCTTTGAAGATATCGTCAGTATCCCGTGGTTGCAAATCTAGTTGTTGTAGTTTATTCTGCACCCTCTATTTAGGTAAAATTAATTTTAATCGCATGCACTGGTCTGAATTGATCATCAATGGTTCATCTAAACTAATGAAAGAAGGGTGTGTGCATACACGACAATATATCTGCTTCCCTCTATTTTTATGCTTGTTCGAGGTGACAGCCCCAAAAGAACAAATATTTTGCTTGATGGGGTTGGCAGCTCCATAATTAATAGAAGCATCAAATTAGTGATGCAACTTGGGAATATCAAGAACACACAAACAAGTAATGAATAGAGGCTCGAAGAAGTGATGTAATAGCTAGCATTAGAAAATGTAGGGTAAAACAAACAAAAAGCAGCGGAACCACATGCTAGTTTGCTGATGTGTAATTAAGCATAGAGAACATTAAGCAGTCTGATGGAACCAACAGGTGGCATCAGAACAAAACTAAAGCATATTAACTATATGTGCACTGGTATGTAATTTAGCACATGTAACATGTTCACTTCCAGAAGTATGGCCCTACATGTGCAAGCCGAATAACGCGTCTCATGAAAAACTGAATGATGCCCTGAAGAAATTCAAAGGTGCGGTGCTTATGCTAGGAAAGTGAATGTAGGCGCCGGCCATTGGATAATAGTACCTGATTCTCGGTGGCGTATGGGTATCGTTGTCATACTTGATAGCTAAGGATCATCGATGGTGCTCGTGTTGCGGTTGAGTTTGGGCCGGCTATCGCCGTCGCTGAAGCGACTCCGGTGCTACGGTTGCGGCGCCTGTCGACATACAAGAAAGCTCATCTGTGGTAAGTGAACAGTTGCACGATAAAGAGAAAAAAATGAAGGAATACAAATCGAAATAACCTGATGAGGCTGCGGCGTCGGTAAAGCAGGGCAGGTGGAGTTGAATATGGCGTCCGTGGAGCGGGTCCGGTGCAGTGGACGAAGACTTCAGCGGGCGCGTTGTACAGTGCTTTCGGTGAGGCGGATCTGTTGCGGCGGACGAGAGGTTGTATGGAGGGCCAGCAAAGAGGCAGACGAGGGAGTCAGTGAAGGGCCTACGCTGTGGTGGACGAGGGCGCCGGTTAAGCAGATCCGGTGCGGTGGACCATGATGGCGGTCAAGGAGATCTGGAGCGGTGGACAAGCCAGTCGCTGAAGCGGCTCCGGTGAAGTGGTGAGTTGGCAGTTGGGGGTTCCAAGGTGCAGAGGTAGATCCGGTGGGGTGTGAGGTCCACCGCTGCGGCGGAGGACTAGATTCGGCAGCTTGCTGTGGTTGGGGGCGGGGAGGGGAAGGGGAGGGGCTCTGGGGAAGAATGTTGGGGGCAAAGAGGGGAAAACAATGGAGTTACCAAAGCAGCCCTTTTCCGTTCATGTGGCAGGGGTAAAACAGGAATATTGCAGGGCTAAACTTTCGGGCGCGTGATATTTCGATGTGAGCGGGAAGTTTGAAAGCTTTTGGCGCCTAAAATTATAAGTATTCTGCTCTCATACGGCCGACTATGATATCATGGTCGACAATTTGTTTGTTTTGCACGCAAAAAAATGTGCAAGTTTTGAAAATCAATGTCTCCAACTCGAAACTTAGATTGTCCATTCAATTCAAATATGGATCATTGAGCTACTACAAGAAAATACCATCATACGGTCCAATTCAAATGAAATTTCAAATGTGTTTATCCTAAATATGATGACAAAAGCAAAAATGTGTAGGTGTATGAATAAAGTGGATGATTATAAAGTTTGAACATGCTCGTATGTGTATATCTCTAGGTTTGATATATGAATTTGAAATCACAAAATCCCAGCTTAAAAAATGTACCTCCGTTTAAATGAATTACAAAAGCTAATGATGGAGTCGAAATCCAAAATTCCAATCTTAGGTTTGTAATTCTGGTACATCAAGTTATATCACGCATGTTCAAAAGTATCGTTATCTCATAGTACAAACTGTGAAACAAATTGATCAACCATGAGTGCACAATATCTCAATTATGCTAAAGTCCCTAAAATATAGACACCTCACTCTTTATCTGAAGTCAACCCCCCCACCACACACACACACACATAGAGAGAAGTCGTTCTCTCCCCAAACACCAACACACGAGCACATTAACACCCCTCTCTCTTGTAAAGTCCGGACCCCAACATAGGTCTCTATCACTTTGTCTCTCGGGCATGCACACATCTCTTCCCTCACTCTCTAGGTCTCCCGCTATCTCTCTTACCCAAGCACACACACTATGTAGAGTGTATATTTCCCATACACACAAAACGTCGCCCCCAAACGTCTATCTCCCTAGTTATGTGGTTCTCGCGCACTCACCTCACACACCACCCCCACTGCAAACAAGCACACTTTATCTCCTTGTGCACCACTCTCCTCTTTCTATATCTCCCACATGCGGACCCGCCCCAGCTCCTTCCCTGTATACATATATGTCGTGACTCTTTGCATAGCTCCCTAATGTATAATCGTTCTCGATTTTGCACATTGTTCTCTACAGCATCTATTCTAGATCTCTCATGAAGTCCCTATCACACACACGATGACTCGCTTCCCTTGCGTCTCCGTTCATAGGCCAATTTCAGACAACATCAACATTGTCTCCCTATCTATACGCCATTTATGGACACAAACAACCCCTCTCGCCCCCTCTCTTCCTCTCTATTTCTCTTCGTTGCCATCTCTCTCTTTCTTTCGCTCTCACACCCCTCTCCCACACACACACTCGATGTCTCTTCCAAATAGTCTGCTCCCCCCGCCCGCACCCGTGCTATACCGCTACTACACATGCCACACCATTCCCCCTTCCCTTATACTAGGTTTACATCATCAGTGGTCTCTCTACTGCACATACACTCTCTCCCTCTCACACACAAACGCATGCACAAACACACACAGACACGCACAAACACCCATTTATCTGGATCCTCATCTCTCCCCATGTCCGCATGTGTATCTCACTCACTCACTCTCTAATTATGTATATGTGTCTCCATGTTACACAACACAAAGCCCCATGTACATGTCTCTCTCTATCCTCCACACACATAGACACAAAGAATCTGTTATCATTGCCTCAGTCTCTAACATATCACACACGCACACTGTCTCTCTCTCGCAAACACACTCAACAAGGGTTTCCCCTTGAATAACTTACCGTCTATTCATCAACAGTCGTGGCAGTACGGCGAACACGAGACGTGAAAAAGAATAAATCTACAAGTGCTTAGACCACCTAGTATGACTACTAGGACTAGAGCAAGCCAAAAAGCGCGCCACCGTCACCCCCTCCTTGTCGGCGATGGGAAAATCTTTGTTTTACACAGTCGAGAAGTCATTGTGCTAAGGCCCCACATGCCGAGGCATTGAATAGAATGTGGATGCTAGTTTACGGAAGCAAGTATCAATAATACGTTTGTATCTCCATACTTATATTTCTTCTCTTATAAAAAACCGAGTTGGTGATGATGGTACATGTGCCATCTTGCAATATAGACCGTCCGATCTATATCTGATGGATGGAAATTAAATTAAAAGATACCCGCACCCCTCTCCACATTTGCAGACAAGGCTTTCCCTCATTCATCCTTATCTCCAACAAACCTCATTGTTGAGCAATTAAGAAAGGAAGCCTCTGGAACAAACTGGCCTGGTGGCCGCTGCCGGCGTCGTCAATCCCCATGCCTCCGCTCAGTCCGACCACCAACCACCACCACACCCCACTCCTCTTCACCTTATCTCATATTTCTCGAGATATCATTATATTTTACACATGGGATTACTCCCGCAAGGGTTAATCACAACAAGTGTTTTATAAAAAAATGCATCTTGATGTTCCGTGCAATGCACGGATCTTGCTAGTACTCCTAAACAAGACTAAGTTGGTGATGCTGGTGTGTCTGCCATCCGTCGTTTCTGACCATTAGATCTACATCTAATGATTGTGAGGTAAGTTGTTGTCTTTTCTCACCAACATCCCACTTGTCTACCAATTTGCAGAAAAACCCATAATTAGTATCTTAAAACCAACCACATCCCTCCCTGACCTCACCAAAACAGCCCAAGAAATATATTCTAATTGAAACATAATATATCTCTAGTGACATATGTATATCAAAATTAGAGTGTTTTGTACCAAGTTTGTGAATAAGTATTATTCTAATTATGATTCGTTGCAACGGACATGAACATTGCTAGCATTTCCAACCATGCATTTTTTTCCTAGTATCCCATAGTATCGAGTTTTCCATCAAGATATTAGTCACTCATGGTTGATATTTACTTTCAATCATGTACACATATGCGCTATGTAACTAGCCTTGCTTATTGGCTTCCAAAGCTTAACTTTCACTCCTACTTACAATATGTAGAGTATTTAACAAAAAACTATCACTTTCAACCAGCCCTAGGAAGAATCTATTGTACAAAAAATAGCAAAAACATACCCAAAATTTCTTAATCCACGCCAAAAACTACTACCTAGTACTCCTACCAATTAGGTTCGTTTAAACCCATTTATGACAGGGTTGGCCCACATGTCCGTGCTGACGGGGCAGCTTAAACCAACACATTTTGTTTGACCATTGACACAAGGGACCCACATCTGACCTTCTATCCTGTTATTCCCCCTCAAATCATTATTTTTCCTGAACATTACTTCAAACAGTACTGACGCTTGCTCGTCGGTGGCGCCGGTGATGAGCGATTTGGCCGTCGCTCCGCCGGACGGGCCGGACGCCGCGCTGGCCTCCGCACGGGTTGGCAGACTGGCCCGAGCGTGACTCACGAGCAAGCAAGCCGCCGCGTTGGCCTTTGCTCGAGCCAGATGGCTGGCCTTAGCACGGCGCGCACGAACAAGCCACCGTGCTGCCGTGCGAATCTAGCTAGCAAACCTTGCAGATAAGCAGCTGGACGGAGCTATCTTGGCTAGCTAGCGGCCGCGAGCGCCGGACGGAGCTGGCATTCGGGCTGCCGCAACATGGGCTCCGCACCGCCGGCGGTTTTGACCTCGCCTTCTGCCGACGGCGGTAGCTGCGTCCCATGGCCGAGGATGACTAGGTGGACGGGCCAGAGGTAGGAGGTCACTCGAGGATTTTTGTTGGTAAGAGCATGTACAATGCTTGATAAGGTAGTCTTATCTTAAGTCTGCCACATATGCAAGTGGTAGTAGTTTCTTGGCATTTTAGTGGTTTCTTGCATTATTAGGGGTTTCTTGTAAGGAACAATGTACGTACTACTAGCGACAAAAGGCGATTCTAGGTTGCGTTGTACTCCAACGAGTACTACTAGTGGTCACGGGAGTGTATACCTCGTTTTGTGGGTTCGATCCCGGCCGAACGCACGATGACCTTTTTTTTAAATAGTACTACTACACTTTGCTGCGAGCCAATATATTACACGGGTAGTTTGAGTTTTGAAGTAAAACGGATGTGCGGCCCCACAATCTTGGTGCACTGGATAGCCTAGCCACGTGAACGGGTTTTCCTTCCCGGTATCCCGTGGCTCACGTGCTCGCCCTAGCCGCACCTCGCTTGCAGCTTTCTCATCAGCTAGTAGCATATTTAAACTAGTGCCTCCCAATTAAGCCCGAGGAGCCGGAAAAGCCTGGCGGGGCATTGGGAACTGTGCAATATGGCTCTGTACGTAAAGTGTTCTACTACTACTCTGTAGCTTGTGGCGTTGCACGCATGGACTTCACTCCATTATCGGCTCTACTATAAAAGAAATTCCTATTGACGTGTTTTTTTAAACGGAGGCAAAAGCTGTGCTTCATCTCATTCATAAAGAAGGAACTACTAACAAAGTTCGACGAGATCCATTACACCTCCACAAATGGAAGCGAAAAGTCTAGTCTCGCTGTATCAAATAACTCAAATGTTCTGCCCCCGCAGTAACCGTCGCTGATAAACAGGCTGCTAGTGTGTGCGTGAGAGGAGCGGCTGAGTAGGCCAGCTACGTGAGAGGAGCGGCTGCATAGAGCACCGAGAGTACCCACTAGGCCACTACGCAGGTGTACTTTCCATGCATTGATAGTACATCGATGGTTCTAGAGAATAGTAGTACCCTCCACTTCCAACTGTAGCTCCTTGGCCCTGAGATTCAAGAGTTCAAAACTGGTGCACTATACTAGAACTAGACAAGAAGTACAGCACATCGCACTACTAGTTGAGAAAAGTAGTACTAGTACTGCTACAGTACGAGTACGTACTCCTCCGTCACATAATGTAAGACATTTTTTGACACTAGTTGGCGTGTACAAAAAATGGCAAAAACATACCCCAAATTTCTTAATCCACGCCAAAAACTAATACCTAGTGCCAAAAATTTCTTACTAGTGCTATTATTTATAGTATAATGCAATCCCATAACGTTCCATAATGCTAGTACTAGTAGTAAATAATAGCCTCACCCCTTCGCTGAGGAATGATCTACAGTTGGAAGGGACGAGGCCCTGCGGTTACTACGCTCTTATCTCCTCCTCGCCAGTTCCCCTTCCCCCGAAGAGAAGGCAGTTCGTCGCTGCTCCCATGGATTCGCCAGGCGGTTCTCCTCCTCGTCGGGGCTGGGAGACCTTGGACGATGATCCTCTGGGAGAAATCGCACGCCGCTCCGATGTCCTCACCGCCGCAAGACTCGGTGCTTCCTTCACCAACTTTTTCAAGATGCTTCTTAAACAGGCTTGGGAAAAGGCCATGCTTGTTGGTCTTCCATGCATCCTCGAGGAGAAGGTTCTTCTATGGGACAATCCTTCGAACAGTCCACCGCTCCCTGGCCATGGTTGCACGTTGACTCCGCTAGAGTTGCCGGCGTTGAGAGGTAGTCGGATTTTGTCCGATGAGCATGTCAGTAATGGAGTTTGATCATGTAGTACTTAGTTATTCCATTTCCATCCCGTAATTTCTCCGCTGCCCACTGTCTTATATATAGGTCTGGGTCGGTGCCAACGAAGATTGGCTTGCATACCTCCGGACGGATACCACCATCATTTTGCATAACATCCACAACAGTGCGGCCGTTCCGGTAGACCCCTTCTCCACCATTGGGATCGGCCTTCCGGATTGGCTGGGCTTGAATACGTATGATGATGCCTACATGAGATTGAAGAAGATAGCAATTGCGGACCCGCCGACAAAGCGACGCAGCAATGACAATTACTATCTCAGCGCGGTGTTCGACATAAGGATTGCCATCAATGCAAGAGGCAGTAACGGGAAAGGCTGGCGCATGTTAGCGATGGCAGATTTGTACCCCTACACGTTCGAAGACGCCATGTGCCATCTAGGCCACATCTTCGTGGTGACAAGCCAGGGGACTTGTTTCATATGGTTGCCATCCTACGGTACGGGAGATTACAAACGGAATGCACAAACCATCATTTGCATCCCTAACGGTACTCCATTATTTTGCAGGGAGCAGTCATCGCCTGATCAAAATAAGATCGCCGATCCTGGATGTGCATTTGCATCCGCGATTCGGTCTAACCTGGAACCTTGTAGCTGATTTTGGCATATTGGGATCAACTATCTTAGCAGTCGTTACCCATCACTGATGTGCAACATGGTCACACAATCTACCACGATCGGACCATCACCATCTACCCAGGTATTCCTTTTTCTAACCATCTCGCCTTCTCTTTCATTGTTGTACTAGTAGTATACTTAGTAGTACTAGTAGGAGTACTTTTTACCTTGGAGGACGCGTATAGCTAGCTAGGCCCTTGAAGACTTGAACCCACTAGCTGCCACCATTTTTGTTTTTCCATGTCTTACAATCTCATCCATGTAGCCAAGAGTGCTATATACAATAAGCCGGTTATTTTACTTCCTCTATATCGGAGTAGTACTATTTGCTGCACAGTATTACTGACCGCCATATTTGAGCACAACATTATTATGCATGGACCTTGACTATGTACGTCACGATGTGTCCAAATCTGGGATGCCGCGTGTACCAGATGAACGGCGCCGAGTTCGACCCCCGTGATGTTACGTGGGTGCCGAGGAACACTCTTGGAGAGTACTCACTTTCCATCGTGTGGAACCGGACTAGAAAGCTGCGACAATGATTCCCGTTGCCCACCGCTATGGATCGTGCCATCCATGAAGAACACCTGGGACTGGAACCTGGAGGAGGACATGTAGCCCTTCTATAACGTGTAAGTGGAGTACGGTAATTGTGAACGGTAGCGCTGTGAATATATCTGGACTAGTCGTGCACAAATTTATCACATGAATTGGAGATGTACTTGTGTGGCATACTGGCATTTGTCCTTTAGAATTTATTACTAGTAAATGTGTTATGTGTACGTGCAACTTGTGTGGTTGTTGCATGGGCTCCAACACGCTCTTTGAGAAAAAAAGGTGGCACAACTTTGGATATACGTGACGTGGCGGCATCATACAGTAGCATCGTTTGCTATAGTTGTAGTACACTCCTACTAGGACGACAACTCCTATAAAACCTTGCGCTTGGCTCTTTGCCTCTTCGGGAGGTTCAACAGTTCGTACTCGTGTGAACCTTGCACTTGGCTCTTTGCCTCTTCGGAAGGTCCAACAATGATGATACTACAGTACAATATGCTTCTGGCAATCTGACACCAATTGAACTGCTGCACGTTCACCGCGAGGGCGAGGGCGAGGGAGAGGGAGAGGGCGCTGTAGTCAAAACCCTCTCCTCGTCCTATGAACCACCACGCGCGTGGGCGAGGGAGAGGCATAGTAAGCAGGCTTCTCCTCGTTCGGCGAGTTGACGGGACACATCAAAGTAGTATTAGTACTAGTAGTAGTCCATACTGCGTCCTTTCCAATTAATATGGCTTAATTTGAAACGAGAAAAATACACTGGCAGTCAACGTATGTAACAATACGCTCTTTACGGTCACTATATATAGTTTTACGGTGATTATACAATCACTAGCTCATTGTAGAGCACCATATTGCACCCTATTGACCGGCCACATAGTCGACGTGGCACTTTGTTGACTAGTTAAATTGTCACCTGGTTTCTGGGTCCCACCTGTCAGTTGGCAGAGCAAAGAAATCAGTTAAACAAAACTTTACACAGGCACGACATAAGTCCAACCCTTGCGCGCGAACCGCCCTGGCTGTGTATGTGCGTGCATGCACCTGTACTCCCTCGATCTTCCAACAAAGAGTGTACATCGGCTATAAGGCTGGTCATAGTGGAGACTAACGTATACTAGTATCATGCATATGATACTAGTGTATGATACTACATCTATAGTGCATAGTATCATAAAGTAGTATCATAGATGGTCTCATTTATTGCCATGCATGACACATAGTAGCATAACATTTATTATGTTACGGTATCTACCTATGTTACTACTACCCTCTCTCTCTTCTTTAATTGTTTGCCACATAAGCATGTTTGCGAGTCCCAAGTACATGATACTAGTTATGTTACCCCCACTATGGCCAGCCTAAAACAAAGAGTGTAGTACATGATGTACATCTACACTTCCAATGCATTTAGCCTTTAATCTAAATCGATATTGATTGACTAATGCACCAACTTGTGTTGTAGGTATAGGCTACATGTCTATCCTTAATTACAACATGCAACGGCCTTCATTTAATCTTGTTCTCTCAATGGTCGCATGCACACATAAGTCTGATACTTTTGGGCGTTAATTATGCCCTGGTCAATGTGTAAATCTCTAAGTGTACAGTCTTTCACGGACATAGGGAGTAGGTTGAGCACTTGAGCGTGAGCGTGTGTGTTGCGTCGTGTGCTGTGTGCCGCATGTGTGTGTGAGTGTTGCATTCGTCCATGTGTACGTGTGAGTGTTGCATGTTGCATGCATGCATGCATGCATGCATGGGGCTTACTCCCTCCCATTGACATGTTCATATTTCAAGCTTCCTCTGTTCCCTCCATATGGTGATACTCCCTCTGTTCCCAGATACGAAGTAAAAGCCTCCCTCTGTTCCCAAATACGGAGTATTTGTCTTTCTACAGATTTCAACAAGTGACTAGGTATGGAGCAAAATGAGTGAAGTGAGCGTAGAGGCATAGGGATACTGTAGAAAGGAAGTCCTCACGATCCATTATTCCCCATCTCGGTCAGGAAGAACTATTTAACTAGTCTTCGCAGTGAAGTGACAATACACGCTGCAGCAGATGGGACACGTAATTAATAAGCTGAACCAGCGTGTTGGTGTTACTAAATCAGCCTTACCCAGTACTGCCATCATGTTTGCCAGTAGAGCACGCTTCCGCAAATATGCCTATGCACCTCTGTCCTCCATTAACTGACATATGTGCCCTCTTGTGGTAGACCCACATGTCATCGGTGTAACTATTTACACTCCGAAGGACGGTATATCCTGGTAGTAGTACTAGTAGAATTGAGATTTAATGCACTTTCTTCCCCGTCTTCCACTCTTCTTCCTCCTCTCTTCTTCTTCCTCCTCTCTTCCCCATCGCTGGCCGCACACCATTTACCCCCGCTCACCGCTCGTCCGCCCGCGCCATCTTCCTTGGTAGCTCGCGCGTACCATATCCCCTCGCTCACTGCTCGGCCACACGAGGAGAAGCTGCTTCGCTCGCCCGCCCGAATCCACTTCCCTGCTGGCTCGCAGGCACCTAAAACCCCAATGGCAGAACCGACTGACACACAGAGCCGCGATTGGAATTCCCGCCCCGATGTTCTCTTGGAGCAGATCTGTAGTCGTATGGACCTACTCAGCACCGTCCGTCTGGCCGCATGCTTGGTGTCTTTGTACTGTCTACTCGTCTGCAACCGACCGGATCTTTTCAAGACACCCTGCTTGCTGATGCTCGATCCTTGCAGGTGCCCCAGACACCGACTTGACGATCCTAAGGAGGTTGCCGTGGTGCCCCTCGACATGCTACCACTACCCATCCACCTGTCCTTCATGCGCGGCCACTATTGGGCGGGCATGAAGGCCAACTGGATCGTCCTCATCCACCACTCCGGTAGTCTGTGGTGTCTCGTGGATATCTACACCTAGCGAGAGATCACCCTTCCATCATTGGATACCGCCGCCATCGAGCCTCGCAGCCCGCCGGACACTCCTGCCTACTACGCACGAGACGCGTCAAGCTTTTGGCTCGACCTCTGTTTGCAGAAAGTTGTAATCTGTGAAGTGCCCACACCATCAGAAGACTACATGGATTACAAGCTCATTGCCTTGTTCAACATGGGATTAGTCTATCTGGAATCCGGTCGCCATACATGGTTATGGCTCATCATCAATCCTGTTGAGGCAACATTTTCGTCTGATGCTATAGTGCATGATGGCATCGTTTACGCGGTCGACGCACAGATTGGCTGCCTATACTGGTGGAATCTATCGTCGTGTAATTGTTCTATCTCATCTCATCTTTACCTTATGAATACGACTGCCTGTTCATTTGTTACAAATTTAGAATACATAGCATGTCTATAACCACATCATTGCTATATGTTCCTCTCATTTCCTAGATTTTTATGACCATACATGTTATTGTTAGAGTTGATATGAGAACAATTGGCATCTAATGATTGTTAGAATACATATTATGAGCATAACATCATGATTGCTATATGTTACTCTCGTTTACAAGTTTTTAATAACAACGCATGTTATTGCTTAGAGTTGATATGAGAACAGTAGTAGTAAGTGCTATGGTAGAATATGAGTAGGCGTTGTCATAGCTGTTTTCCTCTCATTGTTTCATGATGTTTGAACCATGACATATTGCTAGAATATGAAAGCCATTGGCTTATTTTTTTTAACTTGGGGTATGATTATGACCACGGCATTGAAATTCTCTGTCTATGATATGTGTCACTGTTATAATAATCTTAATTCCACACATACTCTGAACATGATTTTTTATTTTTGTCCTTTTGGTCTCCAATTTGAATTGTTGCAGCAGACACAAATGCGCTGGCCTTCATGATTCCAGGACCTGGAATCGTACCAGCCGATGGGTGGTGGTTTATCGCTCGTTCAGCTGACGGCGGTCATTTGATGCTCATTCGCACGTACCAAATTGACCAAACCATTACATCAAACCACATGCAGTACAATGCGTGGGGCGTTCGTGACATTGATGGCTATGGCTGCTTCATGTTCGAGAAATATCCCAGCTCCGTTGGGCTAGGCGTATTCAACTGGAGGCGGGTTTACAGCCTCGGCAACCACTCCTTGTTCCTTGGGCTCAATTATTCGATCATCCAACCAATCATCGATCATATCACCGGCGATGATTACCGTGATATGCAACTTCCATTCGCGAGGGGGGACTGTGTTTACACATCATACCATGAGTTTCATGAATCACCATATCCAGAGATTCGTCGACACAACTTGTTGCCAGATAATCTTCAGTGTGTGAAAGGCATCAAGCTTCCATGCGATGGATGGCTTTTGCAAACCCGACATGCGGCGATGTGGTTCATGCCAACAGCAAATATACACAACTTGATTCATGCTGATATCTAGACTGAGCCATGTATTCTGCTGCTGTAGCACAACCCTCTTTTGTTGGATAATGTACTGTTGTTAGTTTGAAGCACTCATCTGGTTTGAAGGATAGTAGATACCTTCCTGGGATCAAGTGCATCCTAACTCACCTGCGTAGGATGTACTGATAATGATGATGGAGATGCTGTGCAGAAGCCATATATATATATATCAGTTAGGCTTCAAGTGCGTACTTGTTAGTTAAACCTATGTATAAATTGTGACACTAAATATGACTAGTAAGTAGTACAGTAGCAGTACTAGTATATGTCGGTCAAATTATTCATCATGTCCACACATTGAATTGACGTGACAACACGCTGCGCGTAAGGTGACACAAGAATCCCGGCAGCGTGTTCGGGTATTCTGGACTTCAGATTTGGACTACCACTTATCTGTCGAAATCTTTCATCATTCACTTAAACCAGTCGATTGATCATACATTGAGTGTCATATAACTGGAATTACCAGTGCAAGTCGAAGAAGGATTAGCCGGTGCTGCCGGCTGGCGTCAAGTTCGATCCCACGGATCAGGAGCTGATCGAGCACCTTGAGGCCAAAGTGAGTGCTGACAACGTGAGATTTCATTCTCTCATCAATTTGTTCATACCAACCATCGACAGCGAGCACGACATATGCTACACCCAACCCGAGAAACTTCCAGGTAAGACACCGATCGGCCGTCTATTTGCACAAACATATTCCTTTGTTTGTAGCTCTATTTTTCTTTTTAGACGCAGACTTGGTGAAGCAATTACAATTTGACAGTTAATAAAAAGTGAAACAAGTGACTGCAACATGCCAAAGATGTTATGAAAATGCCAACTATGTACACTAAAACCTGTATTCCACAATACTGCAGGTATCACACTGAGTGGCCTAAGGAAGCATTTCTTCCAGCGCAATTCCAGGGCGTTCAAAAGGGGTACGTGGACGCGTCGCAAGATACAGTTGGAGTGCGGCATGCAGGCGATGTGGCACAAGACCTGCAATACCTTGCCGGTGATGGTCAATGACCGGCAGACGGGCAGCAAAAAAGGTTTTGGTGCTGCACACCAACAAGAACATCGATCAGCAGAGGACCAACTGGGTGATAGACCAGTACCACCTCGGGGACCTGGAGCAAGAGAAGGAGCGGGAGCTGGTCCTCTGCAAGATTTTCTACCAGACGAACACTAGGGCCAGGAGTAAAAAGATTATAAGCTAGTTTGGTATTGGTAGTTGTACTACCTTGTCATCCGCAAGTTGGTATTGTTGTTAACGATCTTTTGGTATGAACTTGCAATTGCTTCCAACCATCATGCCGAGGGTCGACGTGGATATAAAGATGAATCATTTGTTTCGAAATGAATTTCCAGGCACCTGATTTTTATTTGATGGGTAGCATAAGCACATGCCGTTCGAATTCCCAGTTCTCCAATTTTTTCAAAACAAGTGCATGCACTTATTATCACGATAAAAAAACAATATCCTTGCTGCATCCCAGTAATCAATCTGTACTTGTAGAATTCTCTCGTTTATTGAGCACGTATATTGTTTTTTCAGGTCGAGCAAGTTTCAACTGGGCTATAGACTGCCCAGGGTTGGTTTTGTTTTTAACAGACCCAGCCCATGACGACAATGGGGCACAAAGATCCAACAGGTATCTACTAGCCTCTGGCCCGCCAGCGTTAGTTATATTTTGTCTTACAACATCCGCAGGCAGTTTTTTTACTGAATCAAACACACAGCCCAAATCTATTTTCCTCTTGAAACGCATGTCCTACATCCGTTTTCTAATCTCTACCTATAGTTTTACTAGTTCATATACACGTATCATTATATTGAAAACACATAAAATTCCCTTTTCATATTTACATCCTTATTTTTGTTGTTTTTCCCACCCAGCGCTGATTTTTTACCACTGGTTTTCCCTTAAACCAACTCAATTGTCCCACGTCTTATTTTCTTACAAAAACGAAACGATCTTTTTGGCAAATCAATAAGTTCTTAAAAAATGTTTATCATTTCAGGATTACAACAGTTCAGACTCCACTGAAATATGCAAAATAAGGTTGAACTTTTTGACCGTGGTCCTGGGCAGAAAATGGGTTGTAATAAATTACTTAAGAATTAGCAAATGGGTTGCAAATTATAAAAAATAGCAAATGGGCTTTATGTTGTCTGCCACAGATTTGGAAGCTGACTTGTGGGCCTACTAAGTTCATGCGTACACAAGGTTTCTCAAAAAAGAAACTTAGTCAACAATCGACTCTACCAGCGTCAGACCATTAGATGTCAATCTAACGACAATCGTGCTTCTTCAGTCTCTGATCTTCCTGCCCCAGCCGCCCAAACCAGCGCCATCGGAACCGCCTACTCCCGCCTCCCGTGGCCGACAGTGCTGTCGGGCAGGCCTCACGGCCCCATCATACTCGCATCCCTGGCCTGTCTATCCCTCTGCTCACCCACACCTCCTGTTATTTTCCGGCGACGGCAGCTAAACCAGTCAACCCTCGTACTCTCCACTGCGTGGGCAGCCACTGCCGTGTCTTCCCTGGCTTCGTGTCAGTCCCTTCGTAGGCCTCGCCATCGTACACCGCCCTCGTGCTCTCGGCGTGGCATGGTCAACGGTGTCCATCCAACGGACGTAGTGCTTCTTCAACCTCTGGTCTTCTTGCCCCAGCCGCCCAAAGCAGCGCTAGTCGTGCTGCATGCTCCTGCCTCCCGTGGCCGGCTGTTCTACCGCGGAGGTCTCCCTCCACTCACCCACCGCTGGCCAGGCCATCCCTCCACTCACCCACTCCCCCTGTTATTCTGCGGCGACGGCAGCCTCACACCACAGCTGAACCAGTGAACCCTCGTACTCCTCTTCGCGTGGGTATCCACTGCCGCGTCTTCCCCGGCTCCACGTCGTCCCCTTCCTAGGCCTCACCGTCGTCCACCGCCGTGGTGCTCTCAGCGTGGCATGGTCAATGTGGTCAACAAGCGACTTCCATCGAAAGAGTATTGTACATGAAGAGGCTGACAGCTGGGTCCACGGCAGCCGCAAGGAAGTGCCTCCTTATTACGCGCAAAATAATTATTCCTCCACTTGACAGCAGGGACCCACCGAACGGGCCACCAGTATTTTGCGAAAAAATGTTTTCCCCCCTGACTGCTGGGACCCACCGGACGGGTCACCGTATTTCGCGAAAAAAACGTTTGCCCCTGACAACTGGGGCCCACCGGACGGACCACTGTATTTCATGAAAAAAACGTTCCCCCCGCTGTCAGCTCGGATCCACCGGAAGTGCCTCCTTATTATGCACAGAAAAATGAATACTCGCCCAGCTAGCTGGGAACCACCATGGTGGGAGGCTGACTTGTGGGCCTACTAAGTTGACGGGGACGGAGGGCTTTGTCAACTTAGTCAATATGAAGGATTCTAGCTCCAGTGACCGTACAATGTCCATCCAACAGCCGTTGTGCTTCTTCAATCTCTGCTCTTCCTGCTCCAGCCGCTCAAACAAGCGTTGGCGGGACTGCCTGCTCCCTCCTCCCCGCGGCCGGCTGTGCTGCCGCGCAGGCCTCACTGCCCCACCGTACACCCATCGCTGGCCTAGCCATCCCTCTACTCACCCACACCTGCTGTTATTCTCTGGCGAGGGCACACGAACCAGTAAACCCTCGTACAGTTGTACTCCCCACCGCGTGGGAAACAACTGTCGAGTCTTCCCTGCCTCCATGTCGTTCCCTTCCTAGGTCTCACCGTCGTCCACCACCCTGGTGCTCTCGGCGCGGCCTGGTCAACGTGGTCAACGACCGACATGCATCTGAAGTGGACTATACGTGGAGAGGCCGACAGCTGGGTCCACGGCCGCACGCAAGGAAATGCCTCCTTATTACGCACAAAATAATGATTCCTCCACCTGACATCGGGGACCCACCGAAAGGGCCTCTGTATTTCGCGAAAAAAACGTTACCGCCGCTGACAGCTCGGACCCGCCAGCTATATCTTCGCACGCAAGGAAGTGCCTCCTTATTACGCACAAAAAAATGAATACTCCCCGTGTTAGCTGGGACCCAGTATAGTGGCAGGCTGACTTGTGGGCCTACTAAGTTGATGGGGATGGAGGGCTTTGTCAACTTAGACAATATGCACGATTCTAGCTCTAGTGACCGTATGATGTCCATCCAACGGCTGTAGTGCTTCTTCAACCTCTGGCCTTCTTGCTCCAGCCGCCCAAACCAGCGCCGGTCGTGCCTCGTACTCCTGCCTCCCGTGGCCGGCTGCGATGCGGCGGAGGCCTCACCGCCCCCTACTACTCCCACCGCTGGCCAGGCCATCCCTCTACTCACCCGCACCCCCTGTTATTCTGCGGCGACGACAGCCTCACACCGCAGAGAATCAGTGAACCCTCGTACTCCTCTACGCGTGGGCATCCACTGCCGCGTCTTCCCCGGCTCCGCGTCGTCCCCTTCCTAAGCCTCGCCGCCGTCCACCGCCCTGGTGCTATCGGTGCGGCGTGGTCAACGTGGTCAAGGAACGGCTTCCATCGGACATGGACTGTACGTGGAGAGGCTGATAGCTGGGTCCAGGGCCGCAGCAAGGAAGTGCCTCCTTATTACGGGCAAAATAATTATTCCTCCACCTGACAGCGGGGACCCACTAGACGGGCCGCTGTATTTCGCGAAAAAAACATTTCCCCCTGACTGCTGGGACCCACCAGCTACATCTTCGCATGCAAGCAAGTGCGTCCAGGCAAAAAACGATTCATCCCTTGACTGCTGGGACCCACCAGCCACATCTTCGCACACAAGTAAGTGCCTGACAGTCGGGACCCACATGGTCGAAGCGTACATAGCGTTGTCATTCTGGTCGCGAACGTGTACGTACATATATACTGGTCGCTGTAGAGGCATGCACGTGTCGATGTAGAGGCGCGCACATATCGTAGTAGAGGCACGCACGTAGCATGTACACGTACGTACAGCGGCCAGTGTGCAAGAAGGAAAATACGGCCACGTATGTGTACATACGGGTGAGGTCTCGAACGCCTACTCGCGCATACGTATGGCGAGGGCTCATGTACATGGCTGGGTCGGAACGGAGAAACAACGTCGTCGTTGTGTTCATGGGGAGGCAACGGAATGCATCGTGTTCATGGGGAGGCAACGGAATGCGTCATGTTCATGGGGAGGCAACGGAATGCGTCGTGTTCATCGGGAGGCAACGGAACGCGTGGGAGCCAACCGGCTGGGTCAGAACGGAATGCGTGGTCGTGTTCATCCGGAGGGCTTGGACGGAACAGGCGATGGAAACAAGGCCTCGCGTACCGCAGAACGAAGGAAACAGACCTCCTACATTCGGAAAGGGGTCCTGTTGATTAGGAGGGGTCTGGCGTATCACAAAACGGAGGAAACGGACCTCCTACGGTCGAAACGGGGGTCCTGTTGATCGGGAGGGGTGTGGAGTACCGCAAAACGGAGGAAACGGACCTCCTACGGTCGAAACGGGGGTCCTGTTGATCGGGAGGGGTGTGGCGTACAGCAAAACGGACGAAACGGACTTGTGTTGGATCGCTACGGTCGAAACAGGGGTCCTGTTGATTGGGAGGGGTGTGGCATACCGCAAAACGGGACTCCACGGGGTACTATTCATCTCCACCGTCGACCTCCTCCAGCCTCCACGGGCTACCGTCGACCTCCTCCAGCCTCCACGGGCTCTTGTTCATCCAGCCTCCACCGCGTGCTACTCCACCGGCTACTGTTCAACCACCCCTCCACGGGCACCCCTCCACCGTCTACTGTTCATCCATCCCTCCACACCATGGGGTCCTGTTCAACCACCACTTCACGGGCACCCCTCCA
>NC_041385.1:209508210-209541804 GCF_002162155.2 Triticum dicoccoides | reverse complement strand
GGTCACTGTTCATCCAATCGATAGGCCTCAGTTAGCAGCAGTAGCGAAGGAATCGCTCGATCGGGTTCAGTTAACAGCCATCGATCGATCGCTCGGGTTCAGTAACGCGTAGCCTGCAGTGCAATCACTCGGGTTCAGTTAGAGCCCAACGCCTTGCTCGGGTTCAGTTAGAGCCAACGCCTCGCACACGCGCGCGTACGTGTACGAGAGAAACGCGCATCGCTCGGCCCCCGACCTCCCACCGTAATCGGGAACTCCCCGAAATTTTTCTCGCCCTCGCTTCTACCACGGTTTTTTCCCACATGGACGGCTCAAAGAATGTCATGCAGCTGCATCTCTGGCCCGCCCAGGACGAAAAGCCCATTTTTTATCATGATTTTTTATCATAGAAGTAGGAGCCCACCACATCTATGATGATACCGGGTTTTGTCACAATTATCGTCATAGAACTGTCATATGTATGACAGAAAAAATTTCGTTCGGCCCAAAATGTCACGGGTGTGTCTTTTTTTTGTAGTGATGCCATCGAGCTCTGACCCCACCGCCGCCGACATCTCCGACCCATGACGAGCAACTCAGTCAATGTATCACCCCCTATCTCTCTCTCTCTAATCGCATATGATCTGGGCTTCTCTTGCAGACAGATGTGCGGCAGGGGAGAAAAGGAAGATTGGGATGCTGGCATCATCTCTGGACGCCGCCGCGCTTCTGCTGCTGCTGCAACCCTAGCTAGCACCGACGACGCCATGGAGCAAGTCAAGGTCCATCCTCTCTCTCTCCTTCTCTTGATACTGGAAAAATCAATCTGTATGTGCGCCTGGCAAACAAAAATCAATCTGTATGTGCCCATGTCTTGATCTTCTGTGCAATAATGTGTCTACCATCCAGGATGGGATCAATCAATCCCCAAATAACACTTCACGCCTATGCATAATCATGCCTGGATGAGATAAAACAGGATGGCAGAGCAATTATTGGTGAAACTGTTGAATTACTTACACGCATGATATGAGCACATGGCAGAGCAATTAACCTGATTCAGCCTTCGATTCCTAGCTATTTTGATCTGACTGTTCCTGCTCACTCATCTACCGGCCAATGCGTACATATTTTCATGCTAGCTAGCTCTTTGGTAGATCTATATGGAACGAGCACTCCATCTCTGGCAGTAAAGAATTAGAGAAGCGGTTGATTTATTTAGTGCTGACTTCTGAAGAACTGGTTGGGGTTTTCTTGTTTAATTTCAAGTCGTGTGCATGCGCAGCATCACCTACTCAGGTAATTAACCGGCATTATGCAACACATCAACATCCTCAAAGTATCGTATCTGAACATTTTGTGTTTGTACCAACAAATTGGTATAAGATTGTGCAAGTAACTAACGTCCAGGTCCAAAATAATTTTTCAGTTTGTTCTGCTTGCTTGCTATCATCTGAAAGTGTTGTTCTCATCACCAACCCAGATGGGTGGGGCTGGCAAGGATGTCTTGGACCACTGTCCAGTTGGGATGAATCTGGTTCAGTTAAAAACTGCACTGTCATATCTGGACAGCCAGCTTCTAGGTGAAAAACGAGTTAGTTATTCTCAGAATTTTGAGTTGCCTCTATATGAAATTTGTAAAGCATGTTCCAAGCTTTCCGTAGAGTATTTATTTGTGTCGTTTGGATGTATGGTTTGAGAGCAGCCATCGCTTTAGTTTGCTGTCCCGAAAGTTAGTATCCTGAGCGCATTGTTTTCGTATGCCAGTTTACGGCCTTGTAGAGGTTGTTTTTAAAAAAAAAGTTTCAATACGAATTTTGTAGAGGGTTTGTTGTAGATTGCAAAGCCGATTTCAGTTTCAGTTTGCTCCACCGCTGTGAAAGGTGGAGGAGCCTAGATTGCAAGGCCGATTTCAGTTTCAGTTTTGATCGAGCCTAGATTGCAAGCCTGATTTTAATACTAGCACTCTCCATGCAGCTCCTCAATAATTGTAGTCAATTGGTTGGACAGTCTTCTTGTTTTCATCATTTTTTTCTAGTTATATACGTAGTTGGCTGGGATTATAATGCTATCTTTGCTTACTGTTAACTGTCCAAATTGATGTAGGAAGATAAATAGTTGTTGATCGCTTCCACGATTAGCACCAACTAAGTTTCCTTAGATGTTTGCACCTTAGAAAGTGGTATCTGCTTAATATGAAGATCATTTGTCAGTTCTGTATCTGTAATACTACAAGTAAGAATGGATATTGGCTATCAAGAGTCTCAACTTTTATCTCATTTACTGAATGCAAACGCAGCATCTTCACTTCTTTCCTTGCACATTCCTGTTAAGGAAGCAAAGGTAACCCTGCTATCCTAGTATATACAGATAGAATAAAAATATAATATAGTATTTGACTACCAATGAAACACATAAAATTAGTTGTTGAACACAAAGGATATGGGAAGTTCTCCTTAAGGGATCACGATGTTTTCCTACTTATTCTCCATAGGGCAATTTTACTGCCTGGTGGTTGTTAGGAAGTCGTAGAAGTTTTTTTAAGAAAACCCACAGGGGAGAAATGGTAGTCACTAGAAGGGAACGCGCGCCTTTGTCGCACCGTTCTTCTTTCCAGGGTTGTGAGCTTTTTAGCTGTCCAGCATCACCCTATGGCAGATAATCATTTCTATTATGTGTTAATGCTTTCCTTTTAAACTACTTCAAAAAAAAGAAATTGGATTCTTTTAGCCGTATTATCCTTTGAACATCTATATGAAATTATCTAAATTTAAGTATATTTAGTTTTGAAGAAAACTAAAGGCAATTAATGTGAAAATTAGATATGTCCTATTACCTAGAAATATATAGTTCATCTATGCTTGGTTGGCAATATATATTATCTAGACATTAATTTCATTTGTTTGTAGCTATTACATAGGCGATCTCTTGTTAATAGAAATCACTCACTTTTTTGTTTTCGTATATTTATTCCCGTAGCTACTGTACATCACAACATGCAAGGAAATATATGTCTGCTAAAATTTAATTTTATTTGTTCTTTGCTCTTTACAGAAATCTTGGATTCATAAATGGGAGAAGCACATAAGGGAGAAGAAGATGATTGCAAGGATGGAGAGGGAGCAAATCATTTGGAGGGATATAATGCCACTGTTTGGTGTTTTTATGCATTTTTGTTTGCTTTCAACTGTGTTTGCACTAGCTGGGAATAAGTGACTAGGCAATAAGTGTAGATTTATGGATATGCTCTAATGCTCCTGGTTTACTATAAATCTTCGATTTGGAACGATGTATAATGCTGCTGGTTTATTACAAATCTGGGCTTGTTTCAGTTGTTAGAATTGTATGCATAAAATGGAATTGATGGATTTTATCTTTTTAATTCCTAATTAATTAGTAGTAGCGTGGGGGTGAAATGGTGCGCTACTAGTATTTAGGATACTAGTAGCGTGTGGTACTATAGACGCGCTACTACTATTTCGTTAGTAGTAGCGCGGGTGACATCCGCGCTACTAGTAAAATGTTAGTAGTAGCGCGAGTTTACCCTGCGCTACTACTAACTATTAGTTGTAGCGCGATACTAGTAGCGCGGGTACCCGCGCTGCTAGTAGCCTTTTTCCTAGTAGTGTTGGCAAATAGTTGTTTAAATTACTGACCGAAAATGGTGTATGGCAAACCTGTTGGGGAACGTAGTATTTCAAAAGTTTCCTACGATCACGCAAGATCTATCTAGGAGAAGCATAGCAACAAGCATGGAGAGTGTGTCCACGTATCCTCGTAGACCGAAAGAGGAAGCGTTTAGTAACGCGGTTGATGTAGTCGAACGTCTTCGTGATCCAACCGATCCAAGCACCGAACATACGGCACATCTGTGTTCAGCACACGTTCAGCACGATGACGTCCCTCGAGCTCTTGATCCAGTTGAGGATGAGGGAGAGTTTCGTCAGCACGACGGCGTGGTGACGGTGATGTTGAAGTTACCGGCGCAGGGCTTCGCCTAAGCACTACGATGATATGACCGAGGTGTGTAACTGTGGAGGGAGGCACCGCACACGGCTAAGACAAATCTTGGGTGTCTTTAGGGTGCTCCCCTCCCCCGTATATAAAAGAGGGAGGGAGGAGGCGGCTGGCCTAGGGGGCGCGCCAAGCATAGGGAGTCCTACTAGGACTTCCAAGTCCTAGTAGGATTCCCTTTCCTATTCAGAGTAGGAGAGAAGGAAAAGGAGGGGGAGAGAGAAGGAAAAGGGGGGGCCGCGCCCTTACCCCTTGTCCAATTCGGCTTGGGCAGGGGGAGGCGCGCGCCACATCTTGGCCCTTCTCCCCTCTCTCCACTAAATCCCAATAAGGCCCATTACTTCTCCCGACGAATTCCCATAACTCTCCGGTACTCTGAAAAATACCTGAATCACTCGGAACCATTCCGATGTCCGAATATAGCCTTCCAATATATGAACCTTTACCTCTCGACCATTTCGAGACTCCTCGTCATGTTTGTGATCTCATACAGGACTCCGAACAAACTTCGGTCATCAAATCACATAACTCGTAATACAAATTGTCATCGGACGTTAAGTGTGAGGACCCTACGGGTTCCAGAACTATGTAGACATGATCGAGACACATCTCCGGTCAATAACCAATACCGGAACCTGGATGCTCATATAGGCTCCTACATATTCTATGAAGATCTTTATCGGTCAAACTACATAACAACATACGTTGTTCCCTTTGTCGTCGGTATGTTACTTGCCCGAGATTCGATCGTCGGTATCATCATACCTAGTTCAATCTCGTTACTGGAAAGTCTCTTTACTCATTACGTAATGCATCATCTCGTAACTAACTCATTAGTCACATTGCTTGCAAGGCTTATAGAGATGTGCATTACCGAGAGGGCCCAGAGATACGTCTCCAGTACTCGGAGTGACAAATCCTAATCTCGATCTATGCCAACTCAACAAAAACCATCGAAGACACCTGTAGAGCATCTTTATAATCACCCAGTTAGGTTGTGACGTTTGATAGCACGCAAGGTGTTTCTTCGGTATTTGGGAGTTACATAATCTCATAGTCGGAGGAACATGTATAAGTCATGAAGAAAGCAATAGCAATAAAACTAAACGATCATTATGCTAAGCTAATGGATGGGTCTTGTCCATCACATCATTCTCTAATGATGTGATCTCGTTCATCAAATGACAACACATGTCTATGGCTAGGAAACTTAACCATCTTTGATTAACGAGCTAGTCAAGTAGAGGCATACTAGGGACACTCTATTTTGTCTATGTATTCACACATGTATCAAGTTTCCGGTTAATACAATTCTAGCATGAATAATAAACGTTTATCATGATATAAGGAAATATAAATAACAACTTTATTATTGCCTCTAGGGCATATTTCTTCAGTCTTCCACTTGCACTAGAGTCAATAATCTAGTTCACATCGCCATGTGATTTAACACCAATAGTTCACATCACCATGTGATTAACACCCATAGTTTACATCTCTATGTGACCAACACCCAAAGGGTTACTAAGGTGTGATCATGTTCTACTTGTGAGAGAGTTTTAGTCAATGGGTTTGCCATATTCAGATCCGTATGTATTTTGCAAATTTCTATGTCTACAATGCTCTGCACGGAGCTACTCTTGCTAAATGCTCCCACTTGCAATATGTATCCAGATCGAGACTCAGAGTCATCCAGATCGGTGTCAAAGCTTGCATCAACGTAACTCTTTACGACAAACTCTTTATCACCTCCATAACCAAGAAATATTTCCTTAGTCCTCTAAGGATAATTTTCACCGCTGTCTAGTGATCTACTCCTAGATCATTATAGTACTCCCTTGCAAAACTCAGGGCAGGGTATACAATAGGTCTGGTACATAGCATGGCATACTTTATAGAACCTATGGCTGAGGCATAGGGAATGACTTTCATTCTCTCTCCATCTTCTGTCGTGGTCGGGCTTTGAGTCTTACTCAACTTCACACCTTGCAACACATGCAAGAACTCCTTCTTTGACTGTTCCATTTTGAACTACTTCAAAAAACTTGTCAAGGTATGTAATCATTGAAAAAACTTATCAAGTGTCTTGATCTATCTCTATAGATCTTGATGCTCAATATGTAAGCAGCTTCACCGAGGTCCTTTGAAAAACTCCTTTCAAACACCCCTTTATGGTTTCCAGAAAATTCTACATCATTTCCGATTAATAATATGTCATTCGCATATACTTATCAGAAAGGCTGTAGTGCTCCCACTCACTTTCTTGTAAATACAGGCTTCACATTAAGTCTGTATAAAACCATATGTCTTGATCACTTTATCAAAGCGTATATTCCAACTCCGAGATGCTTGCACCAGTCCATAGATGGATCGCTTGAGCTTTGCACACTTTGTTAGCACCTTTAGGATTGACAAAACCTTCTGGTTTCATCATATACAAATCTTCTTTAAGAAATCCATTAAGGAATGCTGGTTTGACATCCATTTGCCAAATTTCATAAAATGCAGCAATTGCTAACATGATTCGGACAGACTTTTAAGCATCGATACAAGTGAGAAAATCTTATTGTAATCAACACCTTGAACTTGCCGAAAACATTTTTGCGACAGTTCGAGCTTTGTAGATAGTAACACTACTATCTGCGTCTGTCTTCCTCTTGAAGATCCATTTATTCTCTATGGCTTGCCGATCATCGGGCAAGTCAACCAAAGTCCATACTTTGTTCTCATACATGGATCCTATCTCACATTTTATGGCATTAAGACATTTCGCGGAATCTGGGCTCATCATCGCTTCCTCATAGTTTGTAGGTTCGTCATGGTCTTAGTAACATGACTTCCAGAATAGGATTACCGTACCACTCTGGTGCGGAACATGCTCTGGTTAACCTACGAGGTTTGGTAGTAACTTGATCTGAAGTTTCATGATCATTATCATTACCTTCCTCACTAATTGGTGTATGCATCACGGGAACGGTTTTCTGTGATGAGCTACTTTCCAATTCGAGAGAAGGTACAATTACCTCATCAAGTTCTACTTTCCTCCCACTCACTTCTTTTGAGAGAAAACTCCTTCTCTAGAAAGGATCCATTCTTAGCAACAAAGATTTTGCCTTCGGATCTGTGGTAGAAGGTGTACCCAACAATTTCCTTTGGGTATCCTATGAAGACGCATTTCTCCAATTTGGGTTCGAGCTTATCAGGTTGAAACTTTTTCACATCAGCATCGCCACCACAAACTTTAAGAAACGACAGCTTAGGTTTCTTGCCAAACCATAGTTCATACGGTGTCGTCTCAACGGATTTAGACGGTGCCCTTTTCAACGTGAATGTAGTTGTATCTAATGCATAACCCCAAAACGATAGTGGTAAATCGTTAAGAGACATCATAGATTGCACTATATCCAATAAAGTATGGTTATGATGTTCGGACACACCATTATGTTGTGGTGTTCCAGGTGACATGAGTTTGTGAAACTATTCCACATTGTTTTAATTGAAAGCCAAACTCGTAACTCAAATATTCGCCTCTGCGATCAGATCGTAGAAACTTTAATTTCTTGTTACGATGATTCTCCACTTCACTCTGAAATTCTTTGAACTTTTCAAATGTTTCAGACTTGTGTTTGATCAAGTAGATGTACCCATATCTTCTCAAATCATCTGTGAAGGCCAGAAAAATAACGATACCCGCCGGGAGCCTCAACACTAATCGGACCACATACATCGGTATGTATTATTTCCAATAAGTCAGTGGCTCGCTCCATTGTTCCGGAGAAAGGAGTATTAGTCATCTTGCCCATGAGGCATGGTTCGCAAGCATTAAATGATTCATAATCAAGTGATTCCAAAAGTCCATCTGCATGGAGTTTCTTCATGCGCTTTACACCAATATGACCTAAACGGCAGTGCCAAAAGTATGTTGCACTATAATTATCAACATTGCATCTTTTGGCATCAATATTATGAATATGTGTATCACTACGATCGAGATTCAATAAACCATTTATATTGGGTGTATGACAGTAGAAGGTTATATTCATGTAAATAGAACAACAATTATTCTTTGACTTAAATGAATAACCGTATTGCAATAAACATGATCCAATCATATTCATGCTCAATGCAAACACCAAATAACATTTATTTTAGGTTCTGAACTAATCCCGAAGGTAAAGGGAGTGTGCGATGGTGATCTTATCAACCTTGGAATCACTTCCAACACACATCAACACCTCGTCCTCAACTAGTCTCTGTTTATTTTGCAACTCCCGTTTCGAGTTACTACTCTTAGCAACTGAACCAGTATCAAATACCGAGGGGCTGCTATAAACACTAGTAAAGTACACATCAATAACATGTATATCAAATATACTTTTGTTCACTTTGCCATCCTTCTTATACGCCAAGTATTAGGGGTAGTTCCGCTTCCAGTGACCATTCCCTTTGTAGTACAAGCACTCAGTTTTAGGCTTAGGTCTAGCTTTGGGATTTTTAATGGGAGTGGCAACTTTCTTGCCATTCTTCTTGAAGTTCCCTTTCTTTCCCTTGCCCTTTTAATTGAAACTAGTGGTCTTGTCAACCATCAACACTTGATGCTTTTTCTTGATTTCTACCTTCGCCGATTTCAGCATCGCGAAGAGCTTGGGAATAGTTTCCGTTATCCCTTGCATATTATAGTTCATCACGAAGTTCTAGTAACTCGGTGATAGTGACTAGAGAATTTTGTCAATCATTATCTTATCTGGAAGATTAACTCCCACTTGATTCAAGTGATTGTAGTACTCAGACATTCTGATCACATGCTCACTAGCTGATCTATTCTCCTCCATCTTGTAGGCAAAGTACTTTGTCAGAGGTCTCATACCTATTAACACGGGCATGAGTCTAAAATACCAATTTCAACTCCTGGAACATCTCATATGCTCCATGTCGTTCAAAACATTTTTGAAGTGCCGGTTCGAAGCCGTAAAGCACGGTGCACTAAACTATCAAGTAGTCATCATACCGAGCTTGTCAAACGTTCATAATGTCTGCATCTGCTCCTGCAATAGGTCTGTCACCTAGCGGTGCATCAAGGACATAATTCTTTTGTGCATCAATGAGGATAATCCTCAGATCACGGACCAAGTATGCATCATTGCCACTATCATCTTTCAACTTATTTTTCTCTAGGAACATATCAAAAATAAACGGGGAGCTACATCGCGAGCTATTGATCTACAACATAGTTATGCAAATACTATCAGGACTAAGTTCATGATAAATTAAAGTTCAATTAATCATATTACTTAAGAACTCCCACTTAGATAGACATCCCTCTAGTCATCTAAATGATCACGTGATCCATATCAACTAAACCATGTCCGATCATCACGTGAGATGGAGTAGCTTTCAATGGGGAGCATCACTATGTTGATCATATCTACTATATGATTCACACTCGACCTTTCGGCCTCAGTGTTCCGAGGCCATATCTGCATTCGCTAGGCTCATCAAGTTTAACCCGAGTATTCTACGTGTGCAAAACTGGCTTGCACCCGTTGTATGTGAACGTAGAGATTATCACACCCGATCATCACGTGGTGTCTCAGCACAAAGAACTGTCACAACGGTGCATACTCAGGGAGAACACATATACCTTGAAATTTTAGTAAGGGGCCATCTTATAGTGCTACCGCCGTACTAAGCAAAATAAGATGCATAAAGGATAAACATCACATGCAATCAATACAAGTGATATGATATGGCCATCATCATATTGTGCCTTTGATCTCCATCTCCAAAGCACCGTCATGATCACCATCGTCACCGGCTTGACACCTTGATCTCCATCGTAGCATCGTTGTCGTCTCACCAACTATTGCTTCTACGACTATCCCTACCGCTTAGTTATAAAGTAAAGCAATTACATGGCGATTGTATTTCATACAATAAAGCGACAACCATAAGGCTCTTGCCAGTTGCCGATAACTTTTACAATACATGATCATCTCATACAACAATTTATATATTATCACATCTTGACCATATCACATCACAGCAAACCCTGCAAAAACAAGTTAGACATCCAATACTTTGTTGTTGCAAATTTTACGTGGCTGCTATGGGCTTAGTAGGAACCGTTCTTACCTACGCATCAAAACCACAACGATTTTTCGTCAAGTGTGCTGTTTTAACCGTCAACAAGGACCAGGCGTAGTCAAACTCGATTCAACTAAAGTTGGAGAAATAGACACCCACTAGCCACCTATGTGCGAAGCACGGCGGTAGAACCAGTCTCATGAATGCGGTCATGTAATGTTGGTCTAGGCCGCTTCATCCAACAATACCGCCGAATCAAAGTATGACATGCTGGTAAGCAGTATGACTATTATCGCCCACAACTCTTTGTGTTCTACTCGTGCATATAACATCTACGCATAGACCTGGCTCGGATGCCACTATTGGGAACGTAGTATTTCAAAATTTTCCTACGATCACACAAGATCTATCTAGGAGAAGCATAACAACGAGTGGGGAGGGTGTGTCCATGTACCCTCGTAGACTAAAAGCGGAAGCGTTTAGTAACGCAGTTGATGTAGTCAAACGTCTTCACGATCCAACTGATCCAAGCACCGAACGTACGGCACCTCCGTGTTCAGCACACGTTCAGCACGATGACATCCCTCGAGCTCTTGATCCAGTTGAGGATGAGGGAGAGTTTCATCAGCACGATGGCGTGGTGACGGTGATGATGAAGTTACCAGCGCAGGGCTTCGCCTAAGCACTACGATGATATGACCGAGGTGTGTAACTGTGGAGGGGGGTGAGGGAGTCCTGGATTAGGGGGTATCCGGACAGCCGGACTATATAATTTGTCCGGACTGTTGGAGCGTGAAGATACAAGATTCAAGACTACGTCCCGTGTCCGGATGGGACTCTCCTTTTGCGTGGAAGACAAGATTGGTGATCCGGATATTATATTTCCTACCTTGTAACCGACTCCATGTAAACCCTATCCCTCTCCAGTGTCTATATAAACCGGAGAGTTTGGTCCTTAGTGTTGGGGAACGTAGTAATTTCAAAAAATTTCCTACGCACACGCAAGATCATGGTGATGGCATAGCAACGAGATGGGAGAGTGTTCGTCCACATACCCTCGTAGACCGTAAGCGGAAGCGTTAGCACAACGCGGTTGATGTAGTCGTACGTCTTCACGATCCGACCGATCCAAGCACCGAACGTACGGAGCCTCCGAGTTCAGCACACGTTCAGCTCGATGACGATCTCCGGTCTCCGATCCAGCCGAGCTCCGGAGATGAGTTCCGTCAGCACGACGGTGTGGTGACGATGATGATGTTCTACCGGCGCAGGGCTTCGCCTAAACTCCGCGACGATATGACCGAGGTGGAATATGGTGGAAGGGGCACCGCACACGGCTAGGAACGATCCGTAGATCAACTTGTGTCTATGGGGTGCCCCCTGCCCCTGTATATAAAGGAGGGAGTGGGGAGGCCGGCCGGCCCGTTTGGGCGCGCCAAGGGAGGAGGAATCCTCCTCCTAGTAGGAGTAGGATTCCTCCTTTCCTACTCCTACTAGGAGGGGGAAGGAAGGGGGAGAGGGGGGAAGGAAAGGGGGGCGCCGCCCCCCTCCTAGTCCAATTCGGACCAGAGGGAGAGGGGGGGCGCGGCCCACCCTGGCCGCCCCTCTCTCTGCCCACCTAGGCCCATGTGGCCCATTAACTCTCCTGGGGGGTTCCGGTAACCCCCCCGGCACTCCGGTTTCCTCCGAAATCACCCGGAACTTTTCCGGTGTCCGAATATAGTCGTCCAATATATCAATCTTTATGTCTCGACCATTTCGAGACTCCTCGTCATGTCCGTGATCACATCCGGGACTCCGAACAACCTTCGGTACATCAAAACTTATAAACTCATAATAAAACTGTCATCGAAACGTTAAGCGTGCGGACCCTACGGGTTCGAGAACTATGTAGACATGACCTAAAACCATTCTCGGTCAATAACCAATAGCGGGACCTGGATGCCCATATTGGTTCCTACATATTCTACGAAGATCTTTATCGGTCAAACCGCATAACAACATACTTTGTTCCCTTTGTCATCGGTATGTTACTTGCCTGAGATTTGATCGTCGGTATCCAATACCTAGTTCAATCTCGTCACCGGCAAGTCTCTTTACTCGTTCTGTAATGCATCATCCCGTAACCAACTCATTGGTTACATTGCTTGCAAGGCTTATAATGATGTGCATTATCAAGAGGGCCCAGAGATACCTCTCCGACAATCGGAGTGACAAAACCTAATCTCAAAATACGCCAACTCAACATGTACCTTCGGAGACACCTGTAGTACTCCTTTATAATCACCCAGTTACGTTGTGACGTTTGGTAGTACCCAAAGTGTTCCTCTGGTAAACGGGAGTTGCATAATCTCATAGTTTACGGGAACATGTATAAGTCATGAAGAAAGCAATAGCAACATACTAAACGATCAAGTGTTAAGCTAACGGAATGGGTCAAGTCAATCACATCATTCTCCTAATGATATGATCTCGTTAATCAAATGACAACTCTTTTGTCCATGGCTAGGAAACATAACCATCTCTGATAAACGAGCTAGTCAAGTAGAGGCATACTAGTGACACTATGTTTGTCTATGTATTCACACATGTATTTTGTTTCCGGTTAATACAATTCTAGCATGAATAATAAACATTTATCATGAAATAAGGAAATAAATAATAACTTTATTATTGCCTCTAGGGCATATTTCCTTCAGTCTCCCACTTGCACTAGAGTCAATAATCTAGTTCACATCGTCATGTGATTTAACACCAATATTCATATCTGTATATGATTAACACCCACAGTTCACATCATCATGTGACCAACACCCAAAGGGTTTACTAGAGTCAATAATCTAGTTCACATCGCTATGTGATTAACACACAAAGAGTACTAAGGTGTGATCTTGTTTTGCCCGTGAGAGAAGCTTAGTCAACTGGTCTGTCACATTCAGAGCCGTATGTACTTTGCAAATATTCTATGTCTACAATGCTCTGCACGGAGCTACTCTAGCTAATCGCTCCCACTTTCTATATGTATCCAGATTGAGACTTAGAGTCATATGGATCGGTGTAAAAGCTTGCACCTATGTAACTCTTTACGACGGGCTCTTTTGTCACCTCCATAATCGAGAAATATTTCCTTAGTCCTCACTAAGGATATTCTTGACCAATGTCCAGTGATCTACTCCTAGATCACTATTGTACTCCCTTGCCAAATTTAGAGCAAGGTATACAATAGGTCTGGTACATAGCATAGCATACTTTATAGAACCTATAACTGAAGCATAGCGAATGACTTTCATTCTCTTTTCTATTTTCTGACGTGGTCGGGATTTGAGTCTTACTCAATTTCACACCTTTGCAACACAGGCAAGAACTCTTTCTTTGACTGTTCCATTTTGAACTACTTCAAAATCTTGACAAGGTATGTACTTTTGAAAAACTTATCAAGCGTCTTGATCTATCTCAATATATCTTGATGCTCAATATGTAAGTAGTTTTTACTGAGGTATTTCTTTTAAAGAACTCATTTAAAACACTCCTTTATGCTTTGCAGAATAATTCTACATTATTTTCAATCAACAATATGTCATTCACATATACTTATCAGAAATGTTGTAGTGCTCCCACTCACTTTCTTGTAAATACAGGCCTTTCCAAAAGTCTGTATTAAACCATATGCTTTGATCAACTCATCAAAGCGTATATTCCAACTCCGAGATGTTTGCACCAGTCCATTGATGGATTGCTGGAGCTTGCACACTTTGTTAGCATCTTTAGGATTGACAAAAACTTTCTGGTTGCATCATATACAACTCTTCTTTAATAAATCCATTAAGGAATGCAGTTTTGACATCCATTTGCCAGATTTCATAAAATGTGGCAATTGATAACATGATTTGGACAGACTTAAGCATCACTTACAGTTGAGAAAATCTCATTGTAGTCAACACCTTGAACTTCTCAAAAAACCTTTTGCGACAAGTCGAGCTTTGTAGATAGTAACACTACTATCAACGTCCGTCTTCCTCTTAAAGATCCATTTATTTCTTATGGTTTGCCGATCATCGGGCAAGTCCACCAAAGTCCACACTTTGTTCTCATACATGAATCATATCTCAGATTTTATGACCTCAAGCCATTTCGTGGAATCTGGGCTCATCATCGCTTCCTCATAGTTCGTAGGTTTATCATGGTCTAGTAACATGACTTTCAGAACAGGATTACCGTACCACTCTGGTGCGGACCGTACTCTGGAAGACCTACGAGGTTCTGTAGTAACTTGATCTGAAGTTTCATGATCATCATCATTAGCTTCCTCACTAATTGGTGTAGGAATCACTGGAACTGATTTCAGTAATGAACTATTTTCCAATTCGGAAGAAGGTACAAATTACCTTATCAAGCTCTACTTTCCTCCCACTCACTTCTTTCGAGAGAAAATCCTTCTCTAGAAAGGATCCGAATTTAGCAACGAAAATCTTGCCCTCAGGTCTGTGATAGAAGGTGTACCCAACAGTTTCCTTTGGGTATTCTATGAAGACACACTTCTCCGATTTGGGTTCGAGCTTATCAGGATGAAACTTTTTCACATAAGCATCGCAACTCCAAATTTTTAGAAACGACAGCTTAGGTTTATTGCTAAACCATAGTTCATACGGTGTCGTCTCAAAGGATTTAGATGGTGCCCTATTAAATGTGAATGCAGCTGTCTCTAATGCATAACCCCAAAACGATATTGGTAAATCAGTAAGAGACATCATAGATCACACCATATCCAATAAAGTGCGGCTACGACGTTTGGACACACCATAACGTTGTGGTGTTCCAGGTGGCGTGAGTTGTGAAACTATTTCACATTGTTTTAATTGAAGACCAAACTCGTAACTCAAATATTCATCTCCACAATCAGATCGTAGAAACTTTATTTTCTTGTTACGATGATTTTCCACTTCACTCTGAAATTCTTTGAACCTTTCAACTATTTCAGACTTATGTTTCATCAAGTAGATATACCCATATCTGCTCAAATCATCAGTGAAGGTCAGAAAATAACGATACTTGCCACGAGCCTTCATACTTATTGGTCTGCATACATCAGTATGTATTATTTTCAATAAGTCAGTAGCTCGTTCCATTGTTCCGAAGAACGGAGTTTTAGTCATCTTGCCCAAAAGGCACGGTTCACAAGCATCAAATGATTCATAACCAAGTGATTCCGAAAATCCATCTTTATGGAGTTTCTTCATGCGCTTTACACCGATATGACGTAAACGGCAGTGCCACAAATAAGTTGCACTATCATTATTAACTTTGCATCTTTTGGCTTCAATATTACGAATATGTGTATCACACGATCGAGATCCAACAAAACATTTTCATTGGGTGTATGACCATAGAAGGTTTTATTCATGTAAACAGAACAACAATTATTCTCTAACTTACATGACTAACTGTATTGCAATAAACATGATCAAATCATATTCATGCTCAACGCAAACACCAAATAACACTTATTTAGGTTTAACACTAATCCCAAAAGTATAGGGAGTGTGCGATGATGATCATATCAATCTTGGAACTATTTCCAACACACATCGTCACTTCACCCTTTAACTAGTCTCTGTTTATTCTGCAACTCCCATTTCGAGTTACTAATCTTAGCAACTGAACTAGTATCAAATACCGAGGGGTTGCTATAAACACTAGTAAAGTACACATCAATAACATGTATATAAAATATACTTATGTTCACTTTGCCATCCTTCTTATCCGCCAATCACTTGGGGTAGTACCTCTTCCAGTGACCAGTCTCTTTGCAGTAGAAGCACTTAGTCTCAGGCTTAGGACCAGACTTGGGTTTCTTCACTTGAGCAGCAACTTGCTTGCCGTTCTTCTTGAAGTTCCCCTTCTTTTCCCTTTGCCTTTTTCTTGAAACTAGTGATCTTGTTAACCATCAACACTTGATGCTCTTTTCTTGATTTCTACCTTCGCCGATCTCAACATCGCGAAGAGCTCAGGAATAACTTTCGTCATCCCTTGCATATTATAGTTCATCACGAAGTTCTAGTAACTTAGTGATGGTGACTAGAGAATTCTGTCAATCACTATCTTATCTGGAAGATTAACTCCCACTTGATTCAAGCGATTGAAGTACCCAGACAATCTGAGCACATGCTCACTAGTTGAGCGATTCTCCTCCATCTTTTAGCTATAGAACTTGTTGGAGACTTCATATCTTTCAACTCGGGTATTTGCTTGTAATATTAACTTCAACTCCTGGAACATCTTATATGGTCCATGACGTTCAAAAACGTCTTTGAAGTCCCGATTCTAAGCCGTTAAGCATGGTGCACTAAACTATCAAGTAGTCATCATACTGAGCTTAGCTAAACGTTCATAACGTCTACATCTGCTCCTACAATAGGTCTGTCACCTAGCGGTGCATTAAGGACATAATTCTTCTATGCAGCAATGAAGATAAACCTCAGATCACGGATCCAATCCGCATCATTGCTACTAACATTTTCAACACAATTTTCTCTAGGAACATATCAAAATAAACATATGAAAGCAACAATGCAAGCTATTGATCTACAACATAATTTGCAAAATACTACCAGGACTAAGTTCATGATAAATTTAAGTTCAATTAATCATATTACTTAAGAACTCCCACTTAGACAGACATCTCTCTAGTCATCTAAGTGATCACGTGATCCAAATCAACTAAACCATAACCGATCATCACGTGAGATGGAGTAGTTTTCAATGGTGAACATCATTATGTTGATCATATCTACTATATGATTCACGCTCGACCTTTCGGTCTCCGTGTTTCGAGGCCATATCTGCATATGCTAGGCTCGTCAAGTTTAACCTGAGTATTCCGCGTGTGCAAAACTGGCTTGCACCCGTTGTAGATGGACGTAGAGCTTATCACACCCGATCATCACGTGGTGTCTGGGCACGACGAACTTTGGCAACGGTGCATACTCAGGGAGAACACTTCTTGATAATTAGTGAGAGATCATCTTAAAATGCTACCGTCAAACAAAACAAGATAAGATGCATAAATGATAAACATCACATGCAATCAAAATATGTGACATGATATGGCCATGATCATCTTGCGCCTTTGATCTCCATCTCCAAAGTACTGTCATGATCTCTATCGTCACCGGCACGACACCATGATCTTCATCATCTTGATCTATATCAATGTGTCGTCACATGGTCGTCTCACCAACTATTGCTCTTGCAACTATTGCTATCGCATAGCGATAAAGTAAAGCAATTATATGGCACTTGCATCTTATGCAACAAAGAGACAACCATAGGGCTTCTGCCAGTTGCCGATAACTTCAACAAAACATGATCATCTCATACAACAACTTATATCTCATCACGTCTTGACCATATCACATCACAACATGCCCTGCAAAAACAAGTAGACGTCCTCTACTTTGTTGTTGCAAATTTTACGTGGCTGCTACGGGCTGAGCAAGAACCGTTCTCACCTACGCATCAAAACCACAACGATAGTTTGTCAAATAGACTCCGTTTTAACCTTCGCAAGGACCGGGCGTAGCCATACTTAGTTCAACTAAAGTTGGAGAAACTGACACCCGCCAGCCACCTGCGTGCAAAGCACGGCGGTAGAACCAGTCTCGCGTAAGCGTACACGTAATGTCGGTCCGGGCCGCTTCATCCAACAATATCGCCGAACCAAAGTATGACATGCTGGTAGGCAGTATGACTTATATCGTCCACAACTCACTTGTGTTCTACTCGTGCATATAACATCAACGCATAAACCCTAGGCTCGGATGCCACTGTTGGGGAACGTAGTAATTTCAAAAAAATTCCTACGCACACGCAAGATCATGGTGATGGCATAGCAACGAGATGGGAGAGTGTTCGTCCACGTACCCTCATAGACCGTAAGCGGAAGCGTTAGCACAACGCGGTTGATGTAGTCGTACGTCTTCACGATCCGACCGATCCAAGCACCGAACGTACGGAGCCTCCAAGTTCAGCACACGTTCAGCTCGATGACGATCTCCGGTCTCTGATCCAGCCGAGCTCCGGAGATGAGTTCCGTCAGCACGACGGTGTGGTGACGATGATGATGTTCTACCGGCGCAGGGCTTCGCCTAAACTCCGCGACGATATGACCGAGGTGGAATATGGTGGAAGGGGGCACCGCACACGGCTAAGGAACGATCCGTAGATCAACTTGTGTCTATGGGGTGCCCCCTACCCTCGTATATAAAGGAGGGAGGGGGAGGCCGGCCGGCCCCTTTGGGCGTGCCAAGGGAGGAGGAATCCTCCTCCTAGTAGGAGTAGGATTCCTCCTTTCCTACTCCTACTAGGAGGGGGAAGGAAGGGGGAGAGGGGGGAAGGAAAGGGGGGCGCCGCCCCCCCTCCTAGTCCAATTCGGACCAGAGGGAGAGGGGGGGCGCGGCCCACCCTGGCCGCCCCTCTCTCTTCCCACCTAGGCCCATGTGGCCCATTAACTCTCCGGGGGGGGGGGTTCCGGTAACCCCCCCGGCACTCCGGTTTTCTCCGAAATCACCCGGAACTTTTCCGGTGTCCGAATATAGTCATCCAATATATCAATCTTTATGTCTCGACCATTTCGAGACTCCTCGTCATGTTCGTGATCACATCTGGGACTCCGAACAACCTTCGGTACATCAAAACTTATAAACTCATAATAAAACTGTCATCGAAACGTTAAGCGTGCGGACCCTACGGGTTCGAGAACTATGTAGACATGACCTAAAACCATTCTCGGTCAATAACCAATAGCGGGACCTGGATGCCCATATTGGTTCCTACATATTCTACGAAGATCTTTATCGGTCAAACCGCATAACAACATACTTTGTTCCCTTTGTCATCGGTATGTTACTTGCCTGAGATTTGATAATCGGTATCCAATACCTAGTTCAATCTCGTCACCGGCAAGTCTCTTTACTCGTTCTATAATGCATCATCCCGTAACCAACTCATTGGTTACATTGCTTGCAAGGCTTATAATGATGTGCATTACCGAGAGGGCCCAGACATACCTCTCCGACAATCGGAGTGACAAAACCTAATCTCGAAATACGCCAACTCAACATGTACCTTCGGAGACACCTGTAGTACTCCTTTATAATTACCCATTTACGTTGTGACGTTTGGTAGTACCCAAAGTGTTCCTCCGGTAAACGGGAGTTGCATAATCTCATAGTTTACAGGAACATGTATAAGTCATGAAGAAAGCAATAGCAACATACTAAACGATCAAGTGCTAAGCTAACGGAATGGGTCAAGTCAATCACATCATTCTCCTAATGATGTGATCTCGTTAATCAAATGACAACTCTTTTGTCCATGGCTAGGAAACATAACCATCTCTGATAAACGAGCTAGTCAAGTAGAGGCATACTAGTGACACTATGTTTGTCTATGTATTCACACATGTATTATGTTTCCGGTTAATACAATTCTAGCATGAATGATAAACATTTATCATGAAATAAGGAAATAAATAATAACTTTATTATTGCCTCTAGGGCATATTTCCTTCACTTAGAGGGACGATCAGAATCATAATCATCATAGGCTAGCTTCTAGGGTTTAGCCTCTACGATCTCGTGGTAGATCAACTCTTGTACTACTCATATCATCAATATGAATCAACCAGGAAGTAGGGTTTTACCTTCATCGAGAGGGCACGAACCTGGGTAAACATTGTGTCCCTTGCCTCCTGTTACCATTAGCCTAAGAAGCACAGATCGGGACCCCCTACCCGAGATCCGCCGGTTTTGACACCGACATTGGTGCTTTCATTGAGAGTTCCTCTGTGTCGTCGCTGCAAGGATCGATGGCTCCTTCAATCATCGTCAACAACACGGTCCAGGGTGAGACTTTTCTCCCCGGACAGATCTTTGTGTTCGGCGGCTTCGCACTGCGGGCCAATTCGTTTGGCCAACTGGAGCAGACCGACAGCTACGCCCCTGGCCACCAGGCCAGGTTCAGAAAGCTAAACTACACGGCTGATATGCGCGGAGTCTTGATCTTCAACGGGTTCGGGCCTGCGCCAGGAGCGTCGGACAATCACGATGAGCATGGCCTAGACCTGCTGTCAGACAATGCTCGGGATATCACCCCCGCAGTAGCCCCGGACCTAAATCCGGAGCAGATTGCGTTGTCCAAGGACGGGTGGATGGACCCCGTCCCGCAGGCCGCACAGTCATCGGCGGTAGAGCCAAGCGCAGGCCTCACCCCCGAAGAAGCCTGTGACACCGAACCCCCGGACTCATATCCGGCTGTAGGTTCTTGTCCGCGCGCTCCTGAGCCCGCCGAACCTGGTTGGGCTCCTGTAATGGAGTTCACCGCTGCGGATATCTCCCAGCACTCGCCCTTTCACGACATGCTGAACTCGTTAAAGTCTCTCTCTTTGTCAGGAGACTCTTGGCCGAACTATGTCCGGCTCGAGTGGGAAGCAGGCGATGAAGGAATTCCTTGCCCACCCACCACCCACTTCAATGCCACGGTCGATGATTTAACCGACGTGCTTGACTTCGACTCTGAAGACATCGACGGTATGGACGACGATGCAGGAGAAGAACAGGAACCACCGCTCACGGGGCGGTGGACAACCACCTCCTCATATGATATATATATATATGGTGGACACTCCAAAAGAAACCAATGGCGATGAGGCAACGGAGGATAACCCCTCAGGGAAGAAAGCAAAGCATGGGCGTCGTCGGCGCCGCTCCAAGCCCCGCCATAGCAATACCAGCACTGGAGACGAAAACAATCCGGATGGTGCCGAAGATGAGTACAACCCTGACTAGCCCGCCTTTGAGCAGGCCGAGCAGGAAGACGGGCAGGTCAGCCCAGACGAACAGGCGACGAACGGATATCCGGAGGAGGACAACTACATGCCCCCCTCCGAAGACAAGATTAGCCTCGGCGATGACGAGTTCGGCGTGCCTGAGGACCCCGTGGAGCAGGAGTGCTTCAAGCGCGGGCTTATGGCCACCGCGAGGAGCCTAAAAAAGAAGCAGCAGCAGCTCCAAGCTGATCAAGACCTGCTCACAAACAGATGGACTGAAGTCCTGGTAGCTGAGGAATACGGACTCAAGCGCCACACGGCTGACCGGCCACCTCGTGGCCGGGATAAAACGGCATATCATCCCGGATACCAGCCCGCACCCCCACGCCAATACACTACGGCCCGGGACAATAGGCAAGACCTGCAAGATATACTGGAAAATGAAGCAGGACAGACAAGATCGATCTATGGATCGCGAGGGCGCACCCCAACACGCGACGATGATCGTCATGCCGGATACACTATCAACAAGTCCGGCTGGGCCGAATACAGCCACCCAGACCCATTCGAACTGCGTAGCCACATAGCCCGGCACAGAGGCGCCGCACACCCCCTCTGCTTCACTGACGAAGTGATGGATCATGAATTCCCAGAAGGGTTCAAACCCGTAAACATCGAATCATACGATGGCACAACAGACCCCGCAGTATGGATCGAAGATTTCCTTCTCCAGATTCACATGGCCCACGGAGACGATCTACATGCCATCAAATATATTCCCCTTAAGCTCAAAGGACCTGCCCGGCATTGGCTAAACAGTCTGCCGGCAAATTCCATTGGCAGTTGGGAAAACCTGGAAGACGCGTTCCTCGACAACTTCTAGGGCACATACGTGCGACCACCGGATGCCAATGACTTGAGCCACATTACTCAACAGCCCAGAGAGTCAGCCAGGAAATTCTGGACTCGGTTCCTAACTAAAAAGAACCAAATAATCAATTGTCCGGATGCCGAAACCCTGGCGGCCTTTAAGCATAATATCCGTGATGAGTGGCTCGCCCGACACCTCGACCAGGAAAAACCCAAGTCCATGGCAGCACTCATGACACTAATGACCCGCTTTTGCGCGGGCGAGGACAGCTGGTTGTCTCGAAGGAGCACCACACCACATTCCGGAACCTCGGATGTCCGTGACAATAACGGCAAGCCACGGCGCAACAGACATAAGCGACGGAAGAATGGCGACAACGCTGAAGACACGGCAGTCAACGCCGGATTCAGCGGATCCAAATCCGGTCAGCGGAAAAAGCCGTTCAAAAGAAACAATCAGGGACCGTCCAGTCTGGACCACATACTGGAACGCTCGTGCCAAATTCATGGCACCCCGGAACAGTCAACAAACCACACTAATATAGACTGATGGGTGTTCAAACAAGCCGGTAAAATAAACGCGGAAAACAAGGACAAGGGGCTGCACAGCGACGATGACGAGGAGCCCCGGCGTCCGAACACGGGGGTGTCGGCGTTCTGGGAACGAGGGTCCCCAGACTTGCCTGCCTGTGGCCTGCGGCGTGGCTCAAAGGGGGCCCAGCACGGCCCATCTTCATCAACACAAGCTCAAGACCCTCGCGAGGGGCCAAGCCTCGCGGGGCGGACAACAAGGAGCTTCCTCAGGCACGGCCTCATCAGGCTGGCTCACAAGGAGGCGGAGAGATCAAGGTGGGGTACCTCGCGAGGTGCCCATGACGCGAGCCATGACGACCAAGGGCGCCAGTCGGGCGCCAGCCCGTGCAGTGTCCTTCTTTCCTCTTTGGTGCAAAGGGAGGAAGCGGAGGCGAGAGCATCAAGCAAAGGCATCCATTTCGGTGCAACAAGACCAAGACCAGCCCAACGGCAGGAAGGAAGTCATTATGGAGCCCAAGCAGGCGTCACCACCAGAGCCTTTGATAGGCGAGGACCAACTTTAGTCAGGATAAGTGTACCTGCTGTTCCCCTTCAAAATGGCCAATTATAGGCGCCCTTCCCGCTCAATATTTGGGAAGAGGCCCGGGGCCTTTGCCTATAAATAGGACTAGCCACCACAAGGTAGAGGGGGCCCAGCACGGCCCATCTTCATCAACACAAGCTCAAGACCCTCGCGAGGGGCCAAGCCTCGCGGGGCGGACAACAAGGAGCTTCCTCGGGCATGGCCTCATCAGGCTGGCTCACAAGGAGGCGGAGAGATCAAGGCGGGGTACCTCGCGAGGTGCCCATGACGCGAGCCATGACGACCAAGGGCGCCAGTTGGGCGCCAGCCCGTGCAGTGTCCTTCTTTCCTCTTTGGTGCAAAGGGAGGAAGCGGAGGCGAGAGCATCAAGCAAAGGCATCCATTTCGGTGCAACAAGACCAAGACCAGCCCAACGGCAGGAAGGAAGTCATTATGGAGCCCAAGCAGGCGTCACCACCAGAGCCTTTGATAGGCGAGGACCAACTTTAGTCAGGATAAGTGTACCTGCTGTTCCCCTTCAAAATGGCCAATTATTGGCGCCCTTCCCGCTCAATATTTGGGAAGAGGCCCGGGGCCTTTGCCTATAAATAGGACTAGCCACCACAAGGTAGAGGCATCAAGTATCCTCGCTAGAAACTAGTAGAGAGAGCGACTGAACTCCTCCTAGCAGTTCATCGCACCAGCCAAGAACAGACCCTCGCGAGGCTGTTCTTCCTTGTATAGTTCATCATCAGCCCAAGAGGCAATCCACCACACCACACACTGGAGTAGGGTATTACACGACAATGGTGTCCTGCACCAGTATGAACTCTGTGTCTCTTGTGTTGTTCCTTTCGTAGTTTAGATCTCAGCGACCCGGCGAGGAACAGGTAGGTAGAGGGCGAAATCCCCGCGCGCACCCCAGTGTTCGAACCTCAAGGGTCTGCGGAACCCGAAATCTGACATTTGGCGCGCCAGGTAGGGGTGCGCCGGAAATTGCCTTCCGTCGTCCTGTTCTTCTCCGACCATCGCATCAATGTCTGACGCTCGTCGGGCCCGCGCCGAGCCGCCCTCGCTTCCCGTGTCGCCCAGACGGCTCCCGTCGGCGGGCGCCCCCGTCGTTCCCTGTCACCTGCCGTCAACGCCGCCACCGGCCTGGCGGGGAACGAGCAGCAAGCATCGTCCCAGCATCCATCCATGAGGCGAGACGGCTGCACTGCTACACCCTCGCTCACCCCTGCTGGTTCTTCGTCCCGCGCGCCCCGCGCGACCATGGAGGCTCGAGCTGCGCTCATCGCGGCAAACGAGCTCCTGCGCTACCGCCAAGTCGACGACGTCTATGAAGAGTGGCTCGACCGAGTCGCCGAGCTCGTCCCGGCCGCTGGGGGCTCCCCCGCGCCGTCCTTCTCGCTGCACCGCGCCCCGCCCTGTGCGGGCAATGAAGCTCCGTGGGCGCCTCAGCCGCCTCCCCCTCAAGAAGGCACCCTGGCCCCAAGGTGCGTGGCCCCTGGGCGGAACCCGCTCCGTCAGGCGCCAGTGCAGCAAGAGCAGAGCTGCCAAGAAGTCCCTCGCCCTCGAGAAGCTGCCCGAGCGCTCCCTGCTCCGGCTCGTTGCGAACACGCTCCTGCCCCAGCACGTCAAGACCCCGCGCTGCTCCCAGCTGCAGCGCACGGGGACCCGCAGGACAAAGCTCTTCGTCACCCAAGGCCTCCCGTGGCCACAGCTGGTTGCCGCGCCTTCACCATCGAACTGCGCAGCGTCGCGTGGCCCAGCAAGTTCAAGCCGGACCTGCCTCCTCGCTATGACGGTACGGCTGACCCTGCAGAGTTCCTCCAGCTCTACGAGCTGGGCATCGAGGCTACCAACAGAGATGAGAAGGTCATGGCGAACTGGTTTCCCATGACGCTCAAGGACGGGGCCCGCACCTGGCTCCTGAACCTGGCTGCAGGCACGATCTCCTCCTGGGATGAGATGCGCACCCGCTTCATCGCCAACTTCCAGGGTACTCGCGACCGGCCACCCGCCATGAGCGACATGCGCTGTATCAAGCAGCAACCAGGGGAAACCCTGTAGAAGTACATCCAGTGCTTCAACAACGCGTGCCTCAAGATTCCCAAGGTGACCGAGGAGGCCATCATCTCAGCCTTCTCCGACGGCGTGCGCGATGTCAAGATGAAGGAGGAGCTGGCGATGCATGAAGACCTGTGCACCTCCTTGGAGCTGTTCAACTTGGCGACCAAGTGCGCCAGGGCTGAGGAAGGGCGTCTCTCCCTCCTCGAGCTGCCTGCCGCAGACCCAGAAGAGAAGAAGCCCAAGGCCAAGGACGTGAAACACAAGGGGGCTGCCGTGCTCGCGGCAGAACCAGACACCAAGCGGGGCAGAGATCAGCCCGAATCCTCCAAGGGCAGTCGGTACTGCGTGTACCACGACCTCCACACCCACAACACCAATGAATGCCAAGAGCTCCGTGCCGTGCGTGAAGGAAGGGTCGGCCGACGTCCCGACCGCAGCGACCGGGGCTACGGCCGAGGAGGAGGAAGGAACGCAGGACGGTGGAAAGACCGCGGACCCCGTCAAGGGTGGCGCGACCAACCTCGCGAGGATCGCTGGCAGGACCCGCCTCGCGAGGGAGCATGGAGGGATCAGCCTCGCGAGGATCGCCCGCAAGGTAATGCAGGCCTCCCTCCGTTGCCGCCGCAGCCAAGGAGAAATGAGGACCGTCATCAGGACGAGGGGGCTGGAGGCTTCCAGGAACCACGTGCGATCGCCTACATCCTGGGCGGAGCTCAAGCCCCAGCCTCTCAACGCATCTTCAAGCAATTCGCCCGCGAAGTAAATGCAGTCCTCCCCAAGCTTGAGGCCACGCGCCCTCTCAGGTGGTCAGCGTGCGCCATCACGTTCAGCTCAGCGGATCAGCTCAAGTGCGCGGCCACAGCCGGAGTCCTCCCGATGCTTTGTTCCCCAATCATCAGCAACGTGCTAGTCACCAGGACCTTCATCGATGGCGGGGCAGGGCTCAACGTCCTGTCCGTGGAAACATTCAACAATCTCCAAGTGCCCTACAATCAGCTTCAGCTAACCAAGCCTTTCTCCGGAGTCACCGACGGCTCCATGGTCCCAATTGGGCAGGTCCACCTCCCTGTCACCTTCGGGGCACGCGACAACTACCGCACCGAGCTCATCGACTTCGACGTCGCCCACATTCGCCTGCCCTATAATGCCATCCTCGGGTACCCAGCGCTGGCCAGGTTCATGGCCGTAACCCACCACGACTACAACGTCCTCAAGATGCCAGGAAGTGGCGGAGTCATTGCGGTGCCCTGCGAAGAGAGACACGCAGTGTGCTCCCAGGAACGAGCCTTTCAGGCCGCATCACTGGAAGACCCAGATCACGGAAGCAGGAGGCTTCCCGAGGCCGCCCCCAAGAAGAAGAAGACATCGTCCGGCCCGGCCCCTTAGGAGGCAGGCCCCTCGGGGCCCGCGCCTGCTCAGGGGGAACCTCCTTCCATCGCATAGGGAAGCGCGCCCGGCGCCCTCCTCAGGCAGGGCTCGGGGGCTCTCCCCTGGAGGGCCGCCGACCTCGCCAGGGTCACGAGGGAGGCGCTTGGGCACCACTTGGAGGCGTGTTTCGAAGCACGTTTCCCTCAAGAAGGAGCAAGGAAAGGAGGACCAAACCCCAAGGAGTTCGTCAGCAAGGCCATTCAAGAACTACAGGAGTCAAGAGTCATGAGAGGTAGCCGCCGCTTACCCGCTGTGGCCCCCCATCCAGGCAAGGATGGTGGGCTGCGCGTCTGCATCGACATACCAGTGCTCAACTGAGCCGCATCTCAGGAGCACCTCTGGCCCTCGCAAGTGGGACGCTGCGAAGGTCTGCCCCACAGCTACGTTCGCATGCCTTATGGCTTGCCGAACGCGGCTGCCGCGTACCAGCGCCTTATGAGGGCCATCCTGGAGGCTCAAGAGGTCAGGCGTTCCGTAGCCCTGGCGGAGATGGAGATGGTCCGCGAGGAGCCACCAGCGCCTCCGGAGCCTCCCGAGGCCCCTAGGCCTGGGGGCTCATGAGGATCGGCTCCCGAAGCCCACCGAGTCTGCTACACCAACACCCCATCGTCTTCAACATCATCAGGTGACATCTTTCAAGTTTCGTTTCCAGCTGGGAGCGCCCTCAGGGCTGCATTATTCCCAGGCCGCGTGGGTCCGTCCCTGCGGCGTGTATCCCTTTTATTTCATATTCTTGGCTTACTTTATTGGGGGCGCCCCTCGGGCTGCATCATCCCCAAATCGCTCGGGTCAGACCCAGCGGCGTGTACCCTTCTTGCGTTTATCTTAGGGCCATGCTTTCGACCCATCATGCTTGTTATTTAATGCCTGTCCGTGGCACCTTTTCTTCCTGGATGTCGGAAGCTTGCGCGTTAAAGGGGGGGGTACCTGAGCATCGCGACTCAGGGCTCTTACCGGCTCTCCAGCCCTCACCCTCTGGTCTTGTCCACGGCATCGTGACCTGGCATACCAGCGACGGCTAAGACCAGCTCGAGGGCCGGGACCCGAGGACGTAGAGTTTCGACATCTAACCAAGCTTGCACGTTAAAGGGGGGGGTACCTGAGCATCGCGACTCAGGGCTCCTACCGGCTCTCCAGCCCTCACCCTCTGGTCTTGTCCACGGCATCGCGACCTGGCATACCAGCGACGGCTGAGACTAGCTCGAGGGCCGGGACCCGAGGACATAGAGCGCCGGCATCTAACCAAATTTGCAGGAACACATCCCAACATAAGGCCCAGTGCCAGGCGCAACCCGCCTTGAGGTAGGGCCCCGTGAGTCCCGCGCTGGCTCACGGGTGCCCAGATACACCTCGTCAGGCCCTACCGTGCCAGCCACGTGTCAGGGCGGGGCTGTACACGCCCCGGGGGCTCCTCCCGGAGGGGAGCCCCCTCCCACGCACCAGTGGAAGTGTCGGTGTACTTCAGTAGGGGTACCCTAGTACCCCGAACTTGTGCACGGGCAGTTGCAGCATCCCGCGGCAAGGCTTGCCGAGCGGCCGCCAAGACCCTCCGCGGCTACTTTGAAGACCATTCAAGAACAAAGTACTCAAACCAAGTCCCCGGCAAGAGGAGCTTGCCGGGAAGGCCAACCAAGGCCCCGGCAAGAGAAGCTGGCCGGGAAGAAGACAAGACCCTGGCAAGAGGAGCTTGCCGGGAAGGCCACTCAAGGCATTCCAAGAAAACTTGCCGCGACACACCGCGCGCCCCGGCAAGGCCCGGTGAGCGACAAGCTCCCGAACAAGACAAGACGACGACCGCGGCAAGGAGCTTGCCGCGGGAAACCCCCACCTCGCGCCCGCGCTCCAGCACACCTGCCAACGTGTCGCTCTGGGATCCTTCCAAGCACACGTGGCAGGAGGCCGTGCAGCTAGGGGTGCGAGGTGGCAAGCAGGCGCTGACAAGATAACCATCATGGCAAACGGTGGCATCCCTAGCGGTCCCTTTCGGTACTGTTTAGGCGACACAGACGGGCAATTAATGCCCTTGTCCCCTGCCGCAGGAGTTAGATATGATAACACTGTACAGGTAGCTGTACCAACCACCACTCTTCCATTTTTGCCCTTTACCTCCGTTGCCACCTGTGGGTAACCCCTTGAGCATATAAAAGGAGGCCCGTGTGCAACGTAGAGGGGGTTAGCGACTGAGGGGTTCGACTCATTCGAAATGAGAGGACACCCACACTCTCAAGCAAGAACAAAATATAAACACAAAGCAGCAATAGGAGTTTTATCTCTCCGGAGAGCTCCAAAGCTGGGTAAAATCCCTTGCGCGCTTCGCCTCGATCTGCTCTTTGTGCGCCCTCCGCCCCCTTGCCGAACCGAAAAGGGGCCCTGCCCCATAGGTGCTCGTTCCCCGCGACATCTCTGGCGCGCCAGGTAGGGGTGCGTCGAGGTTGTGCGAACCTGATCCAGCGTTTGCGCGCGCTACATCGACATCTTCATCGACATGCCACCGAAGAAGAAGGCTTCGGAGGTGGACGCTCCGTCCACGTCTATCCTACCGCCACTGGAGCAAACGGGCGGTGGGGTGGACGCCGGCGGAGGAGCGGGCGCCGGCGGAGGGACTCACATCGTCACTCGGTCCAAGGACAAGGCCCCGCAAGCTTCAGCCTCTGTACATCCGCCGCACCCCTCCCAGGAGGTGCAGGATCGACAATGCCACGGTGCTCCTGGCACCGTACTCGCATTAGAACAAGGCCAAGCTGGTGGGTCGCGGGACGCTCAAGGCCAACATGCGCGTCAACATGCTGGCACGAGCGCGGGACGGTCGCCTGGACGAGATGTTGCTCCTTCTAACAATGTTAGAAGCCTGAGCATATCCCGCACCTTGCGTCGCTCGCCACCACCACCCAAGACTCCAGAAGAAGCGCTGGCCCGAGCCCAGCTGCTTCTAGATTACCCTCCAACGCCAGACAAGATCGACGATTGGAGGGCCACCATTCAGAGCCTCATCGGCTTCGCCAACAGCGACATGCCCCGGCAACCGAGCACATCGAAGCCCCGGAAAGACGCCCTGGCGCAAGCCGACGCCGATAAGACAGCTGGGGGTGCCACCACCGTGCACTCCCCACCACGAAGGCCAAGATCGCCGACTCGCTGGGCCAACCTCGACACCGACTCCACCGCGTCGTCGGACCTGCGAGCTCGCCGCGATCAATGCCAAGTTCTCCAAGAACGATGACAAGAAGACGCTCGTACTCGCATCGAGCGCCGAAGAGAAGCGCGGCGTCAGTCAGACCAGCGCGCTGGGCCCACTGTTGATGTGCATGCGCCAGGGGAACCAGGCGACTTGTCGTACGCGGTAGGTTGCCCTGCGTTCACCCGTGAGCTGCGGCAGGTCCAGTGGCCCAGTACCAAAAACTTCAAGCCAGATGTACCAGAGAAGTACGATGGACTGATACATCCGTCGGAGTTCCTCAGCGTCTACACCATCGCAGTGCAGGCTGCCGGGGGGCGCGACGAGAAGATCCTCGCCAACTATTTCCTGCTGGTGCTCAAGCCCAACGTCAGATCTTGGCTAATGCACTTGCCGGATAACTCCATCTCTTTGTGGGCGGACCTGTGTCATCAGTTTGTCGGCGTCTTCACAGGCGGCCACAAACCCCATGGCCAGGAGAGCGATCTTCATCTGCTCGCCCAGAAGGAAGGAGAACCCCTGCGCAAGTACATACAGAGATTCAGCCAGGTGCAGCGCAACATCCCGGATGTCCACCCTGCCGCTGTTATCAGCGCGTTCCATCAGAACGTGCGTAACCGCAGGATGAGGGAGGAGATGGCGATGTGCAAAATCAGAGATGTCAGTGTCAGGACCCCGACTCGATGTCACATCGATCTAGCCGGTAACACCTCATATCACTTTGCGACCTCACGCACGGTATCCCCACGGGTGTTGCCTCACCTTTGCCCGGGACCGTTTGCGGCTTTTGGCTCACGTATATGATAGTGTCGCTAGCATCCATATGATAAGGAGCCCGGGCTGACATGACTAGTTGTAAACCCAAAGTGGCACAGACTTACAGGGACAGGCATCCATGACCCAGCTTCGAACGTGTCGGTCATCAGCAAGTGGGTCCGGGCTGTAGCACTGGGCTAGCAGGACTCCGGTAAACCAGGCTGTAGCGGGCTAACAGGACTCCGGTAAACCAGGCTGTAGCGGGCTAACAGGACTCCGGTACTCAATGCGTGACATTTCCCCAAAGGGACAGACACCGGAACGAAGAAGGACACATGCCGGCCAGCCTAAGTGTTCCAGAGCAGTAGCAAGCTACCATGGCTCAGCGGTAACACTAGGAGACATTTCCCGGTAAGAGAGGCTACTAAAGATAAACAACTAGATAGTCAGATCCCACACATACCAAGCATTTCAATCATACACACAATATGCTCGATATGTGCAAATACAACACGGCATCACAACATGACTCTATGACACAAGTACTTTATTTAAGGCTCAGAGAACCATACACAACATACACAAGGTACGGGTCTCATGACCCAGCATTCAAGTCATACAGTCATACAAACCAGCAGCGGAAGTAACTTGTCTGAGTACAGACAACTAGTAAAATAAAAGAGGCTTGGAAAGCCTAGCTATACTACGTGGTCCTTCACAAGCTCAGGATCACCACCTAGGCCTTTAGCCTACTCGTTGATGTCAACGTCTACGTAGAACCCATCAGAAGGGGTTGCAGCGTCTTCTGTAAAATGTAAATTATAGCAACATGAGTACAAAGGTACTCAGCAAGACTTACATCAGAACCTACATACATGCATATTATCAAGAAGGGTTGGTGGAGTTATTGCAGCAAGCCAGCTTTGACTCTTGGCTAGGCTAACCTACGAGACTCCAACTTGAAATGGTTTTGCGCACACGAGTCCATTACTCACCACTTCAATACGCTACCGAGGATCCACCTCCGTCTCCCTACGGAAAAGCCATCCTCGGCACTCACACTTATCTTGAGGCTTTTAGCAGTTTCCATTTACTTGTCTATGAACTGTATAGGCAACCAAGTAGTCCTTTACCGCGGACGCGGCTATTCGAATAGATCATGATAACCCTGCAGGGGTGTACTTCTTCATACACGCTCTCACCACTTATCGTCGTTTACACGACATGTACTCGGCAACCTTCAAGCGGAATCCCAACGTGGGTGTCGGCCACGACCTACCTAATCACCTAAGCCTCCAGTCCAGGTTTATCGCCTATCCAGGTTCCATCCGCAGGGAGTCCGACCGAGGTTTCCCATACGGCCCCGAACGATGTGAACAGGGTTCCCGAGATACCTAACGGGTATTCGGTACACCGTGCCACGTACCTACCGCATCACAGCCCACCCCTATGGTCAGCGCTGTCCACGGCCTCTAGTAGGCTACAAACACCAGAAACTACTTGCAACTCCTGGACGGAGAACTAGGGTGAATAAGAAGCCGAGAGGGTCCATTGGTTTCGGGCCCAATGCATGGTAGTAGCTGATTCTTAAATCACACATACAGATCTCAGTGCTTAAGGTCGGCTTCAATGAAACAACCCACCATGTACTCCTACATGGCCTCTCATCGATACCTTTACCAAATCGTGTTCACCACACCACTCTCATTACCGACATAATCATTTCACTCTAGCCCATCACCCAGATGAACCAGACCTGACACGACTCTAAGCATAGCAGGCATAGCACGGTAGGAACAACACATATATATGGCTCAATCAACTCCTACACATGCTAGTGGGTTTCATCTAGTTACTGTGGCAATGACAGGTCATGCAGAGGAAATGGGTTCAACTACCGTAACACACAGCAGTTTGAAACGCGTTGTCTTAATGCAGTAAAAGAGAGCAGGAGCGAGAGCATGGGATTGTATCGATATGATCAAATGGTTGGTTGCTTGCCTGATGATTCGATGCACTGATACGGTTCTTCGTTAGGGTAATTACGGTACTCCTCGGTGGCAGAACCTGCCGCAAAGAACACCGATACACAACCATCACCAAACAATGTGCAACAATATGATGCATGCATGAAACATAGCAATATGAGTGTGTTGGGCTAATGCAACTAAGACCAGAAGGGTTTGAACCAATTTGAATCAAAGATTCAAATTTCAAACTCAAACATGGCCCTTTAAAGTGTTTTTCCTTGTTCTGCATTAAACATCAAGTTAACTTGTTTAGTCATGCATGAAAATAGTACAGATGGATAGATTGGATTTTTATGATCATTTTTCATATATAATTTGTCTGATTTGGAGTTACAGAATAAAAGTTATGAATTTTTGAAGTTTAAATTATATTCTGGAATTTCCTATATTAGAATAATTCCAGAAAATCATTATTGCGTCAGCCTGACGTCAGTGTGACGTCAACAGGTCAACGGAACACGTCAGGGTCAAACCTGACAGTGGGTCCCGCATGTCAGGGTGATTATTTTAATTAAAGTTTAATTAAAACTAAACCTGTTTAATTAACAGGGCTGGGCCCCACCTGTCATTGACTCAGGGGAGTCAACCAGGGCCCACCCGTGGTCAAAGTCAATGCCAGCGGCGCCGGCATTTAGCCGCCGGCGAGCCCGACGCGGCGGCGGGAGTGGTTTTGGCCGTTTCGGCCACCAAATGGGTCGCGGAGACCACCGGAGTGGAGCTGAGGACAAGCCGCAGCTCTTGGTGGAGTCCGTTGGGGTCGGGGTGGCCGGAGTTGGTGCCGGCGACGACTTTGGCGTCCACCGGGGTTCGGCCGAAGATGAACTTGGTGCTAGAGGGGTCGGTGAGGCTCGGGGAGTGGCTAGCTAGGTGCTGCGGGACTCGGTGAGTAAGATGGACACCAGCTTGTGGCCGGAGGGTGGCCGGAAGCACGTCGGCGACGAGATCCGCGGTGGTGCGGGCGTGTGATCCTCGTGCGGTGGCTACACGGCTCGGGAATGAGAGAGGGAGGGTCGGAGGAGTAGCTAGGCTCATAGCGCTCCCGTAGAGGCCACCGGCGAGTTCGGGGACGAGCTGAGGCGGCGACGGCGTTGAAGGGGATCTCCGGCGACGGCGAGCTCGGGCGAGGTCGGTGCGGTGGTCTCGGGCCGCTCGAGCACACGGGGCTCGGCTAGCTCGATGAAGTGGACAGCGGCGGAGCTCCTGGACACGATGGCACGGCGTGGGGTTGACGGAGGGCGTGGCTACGGCGAGGGGGTGGCGGCGA
>NC_041385.1:209507718-209508200 GCF_002162155.2 Triticum dicoccoides | reverse complement strand
GGGCGAGGGAGGCGGCGAGGCGGCGAGCAGGTGCGTGGCACCCATGCGGTGCTCGCCGTCGAGCACCTGCCTGCCTGCCTGGCCGGCAAGCAGCTCGCTGGCGCGGTGCTGGGCTGGGCCGGCAGGTGGGCCGGGTGCTGGGCGCCAGGTAAGCCTTTTCTATTTTCTTTCTGTTTTCTGTTTTTTAATACTTCTGCAACTTTGTTGAATTTAATAAAATACTTAGACAACTCCAAAATTCACCAAACTACTCCTGGTCCATAGTTGGATTATTTCCAACATGAAACATTTTAGTTTGGAGTTATTTGAGCATTTAAATATTTTATATAATTTTAAATGCCCAAATTCAAATACTTATGATTTAAATCAAAAACCCTAGGATGGCCTAGGAAAATGTGCACCACTTTTGGCAGAGGTTCTGAACCAAGACAAAAATGATGGGCATTTTAGAAGGGCATTTCAGGTTCATTGAAAAAGTTTTT
>NC_041385.1:209498279-209507708 GCF_002162155.2 Triticum dicoccoides | reverse complement strand
CACTCTAATGCATGGCTAACTAGGATGTGACAACTCACCCCCACTCAAAAGAATCTCGTCCCGAGATTTGGGTTCCTCCGGGAAGAAGGCGGGATACTCGAGTCGAAGGCGATCCTCCCTTTCCCAAGTTGCTTCATCCTCAGAATGGTGCGACCATTGTACTTTGAGAAACTTGATATTATGACGTCGAGTGGTACGCTCGGCCTGATCGAGGATACGAATGGGGTACTCTCGATATGTAAGATTATCTTGGAGATCAAGCGTTTCGTGGTCCACTCCACGGATAGGATCCGAGAAGCAACGCCTGAGTTGAGAAACGTGGAAGACATCGTGGACTCTGGAGAGGTGCGGAGGTAGTTCCAATTGGTAGGCAACTTCTCCTCGTTTGGCGAGAATGCGAAAAGGTCCAATGTAACGAGGAGCCAATTTGCCTTTGATACCGAAACGATGGGTTCCTTTCAGAGGGGTAACCCGAAGGTAAGCTTTCTCGTCAACCTCGAAAGTCATAGCCTTATGTTTTCGGTCATACTAACTCTTTTGACGGGATTGGGCTGTTTTCAACTTTTCACGAACGATGCGAACTTGTTCTTCTGCTTCCTGAATCATATCCGGGCCAAAGAATTGTCTTTCCCCGGTCTCTGACCAGTTAAGGGGTGTTCGACATCGTCGTCCATAGAGAACTTCAAAAGGGGCTTTACCCAAGCTAGATTGATAGCTGTTGTTGTAAGCGAATTCAGCAAATGGAAGGCACTTCTCCCAATCCATTCCGAATGAGATAACAGAGGCTCGAAGCATGTCTTCTAGAATCTGGTTGACGCGTTCCACTTGACCACTCGACTGAGGGTGGAAAGCGGTGCTAAAAGAAAGGCGGGTTCCCACAGCATTTTGGAAACTTTCCCAAAATCGAGAGGTGAAAATACTTCCTCGATCCGAGTTAATTTCCAAAGGAACACCATGGAGAGACACTATCCGGGAGATGTATAAGTCTGCCAGCTGACTAGCGGTTATACTCTCACGAACAGGTAGGAAATGGGATACTTTGGAAAGACGATCGACAACGACGAAAATAGCATTATTCCCTCTCTTGGTCCTGGGAAAACCGGTAATGAAATCCATACCAATTTTATCCCATTTCCATTCAGGAATAGCTAAGGGTTGAAGGGTGCCAGCAGGCCGTTGATGCTCTGCTTTTACACGACGACAAACGTCGCAATTAGCAATATACTGAGCAATTTCTCTCTTCATCCTAGTCCACCAGAACCTCTGGCGTAGGTCCTGATACATCTTAGTACTACTGGGATGAATTGTGAGAGGAGATTCATGAGCTTCCTTAAGGATCAATCGCCTCAGGTTTCGCACTTTGGGAACCACTAGTCGATTCCCGAAGTATACGACCCCTTGATCATTAATGGAGAAACAATTCGCAATTCCTTTCTTGATGTTTCTCTTGATGCGGGAGATTCCTGGATCTACCTTCTGTGCTTTGATGATCTGATCCGTAAGGGTAGGTTTTGCCACCAAGGTGGAAAGAAAACCTTGAGGAACAATGTGAAGGTTAAGCTTCCGAAATTCCTCATGGAGAAGCGGTTGACTTTGTTGTAACATCAGGTTGTTACAATAAGATTTACGACTTAGCGCATCAGCCATGACGTTGGCTTTCCCTGGGGTGTAGGTTATTCCTAAGTCGAAGTCTGTGATCAACTCAACCCAACGTCTTTGCCTGAGATTCAAATCCGGTTGGGTGAAAATGTACTTCAGACTTTGGTGATCAGTGAATATTTCGCAACGGTTACCGAGGAGGTAATGTCGCCAGGTCTTGAGTGCATAGACTACGGCTGCAAGCTCTAGATCATGAGTAGGATAATTCTCCTCATGTGGGTGCAATTGCCGTGAAGCGTAGGCAATTACGTGTCGATCTTGCATGAGAATGCAACCTAGTCCTTGTCGCGAGGCGTCGCAGTAGATAACAAAGTCCTTGGAGAAGTCTGGCGGTACCAGTACGGGAGCAGAAGTCAGGCGTCTTTTCAGTTCCTAAAAGCTGTGCTCGCATTGTGGAGTCCATTCGAACTTCTTATCTTTCTTGAGGAGTTCGGTTAGAGGTTTGGCAACTTTGGAGAAGTTCTCGACAAAGCGACGACAATAGCTCGCTAAGCCCAGAAAACTCCGAACTTGCTTGACCGATTCAGGTGGAGTCCAGTTAAGGATAGCTTGAACTCGCTCAGGGTTAATAGCAATACCTTTACCAGATATTACATGACCCAGATAGGTCACTTCTGACAACCAAAATTCACATTTGGAAAACTTGGCATAAAGGCGATGCTCTCGAAGTTTCTTCAACACTAGCCTTAGATGTTCGGCATGTTCTTCCTCGTTCTTAGAGTAGATGAGTATATCATCGAGATAAACTACGACGAATTTATCCAAATACTCCATGAAGATTGAGTTCATTAACCGAGAAAAGGTGGCTGGAGCGTTGGTTAATCCGAAGGACATGACGGTGTACTCGTATTGCCCATAACGAGTAACAAAGGCCGTTTTAGGGATGTCCCCGTTTCTGATTTTGATTTGATGGTAGCCCAACCTCAAATCCATCTTGGAGAAGACTGAGGATCCAGCGAGCTGATCATACAGGTCGTTGATCCTGGGGAGCGGATATTTGTTCTTGATTGTGACCAAATTGACAGGTCGATAATCTACAACCATCCGGTCCGTACCATCCTTCTTCTTGACGAATAGGACGGGGCAAGCCCACAGAGATGAACTAGGTCGGATGAAACCCTTTTTCAAGGACTCATCGAGTTGTTTCTTAAGCTCGGCTAGTTCTAGTGGTGCCATCTTATAGGGTCTTCTAGCAATCGGAACGGTTCCTGGAATGAGGTCTATTACGAACTCAACATCCCTGTCAGGTGGAACACCTGGCAATTCCTCTGGGAAGACATCCGGGAAGTCACGGACTACCGGAACGTCCTCAAGGTCTGGCAAAGGGCTGGCGTTAAGAGAATATAACTGTCGCTTGGCTATTCGGGTCAAGACATTGACTATCTTCCCCGAAGGATGGGTGAGTTGAACAGTCCTAGAGAAGCAATCAATTTTGGCTTGATGAGCTGACATCCAGTCCATACCCAAAATGATATTAATATCTGAAGATTTAAGGGCTATCAAAGATGCGAGGAAAACTAGTCTGTCGACTTGGATTTAATTTCCATGGCTTACTCTAGAAGTTTGCCATTTGGATCCCGGAGTTTGAATTACCATAGAGGTTGGCATGTCACAGAATGCGATGTTATGCAAACGAGCATAATTTTCGGATATAAAAGAATGAGAGGCTCCTTTATCGAAAAGAACAGATGCCGGGTGGCAATTAACAAGAAGCGTACCAAGAACGACGTTGGGATCCTCTTGAGCTTCCTCGGCTGAGATAAAGTTGACATGGCCACGTGTAGCGGTGGCCGGCTTGGCGTGGAACACTTTTCCTGTCGGCTTGCCACGGCCAACAGCTTTAGCAGATTGGTTGGGGTTGGTCTGGGGACACTCACGCATATAGTGGCCAGATTCCCCACACTTGAAACAAGTCACGGAACTGGTACGTGGAGGAGCATTGTTGGTTGGACCCCCATAGGGCTTGGCTGGAGCAGACTGTTGAACAGGGCGAGGCGCCTGGAAAGATGGCCTCGGTGTGAACCTGGGTGGCAGGGCGGTGTTGGGCACCCACACGCGGCGCTTCTGAGGACCAGCACCGGATGAGGAACCCATGTCATGGCCATGCTTGCGTGTTGCGTCATAATCAGTCTGACCAGTTTCAGCACTGATGGCTTTGTTAACAAGTTTCTGAAAAGATGTGCACTCATGCAGACGGAGGTCGCGGCGAAGCTCAGGACTAAGTCCCTTACGGAACCTTGCTTGCTTCTTGGCATCAGTAGAAACTTCCTCAGTTGCATATCGTGCGAGGCTACCAAACTCCCTGCTGTAAGCATCCACAGAGAGTCGGCCTTGGGTGAAATTGCAAAATTCCTCACGTTTACGGTCCATGAGACCCTCCGGAATGTGATGTTCACGGAAAGCCTCACTGAATTCAGCCCAAGTAGTGACATGGCCCGCTGGGCGCATAGCTCCATAATTCTCCCACCATAGACTGGCGGGGCCTTCAAGATGATATGCAGCAAAGGTGACCTTGTCAGCCTCAGCTACTAGCGCGGAACGCAGCTTGTGAGAGATACTGCGAAGCCAGTCATCAACGTCAAGAGGCTCGACGGAGTGGTGGAACATGGGTGGATGTAATTTGATAAAATCACTGAGTGACACCACGTTAGTCCTCTGATGGTGTGTTGTGTTCTGTTCAATACGCTCCAATAAACGGTTGGTCTCCCGCTTGTTTCTTTCGGCTTCCATCATAACCTCGGCTAGGGAAGGAGGACGAGGCAGATTTGCATTCCTGACTTCACTGCCTTCGGCCTGCTCTTGAGGAGCAGGGTTAGTGCGCGTGTTGACCATCCTAGGTAAACAAGACAATGATTTAGTCAGGATGATAAAATTCCGACATAGGATACAAAATGTAAGGAATAACTCGAAATGCAAGATGATCATCCGTATGACAGGGTAGATACAGAAACTGCTTCTTTATTCCATCGTCATACACACCATACAGGGTTTAGTACAAGACCAAACAAAGTACTATTACGGTGAAAAGAGGATTACATCTCATCGGAGGCATCCCAAGCTCCTATACATTATTTTTCTACACCTCCGGAAAGAGTACAAACTAGGTCATATCCCACGAGTCACACGGGACGATAGACGACACAGATAGTGCGAACTAGTGATACTACCACTAATTCAGACCGATCCGTAGTAGTCCTCGTAGAAGTCACCTCCATAGCCTGGAAGCTCAACATGATCATCCGGAAACAGACGATCTCGCGGAGCTTGTGGACCATAGGGACTAGGATGAGGTCTTGGACCAACAGACGGTGGCCTGCGGGGACCGCGAGGTGGGGTGATGCCTCCTACATCACGCCAACCCATCACGTCCGGCAGAGCAGATCTCACAGGATAGAGATCGCACATATCCGAATATCCAGCTTGCACCGCCGGTGCGAACCGAGTCAATGTGGCCCAGTGGTCAGCACGGGTATTGAAGAGCTCTAACCTCAAGGCCCGATTTTCACGGTCCTTATCCTCGAGCATCTCAGCAGTGGTGCGAGTCCGGGAATCCTCCTGAGTGGGGTCAGCATAGATAGCCTGAAGATACCCTTGTGCTCCCGGAAGTGATCCTGGCATATACCGGAAATCAGAGTCCCGAAATAGTCCAGATCTGACTCGCATGATGGTCATCATAGAGTAGGCGGCGTCCTGCACAGCCATCTCAATAGTAACCCCGAGTCCATAGGAGCAGTGAAGGAGCTCGGTGGACCCAGGATAAGATGGAAATATCCTGCCAGTGCAGAGATACTGGCTTTGATTAAAGTCTCGGAATTGCTCTTCGACCGTGTACTCAGGATACCAACGGTATCCAGCCTCAGTCATTACCCTGACCAACATGGCAGTATGGCCGGGTACATCTAAGCATCGAGTCAGGCGAACCACTTGATTGAGGTCGCGAGTGGCCATCTGAAAGCACAACCATAATGCAAGGGCATTAGAATTTCTAGCAAAATTTCGGCAGCATAACAGCTGTAAATGCTCAAGAAGGATTTTGAGACATTTGACAAAGGATTTCATACACACTCAACATCATCATATCAAAGTTCTGAAACCATCCTAACAACATAACGTGGTAGAAGAACTGAACTAGGCTTGTATCCATCAAACCTGTAAGGTACTACTGATTAGTAACACGTGAACCTGATAGAGAGAATAGATCCTAATTCCTTAACCCCCGGTGAAAGAATAGACTGACTCAGATCAGAATGTCATAAGATAAAGGAGTAAAAAGAGCCTTACGTTCCAACCCACAAAAAATTCCCCTACATATAACTAAAGAATTTCTAGACTCAACATCGACCAGTTTGGCTTGGAGACCTAAAGGCAGTCCGGCTCTGATGCCAACGCTGTCAGGACCCCGACTCGATGTCACATCGATCTAGCCGGTAACACCTCATATCACTTTGCGACCTCACGCACGGTATCCCCACGGGTGTTGCCTTACCTTTGCCCGGGACCGTTTGCGGCTTTTGGCTATATGATAGTGTCGCTAGCATCCATATGATAAGGAGCCCGGGCTGACATGACTAGTTGTAAACCCAAAGTGGCACAGACTTACAGGGACAGGCATCCATGACCCAGCTTCGAACGTGTCGGTCATCAGCAAGTGGGTCCGTGCTGTAGCACTGGGCTAGCAGGACTCCGGTAAACCGGGCTGTAGCGGGCTAACAGGACTCCGGTACTCAATGCGTGACATTTCCCCGAAGGGACAGACACCGGAACGAAGAAGGACACATGCCGGCCAGCCTAAGTGTTCCAGAGCAGTAGCAAGCTACCATGGCTCAGCGGTAACACTAGGAGACATTTCCCGGTAAGAGAGGCTACTAAAGATAAACAACTAGATAGTCAGATCCCACACATACCAAGCATTTCAATCATACACACAATATGCTCGATATGTGCAAATACAACACGGCATCACAACATGACTCTACGACACAAGTACTTTATTTAAGGCTCAGAGAACCATACACAACATACACAAGGTACGGGTCTCATGACCCAGCATTCAAGTCATACAGTCATACAAACCAGCAGCAGAAGTAACTTGTCTGAGTACAGACAACTAGTAAAATAAAAGAGGCTTGGAAAGCCTAGCTATACTACGTGGTCCTTCACAAGCTCAGGATCACCACCTGGGCCTTTAGCCTACTCGTTGATGTCAACGTCTACGTAGAACCCATCAGAAGGGGTTGCAGCGTCTTCTGTAAAATGTAAATTATAGCAACATGAGTACAAAGGTACTCAGCAAGACTTACATCAGAACCTACATACATGCATATTATCAAGAAGGGTTGGTGGAGTTATTGCAGCAAGCCAGCTTTGACTCTTGGCTAGGCTAACCTACGAGACTCCAACTTGAAATGGTTTTGCGCACACGAGTCCATTACTCACCACTTCAATACGCTACCGAGGATCCACCTCCGTCTCCCTACGGAAAAGCCATCCTCGGCACTCACACTTATCTTGAGGCTTTTAGCAGTTTCCATTTACTTGTCTATGAACTGTATAGGCAACCAAGTAGTCCTTTACCGCGGACGCGGCTATTCGAATAGATCATGATAACCCTGCAGGGGTGTACTTCTTCATACACGCTCTCACCACTTATCGTCGTTTACACGACATGTACTCGGCAACCTTCAAGCGGAATCCCAACGTGGGTGTCGGCCACGACCTACCTAATCACCTAAGCCTCCAGTCCAGGTTTATCGCCTATCCAGGTTCCATCCGCAGGGAGTCCGGCCGAGGTTTCCCATACGGCCCCGAACGATGTGAACAGGGTTCCCGAGATACCTAACGGGTATTCGGTACACCGTGCCACGTACCTACCGCATCACAGCCCACCCCTATGGTCAGCGCTGTCCACGGCCTCCAGTAGGCTACAAACACCAGAAACTACTTGCAACTCCTGGACGGAGAACTAGGGTGAATAAGAAGCCGAGAGGGTCCATTGGTTTCGGGCCCAATGCATGGTAGTAGCTGATTCTTAAATCACACATACAGATCTCAGTGCTTAAGGTCGGCTTCAATGAAACAACCCACCATGTACTCCTACATGGCCTCTCATCGATACCTTTACCAAATCGTGTTCACCACACCACTCTCATTACCGACATAATCATTTCACTCTAGCCCATCACCCAGATGAACCAGACCTGACACGACTTTAAGCATAGCAGGCATAGCACGGTAGGAACAACACATATATATGGCTCAATCAACTCCTACACATGCTAGTGGGTTTCATCTAGTTACTGTGGCAATGACAGGTCATGCAGAGGAAATGGGTTCAACTACCGTAACACACAACAGTTTGAAACGCGTTGTCTTAATGCAGTAAAAGAGAGCAGGAGCGAGAGCATGGGATTGTATCTATATGATCAAATGGTTGGTTGCTTGCCTGATGATTCGATGCACTGATACGGTTCTTCGTTAGGGTAATTACGGTACTCCTCGGTGGCAGAACCTGCCGCAAAGAACACCGATACACAACCATCACCAAACAATGTGCAACAATATGATGCATGCATGAAACATAGCAATATGAGTGTGTTGGGCTAATGCAACTAAGACCAGAAGGGTTTGAACCAATTTGAATCAAAGATTCAAATTTCAAACTCAAACATGGCCCTTTAAAGTGTTTTTCCTTGTTCTGCATTAAACATCAAGTTAACTTGTTTAGTCATGCATGAAAATAGTACAGATGGATAGATTGGATTTTTCTGATCATTTTTCATATATAATTTGTCTGATTTAGAGTTACAGAATAAAAGTTATGAATTTTTGAAGTTTAAATTATATTCTGGAATTTCCTATATTAGAATAATTCCAGAAAATCATTATTGCGTCAGCCTGACGTCAGTGTGACGTCAGCAGGTCAACGGAACACGTCAGGGTCAAACCTGACAGTGGGTCCCGCATGTCAGGGTGATTATTTTAATTAAAGTTTAATTAAAACTAAACCTGTTTAATTAACAGGGCTGGGCCCCACCTGTCATTGACTCAGGGGAGTCAACCAGGGCCCACCCGTGGTCAAAGTCAATGCCAGCGGCGCCGGCGTTTAGCCGCCGGCGAGCCCGACGCGGCGGCGGGAGTGGTTTTGGCCGTTTCGGCCACCAAATGGGTCGCGGAGACCACCGGAGTGGAGCTGAGGACAAGCCGCAGCTCTTGGTGGAGTCCGTTGGGGTCGGGGTGGCCGGAGTTGGCGCCGGCGACGACTTTGGCGGCCACCGGGGTTCGGCCGAAGATGAACTTGGTGCTAGAGGGGTCGGTGAGGCTCGGGGAGTGGCTAGCTAGGTGCTGCGGGACTCGGTGAGTAAGATGGACACCAGCTTGTGGCCGGAGGGTGGCCGGAAGCACGTCGGTGACGAGATCCACGGCGGTGCGGGCGTGTGATCCTCGTGCGGTGGCTACACGGCTCGGGAATGAGAGAGGGAGGGTCGGAGGAGTAGCTAGGCTCACAGTGCTCCCGTAGAGGCCACCGGCGAGGTCGGGGACGAGCTGAGGCGGCGACGGCGTTGAAGGGGATCTCCGGCGACGGCGAGCTCGGGCGAGGTCGGTGCGGTGGTCTCGGGCCGCTCGAGCACACGGGGCTCGGCTAGCTCGATGAAGTGGACGGCGGCGGAGCTCCTGGAGACGATGGCACGGCGTGGGGTTGACGGAGGGCGTGGCTACGGCGAGGGGGTGGCGGCGATGGTGTCGGCCATGGCGTGGGAGAGCGAGGGAGAG
>NC_041385.1:209470563-209498195 GCF_002162155.2 Triticum dicoccoides | reverse complement strand
GGGCGAGGGAGGCGGCGAGGCGGCGAGCAGGTGCGTGGCACCCATGCGGTGCTCGCCGTCGAGCACCTGCCTGCCTGCCTGGCCGGCAAGCAGCTCGCTGGCGCGGTGCTGGGCTGGGCCGGCAGGTGGGCCGGGTGCTGGGCGCCAGGTAAGCCTTTTCTATTTTCTTTCTGTTTTCTGTTTTTTAATACTTCTGCAACTTTGTTGAATTTAATAAAATACTTAGACAACTCCAAAATTCACCAAACTACTCCTGGTCCATAGTTGGATTATTTCCAACATGAAACATTTTAGTTTGGAGTTATTTGAGCATTTAAATATTTTATATAATTTTAAATGCCCAAATTCAAATACTTATGATTTAAATCAAAAACCCTAGGATGGCCTAGGAAAATGTGCACCACTTTTGGCAGAGGTTCTGAACCAAGACAAAAATGATGGGCATTTTAGAAGGGCATTTCAGGTTCATTGAAAAAGTTTTTAGTAAACCCTAATTGGTTTCAGAGGGGACTGGGGGTTCTGTCATCCCCATTTCAGGTTTCTGATGAAAGAGTAAACATGATGCAGCACTCTAATGCATGGCTAACTAGGATGTGACAGTCAGCGAGCTATATGCTCTAGCCGACAAGTGTGCACGTGCTGAGGAGGGGAGGAAACTCCCCGGAGAGAACGCAGGAGCAGAAGGATCTGACAGTGAGGATGCCGCCCCGGCGAAGAAGAACCGGAGGCGGAACAACAGAAACAGAAAAGCTAAGGATGTGCTAGTTGTCGAGCAGTCCGGCAATGGAGGTGGCGCCGAGAAGGCCAAAGCTGGTGACTCCGGTGAGGCTGTGGTGGCCGTCGACAAGCAGGACGACTCCGGCAAGCAGTACTGCAAGATCCACTGCACCAAGGGCCATGACCTCCAGGCCTGCAAGAAGGTTGAGCAGCTCGTAGAGCTGCAGAAAGCTGAATACGAGCGCCGCGACAAGGAGAAGGCCCAGGAAGGTGGCAGAGGATCCGGCAAGAAGCGTCCCGACCGGGGAGGGCGCCGCGGCAAGGCCAAGCAGCGGCAAGGAGACAGGCCTCCACGCGGCCGCGACAAGGACGAAGATGATGAGATGGAGGAATATGAGGCCGACGAGCAGGAGTTTCAGAAGGCAACAGACGTTTTGTGCGTTGACGGCGGTGCCTCTCTGCACACCTCGCACCGCCAACTCAAACAGTGGATGCGGGAAGTGAACGCAGCAGAACCGTCCGTTGAGTCGCGCAAGCCCCTGAAGTGGTCCAGCACGCCCATCATCTTCGACGTTGAAGATCACCCTGACCGCATAACTGCGGTCGGGTGCTTGCCGATGTTGGTTTCACCAACAATCCGCAACCTCAAGGTCACGAAGATGCTGGTTGACGGCGGGGCCGGCCTGAATCTGATCTCTTCTGCGGTACTCAAGAAGCTCCAGATCCCCGACAGCGAGCTCGAAGAGACTGGCACCTTTCAAGGAATCAACCCGGGAAGGAGCAAGCCGAAGGGGAAGATCACGCTGCCAGTAACGTTTGGCAGTGAGCTGAATTTCAGGACAGAGAGAGTCACATTCGACGTTGCTGATTTTCCATTGCCCTACAATGGGATACTTGGCCGTCCAGCGCTTGCCAAGTTCATGGCAGCCTCTCATCACGCCTACAACGTGCTCAAGATGCCCGGTCCGATAAGTGTCATTTCTGTCCATGGCGACAAGAAAGATACACTTATCTGTACCGACAAAATCTACCGGGAAGCAACAGCCGCAGCAGAACACAAACCACTTTCCGCTGAAGCTCCCGGGGGGAAGAAGAAGACCAAGTCCGGCAAGAGTAGCTCTGATGCCCACTCCGGCAAGCGCACCTCTTCGGAGTGCTGCGCTACCGTCGAGGACGCACCATCGAGCTCCACCGGCAAGTGCAAGAAGGCAAAGACAGCTTCACCACAGAGCAAGAAAGTGGCCACCAAGGAGGACGGCACTAGTGGTACCTTCACCATTAGTGCCACGCTTGACCCTAAATAGGAAAGCGCGCTCGTTGCTTTCCTGCGGGTGAATGTCGATGTATTTGCATGGCAACCATCTGACATCCCCGGTGTTCCCAGGAAAGTAATTGAGCACCACCTTGCCGTCTGCCCTCACGCACGGCCCGTCAAGAAGAGAGTCAGAAAACAAGCAGTAGAACGCCAAGAGTTCACTGCAGAGGAGATCAAGAAGTTGGAAGCAGCAGGCTTGGTCCGAGGAGTACTCCATCCAACGTGGTTAGCCAATCCAGTAGTCGTGCACAAAGCGAACGGGAAGTGGAGGCTTTGTATTGACTTCACTGATGTTAATAAAGCTTGTCCCAAGGATCCATTTCCCTTGCCGCGCATTGACCAGATTGTCGACTCCACGGCAGGATGTGATCTGCTTTCATTCCTTGATGCATACTCAGGATATCATCAGATCTTCATGGCGGAAGAGGATGAAGAGAAAACCGCATTCATTACTCCATGTGGCACGTACTGCTTTGTACGTATGCCTTTCGGACTAAAGAATGCTGGTTCAACATTTGCAAGAGTAGTCAGTCATGCTTTTGAGCCACAGCTGCACAGAAATGTAGAAGCTTACATGGATGACATAGTGGTCAAGAGCAAGGACAAAGAAACTTTGATCCAAGATCTGGATGAGACTGTTGCAAATCTGCGCAAGATCAATCTCAAGTTGAATCCCGAGAAGTGCGTGTTTGGAGTTCCTTCTGGCAAGCTTCTCGGATTCTTTGTGTCCCAGGGGGGGATCGAAGCCAATCCCGACAAGATCGAAGCCATTGAACAGATCGAAACACCGAAGCGCGTCAAGGATGTGCGAAGGCTTGCCGACTGCGTTGCTGCTCTCAGTAGGTTCATCTCTAAGTCTGCCAAGCGCGCCCTGCCATTCTTCAAAATTTTGAAGAAGGCAGGTCCAATGAAATGGACTCCGGAAGCGGAGGCCGCACTGCAGGACTTGAAGAGATACCTATCCTCCACTCCAATACTTGTCGCACCTAAGCCACAAGAGAAGTTGCTGCTATATCTGGCGGCAACCAATCAAGTGGTTAGTGCTGCGTTAGTAGCGGAGAGGGAGGCGGATGATGAGCCAGCAACCACGGCAACCGAGTCCAGCGACAATCAGGGGGCTTCCCCGACAAGTTCTGGTTCCGACAAGGATAGATCTGCGCAGCCACAAGAAGAGAAACAGAAGAAGATGGTGCAGCGCCCAGTTTACTTTGTCAGTTCCCTTCTGCAGGGGGCCAGACCAAGGTACTCTGGTGTGCAGAAATTGCTTTTCGGCCTTCTCATGGCCTCGAGGAAGCTGCGCCATTACTTTCAAGCACACGAAATCACAGTTGTCACTCGCTTTCCGTTGAAGAGGATATTGCAGAATCCAGAAGCAACAGGCAGGATTGTCGAGTGGGCACTGGAATTGTCAAGCTTTGGCCTCAAGTTTGAAAGTACTTCAACTATCCAGAGCCGAGCATTGGCAGAATTCATAGCAGAATGGACGCCAACACCTGATGAAGAAACTCCGGAGAGGAGCATCCCCGTCAAGGAAGCAAGCAAAGAATGGATCATGTACTTTGACAGTGCCTTCTCGCTGCAAGGCGCCGGTGCGGGCGTGCTACTTGTCGCACCCACCAGAGAGCACCTCAAGTACGTGGTCCAGATGCACTTTCCCAAGGAGCAACAAACAAACAATACGGCGGAGTATGAAGGCTTGCTTGCCGGACTCAGGATCACGGCAGACCTTGGGATCAAGAAGCTTATTGTCCGGGGTGACTCACAGCTTGTCGTCCGTCAAGTAAACAAAGATTATCAGAGTCCGTTGATGGAAGCCTACATTGATGAAGTGAGGAAGTTGGAAGAGCATTTTGACGGCCTGCAAATGGAACATGTTCCAAGAGCTCAAAATGACATTGCAGACGACCTGTCAAAGTGCGCCGCACTCAAGTTACCTGTGGAACCAGGGATTTTTGTGCTCAAGCTGACTCAACCATCTGTAACACCATCAACTGGACAGAGCAAGAAGAGGAAGTTGATTACTGGCGACTACCTTCCGGCAGAGCTCCCCGAAGCCGCCGTCAAGAAGGTCCCCAAGATCAACACAAAGAATGTTGAGGGGCAGTCTGCTCCGACAAGCCCCAGGGTTTGTTTCGTTGAAGCAGACGCTCCCGACAAGCTGTGTCCCGACACGCTTGCCGGGGAGCATCATGCTCCGGCTGAATCACAGATTCTGGCCATGGAAGCAGATGTTCCCGCAGCAGCATTTGCGCCTCTAGTCCTTGTCGTTGAGCCACAGGCTCTGGCATGGGACCACAGATTGTCCATTTCCTTCAGACAGGAGAACTTCCCGAAGAGCAAGAAGAAGCGGAAAGAGTAGCCCGGCAATCAAGTATGTACCAGTTTGTCAATGACATACTGTACAGAAGAAGATTCAATGGAGTGAAATTGAAGTGCATTTCCCGGGAAGAAGGACAAGAGCTGTTGGCGGAGATACATGGAGGCATATGTGGTCACCACATTGGCGCAAGAGCACTTGCCGGCAAAGCTTTCCGGCAAGGTTTCTTTTGGCCGACAGCCCTCCAGGATGCAACTGCACGAGTAACCAAGTGTGAAGCGTGCCAGTTCCACTCCAAACAGATACATCAACCAGCTCAAGCTCTCCAAACAATCCCTTTATCCTAGCCATTTTCGGTCTAGGGGCTCGACATCCTCGGCCCCTTTCCCCGAGCTGTCGGGGGCTTTGAGTACTTGTACGTTGCAATCGACAAGTTCACAAAGTGGCCTGAAGTGGAAGCAGTGAGGAAGGTGACAGCACAGTCAGCAGTCAAGTTCTTCAGGTCAATTGTTTGCCGTTTCGGAGTCCCTAACAGGATTATCACCGACAATGGCACACAATTCACGAGTCGCACCTTCATGCAGTACGTCCAAGATCTTGGCGCCAAGATCTGCTTCGCTTCTGTTGCTCACCCGAGAAGCAATGGTCAAGCGGAGAGGGCAAACGCTGAAGTGCTGCGCAGGCTCAAGACCAGAACTTTCGACAGGCTGCACAAGTGCGGAAGAAATTGGATCGAGGAGCTGCCGGTGGTTCTTTGGTCGATCAGAACGACGCCAAATCGAGCCACTGGCCAGACACGTTTTGCTCTAGTATATGGAGCAGAAGCAGTTCTCCCCACAGAACTCGTATACGGATCGCCTCGAGTGCTCGCTTATGATGAGCTTGAGCAAGAGTAGCTACGGCAAGATGACGCGCTGCTCCTCGAGGAAGATCGTCTTCAGGCTGCTGTACGAGCTGCTCGCTACCAGCAAGCTTTGCGCCGCTACCATAGCCGCAAAGTTAATGCCAAAAGCTTCGAGGAAGGCGACCTTGTTCTTCGGCGCGTTCAATCGCCAAGAATTCCAACAAGTTGACGCCGAAGTGGGAAGGCCCTTATCGGGTGAAACGGGTCACTAGGCCTGGCGCTGTCCGCCTTGAGACCGAAGATGGCTTTCCGGTGAGCAACTCCTGGAACATCGACCATCTTCGTAAGTTTTATCCGTAAGGCGCGGTTGTCGGACCCTGTCCGGCAACCACCTTTTTGTACAAGTCTTGCCGCTGTTGCATGTAATCCTTTGTACAGAGCCAGGCGCAGACCCTGAGCACAAGTAAATGAAGCGCTGACACCCCGGGGTTATAGCATGCATGCTAGGTCGAGTCTTGTCCTTAGTTAGGGTTGATAGTGCCTAACAGCAGCTAACCCCTAGCTTAGAGGTCGAGAGTCCGTCCTTTTGCTTTTCCTTCGTTCGTAGGGCTCGCATATCCTGGCCAGACCTCTTGAGGACGAAAAGGAGAAGAAGGGCGCGCCGGCACCTAGGCCCCGGCAAGCCAGTATTGCTGGGGGCTGCGAGTGCCAAGATTCTTCCGCGGCAAGCCAGAGTTGCCGGGGGCTGCAATATCAGATAAGTCTTTCGTCCCTCTTCATGCATCCTCTTATGGACTGGGGAATGCGAAACCGCGTTTCTTCCCGAAAACTGCCATGCTCCCTCAACTCTAGGCCTTGGGCCCGTTCCCGGGGCCAAGTTTGGTCGTAGTTGCGATAGCGAAGGGATGAAACGAGGAGGCCGCACCCACCTCGTTCCCGCCTCCGTCAAAGGCGTGAGAAAGGTCGAGCGACGTGGGAAGGCGGCAGGGCCTGTTGCCGGGAGGCGAACTGTCTGTCCGAGGGATACCAAGGATTTGCTCCTTGGCGTGGGTTCAACCCGCGAGACAAATAACCCGGCAAGCATCCCCTTTTCATTAAAAAACATCCCACTCAGGTACAGTCCATAGAGGATGAAAAACATGAAAGAGAGGATTACAAGTTTTAGATGCAGCTAAGGCCCGAAGGCTTACAAATTGAAAAGATAAGATGCCCGTAATCCCTTTCCTGTCCCTCTCTTCAGGAGGTAGGTCAAGGAGGCGAAAAGGGCAAAGGGAGCGCCTAGGCGAGCTACGGGTGCCAGAAGACACCAAGAGAACACCCCGGGGGCCGTCCGAAGGCTGGACGGTGATGGCGGCGCCGGAAGCGGGGCTCGAAGACGGGGCGGCAGGACGTCAGCACACTATCGAGGGCACCACGCCCTCGTACTCCGACCTGACGGCCTTGTCGCCAGCCCTCTTCCCCTTCCGCAGCCTCCCTACGCCAGCCGCCCAAGGAGACGACCCCGGGGAGTTCAAGGAGCCGGCGACACGGATGATGGGGTCGTCGGTGCCGCGCGAATCGGCGCCCGACACCTAGTCGGACCCGCCATCCCGCCGCCCGCTACCCTCATCGTCGCTGTCGCTCCCCTCCTCGTCACTCTTGCTCGAGGGGGAGCCTTCACTATCGGAGGAGCTGTCCACGCAGCACTTCGCCCGAGTGCCGAAGCACCCGAAGACCTTGACGGAGAGGAGATCGCCCTCCATCAACTTAAAATGGAGGGTGAACCCCTCCATCAGGCTGTGGATACGGGCGAACGTCTTCCACCCTCGACCAAGATACATCACATTAGGGGCTGGGAATACAACGCGGACTCGCGTGCCGGTGATCCCATAGCCCCTCATCTGCAGTCTCAGTGTCTCGGGCGGGTCCGACTCCATCGCGCTCGCGAACGGAGCTGGAAGCCGGAGGCGACGACGAGGCGCCCGGCGCAGCCTGACGAAGAACTCGCAAGGGTCGTCCCCTATGTGGACCGCCGTGGGGGGAGGAACCGCCGGTGGAGGCGAAGCTGGCGCGCCGCCCCGTCCACCTCTTCCCCGAGCGCCTCGACCTCGTCCTCGACCTCGTCCGCGACCTCGCCCCCTCCCTCTTCCCCTTATGGCCGGCTCTGCCACCACGGGCGCGAGAGAGGGAGAGGTGCGCTGTCTGGCGGCGACCCTCGCCGCCACCGATGAAGGGCCAGGGTTCCCTTTCTCCATGGCGAATGGGAGAAAGGGGAGCAGAAGCTGAAGAAAGGAGGAGATGAGAGAGTGCGGGCTTCTTTGCTCCCCTCCTGCTCTTTATAAAGGAGCGAGGTGGGGGCTCGGCCGCCCCGCTCAGCGAATCAAGGCACGGGAAGAGCAGGGAGTCGGGGCCGACCCGCTGCCTCTGCTCGCGACGGCCCAGATTCCCACTTCCACCGTCCGCGACCCCAAGCGCATGGGAGTCGCGTGGCGGGGATGCAGAGCCGAGGTGACGGATGAGGCGGCCTCGCCCCACCCCGTGATCGTGGGAGTGGACGTCTCGAAAAACCGCGCACCGGCCTCGTCCAGTAAGTGCACCACGCCCCCACGCCTACCTCCGTTTAGGTAGGAGGGCGTGAACCGTCCCCTTCATCATGGCTTGACGCATGCTCACGGGGCTTAGCCCCGCGCACGCCGCCGACGTCACCCACGACGCCGCGTTTGACGCGTGCCGTTCTGGGCGTGCGCGGTGGAAGCGGAGAGATATGCGGTGTGACCTAGGCCGCGCGTGCCCGTGCACTGTTTTGGGCCTGGCCCAACAGCGCTCGGCACCGTGTCTGGCCCAGGCCCGGGGGCTCCTGTCGGTGTACTTGAGTAGGGGTACCCTAGTACCCCGAACTTGTGCACGGGCAGTCGTAGCATCCCGCGGCAAGGCTTGCCGAGCGGCCGCCAAGACCCTCCGCGGCTACTTTGAAGACCATTCAAGAACAAAGTACTCAAACCAAGGCCCCGGCAAGAGGAGCTTGCCGGGAAGGCCAACCAAGGCCCCGGCAAGAGAAGCTGGCCGGGAAGAAGACAAGACCCCGGCAAGAGGAGCTTGCCGGGAAGGCCACTCAAGGCATTCAAAGAAAACTTGCCGCAACGCACCACGCGCCCCGGCAAGGCCCGGTGAGTGACAAGCTCCCGAACAAGACAAGACGACGACCGCGGAAAGGAGCTTGCCGTGGGAAACCCCCACCTCGCGCCCGCGCTCCAGCACACCTGCCAACGTGTCGCTCTGGGATCCTTCCAAGCACACGTGGCAGGAGGCCGTGCAGCTAGGGGTGCGAGGTGGCAAGAAGGCGCTGACAAGATAACCATCATGGCAAACGGTGGCGTCCCTAGCGGTCCCTTTCGGTACTGTTTAGGCGACACAGACGGGCAATTAATGCCCTTGTCCCCTGTCGCAGGGGTTAGATATGATAACACTGTACAGGTAGCTGTACCAACCACCACTCTTCCATTTTTGCCCTTTACCTCCGTTGCCACCTGTGGGTAACCCCTTGAGCATATAAAAGGAGGCCCGCGTGCAACGTAGAGGGGGTTAGCGACTGAGGGGTTCGACTCATTCGAAACGAGAGGACACCCACACTCTCAAGCAAGAACAAAATATAAACACAAAGCAACAGTAGGAGTTTTATCTCTCCGGAGAGCTCCGAAGCTGGGTAAAATCCCTCGCGTGCTTCGCCTCGATCTGCTCTTCGTGCGCCCTCCGCCCCCTTGCCGAACCGAAAAGGGGCCCTTCCCCATAGGTGCTCGTTCCCCGCGACAGGAAGCACCATGCTCCGTGCTGGCTGACGACACTGCCGAGGAGCGGCTATGCCCGTACGCATACGGAAGCGCTATGCTCCGCGCTGGTGATAAACAACTGAGGGTGTCCCCCGGGCCGTATCAACCTCAGGGAGCCCAGAGCTCAGTGTCTAGCCTCATCGCAACGCCTCCCCTCGGGAGTGCCGCGCGAGGGGGCTGGGCACGGGGGCTGCGCCTGGGTCACGCCCAGACGCACGCCACCCAGCCAGGCCCCCGGGGCCTGGTTCCTCGCACGTCCCTCCCCGAGCGGAGCCAAGGTACGAAGGCCATTTGAGGGTCAAGGGGGACTCCTGAGCATCGCGACTCAGGAGCCTAACTGGTCACATAGCCCCTCACTCCTTAGTTCCGAAAGGCTAACGGTGGTTGAGGTATGCGCGGGGCCGGGCTCTGCAGACGTAGAACGGTAGATCCACCCGCATCTCACCTCCCTAAGGAGTCACCCCCACAGCTCACCTCCCTACTTGCTGTTCGAGCGCCAAGGGGGACTCCTGAGCATCGCGACTCAGGAGCCTAACTTGTCACGTAGCCCCTCACTCCTTGGTCCCGTCCTGGTTTCCGGTCGGGGCTAACGGCGGCTGAGGTATGCACGGGGCCGGGCTCTGCCGGTGTAGAACATAAGCAAGTAGGAAGGAAACAACGCAAATTTCAAGGAATTCAAAAGCAAATATTACAGTCCATACTGTTATAACAGCACCAAATGCAAGTTTTAACGGCTCCCCGAGGCATGGTACATGTGCAGGAATTAAAAGCAGGACGAGAGCCATAATGGAGTCACTTGCTGACGGTGGAGCCACGCGGAGCGGGTTCGCCTCGTTGAGCTGCAGGGTCGGCAGCGCCCCGCTTCGGCTTGGTGCTGAAGGCCCGGAACTTCCCCAGCAGAGCCTCCACACGACCCTTCACGGCCTCAGCAGCGGTAGCGGCAAGCTCGCCGCTCGCTGGCTCCAGCAGGCTGTCGAGGTCGACGTTGGGGTTGCGAAGATAGATGTGGGTAAAGACCCGCGTTAGCGCTGCAAAAGACAAGACGCGCGCCTCGGCCTTAGCCGTAGGGCCAAGGCCAAGGGTGACATCTTCAAGAGCATGAACCAGGAAGGGAGTAGCTTAGCGGGGCCGTCCTCGTCGCCGGCCAGCGGGGTCTCCAGGCCGCTCTCATAAAGTGTCTTCAGTGAAGTGCGAGCCTTCTCCTCCATCTCCGCGAAGGCCATGCGATCCTCGGCAAGAACCCGTGCCTTGCCGTCTAGCTCGACCTTCCTCGCCTCCAACTCTTGCTCCAGCACGCCTAGGCGGTCACGGCGCTTCTTGAGCTTGGCGTCCCGGTCCTTGACGGCTGCCTCACGAGCCTTCATGCCTTCCTCCTGCTCTTGGCGAAGGCGGGTCTCCTCGGCGAGCTGGTCCTGCAGGCCCTGCAGCTCGCTCTCCAGCGCCTTGCAGCGACCTCGGACACTGGCCACCTCCCCCAAGGCAGCATCGCGGGCAGCCTTCGCCCCAAGGACGGCCTGCTTCTCCTCGTCGCAAGCCGTTGAGGCCTGGACCAGCGCCGCCCGAATCGAAGCGTTAGAGCGAATCCAGCCGGAAGCCAGCTCCAGGCGCCCGACCACTAAATGAGGGTCGGCGCCCAGAAGATCCTGCCGCAGACGGTCCAGTTCGGCAGTAGCACGATCCAGAACAGTAGGAGGAGTCGGGGAAGCAGCAGTCGGTGGAGTAGGAGGAGAAGACAGCAGCGTGATCACGGTATCCTGAGGTGGAGCCTGCTGCGCCCCGACGGCTGTGGTGGCGGCATCAGGCAAGGGATCCTCGGGTGTCGCTTGGGCCATGGGGGCTGAGCTCGCCCCAGCCGGCTCAGCCAGGCCTCGCGAGGATGCCCAAGCAGGAGAGGCCCGTGCGTCACGGTCACCTTCTTTCGCGGGCAGAGGCGCTGCCCCGGATAGGACCTCAGGAGCTCCCTTCGACTTCTTTGCTGCGGGCGCTAGCCTAGCCGGGAGATACGAACGTCAAGCCTCAGCAACAAAACAAGAAACAAGACAGGAATCAAGCACTTACAGGTCGTCGCTCGCGACCTCGAGCAGCCTCCGGCCGTACTTGAAGCCCGAGAGTCGGCTGCAAGGATCAGCCTCAAGGAGCTCGGGAGCAGGAGGCGCGTCCGCGGATCGCCTCGGGGCCGGGGCAGACCCGCGGGGGATCAGCCCGGTCCTGTCCTTCTTCGGGATCGGGGGCAGGCTCCCGCCGCCCTGCTCGTCATCATCCTCGTCGTCATCACTCAGAGAGAGGCAGAGAGTGTGGGACCTGCGCCGAAGGGGGGGAGCCCTCGACTCCCCGTCAATCGCCTTGGAGTCAGCCCCCTTTTCCCGCTCCCCTTCTTCCTTCTCTTTGCCGGAGTCGCCGGAGGACACGTCCACCGGGTCCTCGGGAGCCTCCGCGGGCACGGGCCTGTCCCCGTTGAAGACGGGCATGGACCCCACTACCTGCTCCCAGTCCTCGCGAAGGAACAGGGGCGTAGGAGCACCCTCCAACCTCGCCATGTCGCCCCCGACCAAAGACTGGAGAACCGCAGCCAGATCCTCGTCGGCCAAGACCGTGGGGCTCGGGTGGGGCCTCGACATCGAAAGTGGGTACTGACGAAGCGGAGCCAGCTGGTGCTCCAGGAATTCCCTCAGCAGCGATGCGCCAGTCAGCTTCGCCGCCGCCATGCTGGCCGGCCTCAGATCCACGTCCATCTTCTCCAACACTAGCCTCGCGCGGGGGTCCACGAGCTCCACTCGGGACCAGTCGTCGGAGCTCGCGGGGTGCCCCGTGGGCAAGATCAGCCAAGGGTGGATGCGCCCAGCATTTACCAAGACCCACTTGCTCCTGAAGCCCTCAATCCTCTTCCCAGGGTTCAAAATGGCAATGGAGCTACCGTACGCGACGAAGCTCGCGCACGCAGAGACGGGACCACGAGAGGTCCGGAGGGAGAAGTAGTGGCGCAGCAAGGCCACTGAGGGCTTCACCCCTACGTGAGCCTCGCAATAGTAGGCAAAGATTGCCAGAAGAAGGACAGAGTTGGGTGGAGATGCAGAGCTTGAAGATTATAATGGCGGAGGACAGAGAAGAAGAACTCAGAAAAGGGAGGCACCAGACCGGCAACAATGGCGCTCACGAAGAGCGGATAGAAGGTGCTCCCTTGGCCCTCAAGGAGGGCAGAGCCGGCCTTGAACACCTTTGCCCCGTCGATGCCCTGCGCCGCCGCCATCTGGCGCACCCGGGCAAGGCTCACCTCCGACACGTTCGGCGAGTCCAAGGCGGACGAATACCAAGCTCCGGCCGGGCCCTGGCGAGGCGCCGTGTCTTGCTAGGGCGTGCGGACAGAGTAGATCTGAAGATTTCGGAGGCAGGAAGGAGAGGCGAAAGAAAGGGGATCTGAGTAGCAACCGGAGAAAGCAAAGGAGGCAAAGGACGGATGCCGCTCCTTTATCAACTCGCGCGGTTGCTGAGGAGCCCACGTCTAATGCATAACCCCAAAACGATAGTGGTAAATCGTTAAGAGACATCATAGATTGCACTATATCCAATAAAGTATGGTTATGATGTTCGGACACACCATTATGTTGTGGTGTTCCAGGTGACATGAGTTTGTGAAACTATTCCACATTGTTTTAATTGAAAGCCAAACTCGTAACTCAAATATTCGCCTCTGCGATCAGATCGTAGAAACTTTAATTTCTTGTTACGATGATTCTCCACTTCACTCTGAAATTCTTTGAACTTTTCAAATGTTTCAGACTTGTGTTTCATCAAGTAGATGTACTCATATCTGCTCAAATCATCTATGAAGGCCAGAAAAATAACGATACCCGTCGGGAGCCTCAACACTAATCGGACCGCATACATCGGTATGTATTATTTCCAATAAGTCAGTGGCTCGCTCCATTGTTCCAGAGAAAGGAGTATTAGTCATCTTGCCCATGAGGCATGGTTCGCAAGCATCAAATGATTCATAATCAAGTGATTCCAAAAGTCCATCTGCATGGAGTTTCTTCATGCGCTTTACACCAATATGACCTAAACGGCAGTGCCACAAGTATGTTGCACTATAATTATCAACTTTGCATCTTTTGGCATCAATATTATGAATATGTGTATCACTACGATTGAGATTCAATAAACCATTTATATTGGGTGTATGACTGTAGAAGGTTATATTCATGTAAATCAAACAACAATTATTCTTTGACTTAAATGAATAACCGTATTGCAATAAACATGATCCAATCATATTCATGCTCAATGCAAACACCAAATAACATTTATTTTAGGTTCTGAACTAATCCCGAAGGTAAAGGGAGTGTGCGATGGTGATCTTATCAACCTTGGAATCACTTCCAACACACATCAACACCTCGTCCTCAACTAGTCTCTGTTTATTTTGCAACTCCCGTTTCGAGTTACTACTCTTAGCAACTGAACCAGTATCAAATACCGAGGGGCTGCTATAAACACTAGTAAATTACACATCAATAACATGTATATCAAATATACTTTTGTTCACTTTGCCATCCTTCTTATACGCCAAGTATTAGGGGTAGTTCCACTTCCAGTGACCATTCTCTATGTAGTAGAAGCACTCAGTTTTAGCTTAGGTCTAGCTTTGGGCTTTTTAATGGGAGTGGCAACTTGCTTGCCATTCTTCTTGAAGTTCCCTTTCTTTCCCTTGCCCTTTTAATTGAAACTACTGTTCTTGTCAACCATCAACACTTGATGCTTTTTCTTGATTTCTACCTTCGCTGATTTCAGCATTGCGAAGAGCTTGGGAATAGTTTCCGTTATCCCTTGCATATTATAGTTCATCATGAAGTTCTAGTAACTCGGTGATAGTGACTAGAGAATTTTGTCAATCATTATCTTATCTGGAAGATTAACTCCCACTTGATTCAAGTGATTGTAGTACTCAGACATTCTGATCACATGCTCACTAGCTGATCTATTCTCCTCCATCTTGTAGGCAAAGTACTTTGTCAGAGGTCTCATACCTATTAACACGGGCATGAGTCTGAAATACCAATTTCAACTCCTGGAACATCTCATATGGTCCATGTCGTTCAAAACATTTTTGAAGTGCCGTTTCGAAGCCGTAAAGCACGGTGCACTAAACTATCAAGTAGTCATCATACCGAGCTTGTCAAACGTTCATAACGTCTGCATCTGCTCCTGCAATAGGTCTGTCACCTAGCGGTGCATCAAGGACATAATTCTTTTGTGCATCAATGAGGATAATCCTCAGATCACGGACCAAGTACGCATCATTGCTACTATCATCTTTCAACTTATTTTTCTCTAGGAACATATAAAAAATAAACGGGGAGCTACATCGCGAGCTATTGATCTACAACATAGTTATGCAAATACTATCAGGACTAAGTTCATGATAAATTAAAGTTCAATTAATCATATTACTTAAGAACTCCCACTTAGATAGACATCCCTCTAGTCATCTAAATGATCACGTGATCCATATCAACTAAACCATGTCCGATCATCACGTGAGATGGAGTAGCTTTCAATGGTGAGCATCACTATGTTGATCATATCTACTATATGATTCACGCTCGACCTTTCGGCCTCAGTGTTCCGAGGCCATATCTGCATTCGCTAGGATCATCAAGTTTAACCCGAGTATTCTACGTGTGCAAAACTGGCTTGCACCCGTTGTATGTGAACGTAGAGATTATCACACCCGATATTCACGTGGTGTCTCAGCACGAAGAACTGTCGCAACGGTGCATACTCAGGGACAACACATATACCTTGAAATTTTAGTAAGGGGCCATCTTATAGTGCTACCGCCGTACTAAGCAAAATAAGATGCATAAAGGATAAACATCACATGCAATCAATATAAGTGATATGATATGGCCATCATCATATTGTGCCTTTGATCTCCATCTCCAAAGCACCGTCATGATCACCATCGTCACCGGCTTGACACCTTGATCTCCATCATAGCATCATTGTCGTCTCGCCAACTATTGCTTCTACGACTATCCCTACCGCTTAGTTATAAAGTAAAGCAATTACATGGCGATTGTATTTCATACAATAAAGCGACAACCATAAGGCTCTTGCCAGTTGCCGATAACTTTTACAATACATTATCATCTCATACAACAATTTATATATTATCACATCTTGACCATATCACATCACAGCAAACCCTGCAAAAACAAGTTAGACGTCCAATACTTTGTTGTTGCAAATTTTACGTGGCTGCTATGGGCTTAGCAGGAACCGTTCTTACCTACTCATCAAAACCACAATGATTTTTCGTCAAGTGTGCTGTTTTAACCTTCAACAAGGACCAGGCGTAGTCAAACTCGATTCAACTAAAGTTGGAGAAACAGACACCCACTAGCCACCTATGTGCGAATCACGGCGGTAGAACCAGTCTCATGAACGCGGTCATGTAATGTTGGTCTAGGCCGCTTCATCCAACAATACCGCTGAATCAAAGTATGACATGCTGGTAAGCAGTATGACTATTACCGCCCACAACTCTTTGTGTTCTACTCATGCATATAACATCTACGTATAGACCTGGCTCGGATGCCACTATTGGGGAACGTAGTATTTCAAAATTTTCCTACGATCACACAAGATCTATCTAGGAGAAGCATAGCAACGGGTGGGGAGGGTGTGTCCATGTACCCTCGTAGACTATAAGCGGAAGCATTTAGTAACGCAATTGATGTAGTCAAACGTCTTCATGATCCAACCGATCCAAGCACCGAACGTACGGCACCTCCGTGTTCAGCACACGTTCAACACGATGACGTCCCTCGATCTCTTGATCCAGTTGAGGACGAGGGAGAGTTTCATCAGCACGATGGCGTGGTGACGGTGATGATGAAGTTACCAGCGCAGGGCTTCGCCTAAGCACTACGACGATATGACCGAGGTGTGTAACTGTGGAGGGGGTGAGGGAGTCCTGGATTAGGGGGTATCCGGACAGCCGGACTATATAATTTGTCCGGACTGTTGGAGCGTGAAGATACAAGATTCAAGACTACGTCCCGTGTCCGGATGGGACTCTCCTTTTGCGTGGAAGACAAGATTGGTGATCCGGATATTATATTTCCTTCCTTGTAACCGACTCCGTGTAAACCCTAGCCCTCTCCAGTGTCTATATAAACTGGAGAGTTTGGACGTTAGAGGGACGATCAGAATCATAATCATCATAGGCTAGCTTCTAGGGTTTAGCCTCTACGATCTCGTGGTAGATCAACTCTTGTACTACTCATATCATCAATATCAATCAAGCAGGAAGTAGGGTTTTACCTTCATCGAGATGGCACGAACCTGGGTAAACATTGTGTCCCTTGCCTCATGTTACCATTAGCCTAAGAAGCACAGATCGAGACCCCCTACCCGAGATCCACCGGTTTTGACACCGACATTGGTGCTTTCACTGAGAGTTCCTCTGTGTCATCGCTGCAAGGCTCGATGGCTCCTTCGATCATCCTCAACAACACGGTCCAGGGTGAGACTTTTCTCCCCAGACAGATCTTTGTGTTCGGCGGCTTCGCACTGCGGGCCAATTTGTTTGGCCAACTGGAGCAGACCGACAGCTACGCCCCTGGCCACCAGGTCAGGTTCGGAAACCTGAACTACACAGACGATATCCACGGAGACTTGATCTTCAACAGGTTCGGGCCTGCGCCAGGAGCATCGGACAATCACGATGAGCACGACTTAGACCTGCTGTCAGACAATGCTCAGGATATCATCCCCGCAGTAGCCCCGGACCTAAATCCAGAGCAGATTGCGTTGTCCAAGGACGGGTGGATGGACCCCGTCCCACAGGCCGCACAGCCATTGGCGGTAGAGCCGAGCACAGGCCTCACCCCCGAAGAAGCCTGTGACACCGGACCCCCGGACTCATATCCGGCTGTAGGTTCCAGTCCGCGCGCTCCTGAGCCCGCCGAACCTGGTTGGGCTCCTGTAATGGAGTTCACCGCTGCGGATATCTCCCAGCACTCGCCCTTTGGCGACGTGCTGAACTCGTTAAAGTCTCTCTCTTTGTCAAGAGACTCTTGGCCGAACTATGTCCGGCTCGAGTGGGAAGCAGGCGATGAAGGAATTCGTTGCCCACCCACCACCCACTTCAATGCCACGGTCGATGATTTAACCGACGTGCTTGACTTCGACTCTGAAGACATCGACGGTATGGACGATGATGCAGGAGAAGAACAGGAACCACCGCTCACGGGGCGGTGGACAACCACCTCCTCATATGATATATATATGGTGGACACTCCAAAAGAAACCAATGGCGATGAGGCAACGGAGGATAAACCCTCAGGGAAGAAAGCAAAGCTTGGGCGTCGTCAGCGCCGCTCCAAGCCCCGCCATAGCAATACCAGCATAGGAGACGAAAACAATCTAGATGGTGCCGAAGATGAGTACAACCCTGACTAGCCCGCCTTCGAGCAGGCCGAGCAGGAAGACGGGCAGGTTAGCCCAGACGAACAGGCGATGAACGGATATCCGGAGGAGGACAACTACATGCCCCCCTCCGAAGATGAGATTAGCCTCGGCGATGACGAGTTCGGCATGCCTGAGGACCCCGTGGAGCAGGAGTGCTTCAAGCGCGAGATTAGCCTCACAGACAGATGGACTGAAGTCCTGGCAGCTGAGGAATACGGACTCGAGCGCCACACGGCTGACCGGCCACCTCGTGGACGGGATAAAATGGCATATCAGCCCAAATACCAGCCCGCACCTCACGCCAATACACTACGGCCCGGGGCAATAGGCAAGACCTGCAAGATATACTAGAAAATGAAGCAGGACAGACAAGATCGATCTACGGATCGCGAGGGCGCACCCCAACACGCGATGATGATCGTCATGCCGGATACACTATCAACAAGTCCGGCCGAGCCGAATACAGCCACCCAGACCCATTCGAACTGCGTAGCCATGTAGCCTAGCACAGAGGCGCCGCACACCCCCTCTGCTTCACTGACGAAGTGATGGATCATGAATTCCCAGAAGGGTTCAAACCCGTAAACATCGAATCATACGATGGCACAACAGACCCTGCAGTATGGATCGAAGATTTCCTTCTCCAGATTCACATGGCCCACGGAGACGATCTACATGCCATCAAATATCTTCCCCTTAAGCTCAAAGAACCTGCCCGGCATTGGCTAAACAGTCTGCCGGCAAATTCCATTGGCAGTTGGGAAAACCTGGAAGACATGTTCCTTGACAACTTCCAGGGCACATACGTGCGACCACCGGACGCTGATGACTTGAGCCACATTACTGGGTGTTCAAACAAGCCAACAAACCACACTAATATAGACTGCTAGGTGTTCAAACAAGCCGGTAAAATAAACACCGAAAACAAGGACAAGGGGCTGCACAACGACGATGACGAGGAGCCCCGGCGTCCGAACACGGGGGTGTCGGCGTTCTGGGAACGGGGGTCCCCAGACTTGCCTGCTTGCGGCCTACGGCTTGGCTCAAAGGGGGCCCAACACGGCCCATCTTCATCAACACAAGATCAAGACCCTCGCGAGGGGCCAAGCCTCGCGGGGCGGACGACAAGGAGGTTCCCGAGTCACGGCCTCATCAGGCTGGCTCACGAGGAGGCGGAGAGATCAAGGTAGGGTACCTCGCGAGGTGCCCATGACGCGAGCCATGACGACCAAGGGCGCCAGTCGGGCGCCAGCCCACGCAGTGTCCTCCTTTCCTCTTTGGTGCAAAGGGAGCAAGCGCAGGCGAGAGCATCAAGCAAAGGCATCCATTTCAGTGCAACAAGACCAAGACCAGCCCAACGGCAGGAAGGAAGTCATTGTGGAGCCCAAGCAGGCGTCACCACCAGAGCCTTTGATAGGCGAGGACCAACTTTAGTCAGGATAAGTGTACCCCTGTTCCCCTTCAAAATGGCCAATTATTGGCGCCCTTCCCGCTCAATATTTGGGAAGAGGCCCAGGGCCTTTGCCTATAAATAGGACTAGCCACCACAAGGTAGAGGCATCGAGTATCCTCGCTAGAAACCAGTAGAGAGAGCGATTGAACTCCTCCAAGCAGTTCATCCCACCAGCCAAGAACAGACCCTCGCGAGGCTATTCTTCCATTTATTGTTCATCATCAGCCCAAGAGGCAATCCACCACACCACACACTGGAGTAGGATATTACACCACAATGGTGGCCTGAACCAGTATAAACTCTGTGTCTCTTGTGTTGTTCCTTTCGTAGTTTAGATCTTAGCGATCCGGCGAGGAACAGGTAGGTAGAGGGCGAAATCCCCGCGCGCACCCTAGTGTTCGATCCTCAAGGGTCTGCCGGAACCCGAAATCTGACAGGGGGGACAAAAGAAATTTCCTCTCCAGGTGAAAACGGTCAACATGATCTACGCCACCCACATTCCCAAGACGGAACGGAAGCGAGCACTACGGGACGTCTATGTGATGGAGCCAGTCGCCCCAAAGTTGAACCCATGCTCAGCCTGTCGTATCACCTTTGATCGTAGGGATCACCCTACCAGCATCCGTCACGGTGGTTCAGCCGCATTGGTCCTAGACCCAATCATCGGCGGATTCCATCTCACGCGAGTCCTTATGGACGGCGGCAGCAGCCTGAACCTACTTTACCAGGACACAGTGTGCAAAATGGGCATCGACCCTTCAAGGATTAAGCCCACCAAAACCACCTTTAAAGGTGCAATTCTAGGAGTAGAGGCACGTTGCACGGGCTCTATAACATTGGAAGTGGTCTTCGGATCTCCGGATAACTTCCGAAGCGAAGAGTTAATCTTCGATATCGCCCCTTTCCGTAGTGGTTACCACGCACTGCTTGGACGAACCGCCTTCGATAGATTCAATGCGGTACCACACTATGCATACCTCAAGCTCAAGCTGCCGGGACCTCGCGGGGTCATAACAGTCAACGGAAACATGGACCGCTCTCTCCGTACAGAAGAACATACTGCAGCCCTCGCGACGGAAGTACAATGCGGCCTTCTCCGACAAACCACCAATCCAGCGATGACAACCCCGAACACCATCAAGCGTGTGCGGAGCACCCTACAACAGGATCGCCAGGCACGACAAGAGCGCGACTAGCAGTCCCGCCTCCGCTCAAGCCCTATCAAAGCAGCATTTGTGCCACGCGTACATAATTACGCACTCAAAATACCATGGGCATAGGCGGAGGCGCAACAGTGACTCAGTCAACAGTGCGATATAACTGCAACATACTTCAATAACCCCCCCCTTATCTTTCAGGAAACTACTTTAGGGCAGCCTCTTCAGAAGAGCCGGATTGTCGGACTTACACAGGAGAGAAAACCAAGGAGGCAACAGGCTTTGCGCACAAAGGAAATACCCTGGTGGAATATGTTCACGATCGTTATACCTGTTTTATATAACTACATGCAGCCCGCCCTTGGATAGGACATGTTAAATAGTCCTATTTACTTCTGCTTAACCGCACTCATTGTAAACATACGCTTAAACATATTATTCATCAATGGGATATAATATATAGCGTCAGCTTATTATTCCTATTTTGCACATTTTTCCTATAAATGTTTATTTAATATTGCATCCGTACACCTTGGTACGTCCAGTTTGCCAGGGGCTTCTTATGGCGCCCCATAATACGGGAAGACAAGTCCGAACACTTTCAACAGTGCGGCACCCCGAACTTATAGCACTATATGCATCAGCTCCGAATCATGTCTTGGGTCAATAGTTGGGTTTGCCCGGCTCCCTTGTTTTGGTACCTTACGTTCCGTTATATCGGCTAAGGTAGCGCAGGGAGAACTATTGGATTGTGTCCTGGTTCTTCCGGATGAGCACCTTAGTAGAGAAAGCCGAAAACTGACCGGCATGATGCGGCGAGAGTTGGTTGCTGTTTGAGAGGTCTTAAAATCCTTAAAGATTTTTTCCGCTTTAGGTGAGGAATCGGCTTCGTCCGATTTAGGCGTATATAGCGCCCCAATTCAGCTTTCCGAATTCTAGGGGCTTCGCCGAAATTTAAAATTGTAGACTTCTTTGGCTAAGTGAAAGTTACAAAGCCGCATAGTCTGATTGCCTTGTTCACTGCGCCGGATACCTCCTTAAGGGACCAAAAATTTGGATAAAGAGTGTCCGGGTTTTTCCAGGAACACCCCGGTACTAGTTGCGTGGGGGCGGAAGCCGACGACTGGCCTACTTTCAGAATTCTATAAACAGCCGCACAGAAGGTAATATTTTAAATCAAAAAGCGCTATATAGCGCAAGTAACTTCGTCTTCATATTACAACAACGACAAAAGTACATTTACTAAAGGATCGTGTCCTTGGTACATTCATCGGCCATGAGATGAGCCCCCTTCATAATGCCATCATAATATTTCTCAGGACAGCGATGCGCCTTGCCCTCCGGCGGCCCGTCCTTCACCAGCTTCTCCGCATCCAACTTGCCCCAATGCACCTTCGCATGGGCAAAGGCCCGGCGGGCACCCTCAATGCAAACAGATCGCTTGATTACTTCAAGCCGCGGAGAGGCATTTACCATCCGCTTGATCAGGCTGAAGTAGCTAGTCGGCAGGGGCTCACCAGGCCACATCCGGACTATGAAATCTTTCATAGCCACTTCGGCCGCCCTGTGGAGTTCAACCAACTGCTTCAGTTGGTCACTCAGAGGCATTGGGTGTTCGGCTCCAGCATACTGGGACCAGAACAGCTTCTTTGTTGAGCTCCCCTCCTCGGCAAGGTAGAACTCCGCGGCATCTGATACGCTGCGTGGCAGATCTGCGAATGCCCCTGGAGAGCTCTGAATTCGGGTAAGTAAAAGAAACGCCTCCTCCACATGCTTGCTTTGCATAAAGAATGTCTTACCCGCCGCTATCTTCTTGGCCGCATGGACTTCCTGTTGTGCCTTTTCGGCTTCGGCCTTGGCGTCTTTCACACTCGCAAGGGCCTTCGCAAGCTCAGTCTCTTTCATCTTAAGATCATGCTCCAAGGACTCAAACTTCTTGCCGAGCTCCTGGAGCTCTTGCTGTACCTCGCCCACTCTAGCATCTTGCTTTTCGCGCTCCTTGCGCTCCAAGGCCACCTTGTCTTCGGCCTCGGACAGCGCTTTCTTCAGAGACGCCACTTCGGTGGTGGCCCCTATTACAAAGTCACGACGCTTTGTCGTTAGAATAACCAATTTTGTATATCATTTATTATATGAGAACGGGGAATCACAAACCTTTGTTCTCTTCGAGCTGCCTCTTCGTGAGGCCGAGCTCTCCCTGTGCCTGCTCCAGGTCCCGTTTGAGCCCGGCGGCCTCGGCCGTGCGTACAGCAGCGGCAAGCAGCACTGCCTGCTTATCCATAGGCACACCTACTATTAGACTCCTGCGGATTTTAATTGACCCTCCGTTTGGCTCTTCTTTCCGAACACCAAACAGAGTATCAGGGGCTACTACCTATCGGGTGATAATTTTACATATTTCTTACTTACCTCAAAACCTGTCAGGAGGCTGGTGTAGGCTTCGGTTAGTCCGCTCTTGGCGGACAGAACCTTCTGAATCACCGCACCCATAAGAGTACGGTGCTCTTCATCCAGGGAAGCGCCGTGAAGCGCTTCCAGCAGACTATCCGACACCTCTGGCGCAACAGAAGTCATCAGCACGGACTGCTCGCCCTCCGTGGCGAGGGGCCGCCTGCCTGAATCCGGAACCATTTGAGGTTCCAGCACGGTATCCGGCTGAGAGCCCGGCTTGCTGCGGCTCTCGTCGGCACGATCCACGGGGATCTTATACCCCGTGTGCCCGGCGTCTGGAATACCGCCTTGGGGCGTCTCCAGAGTCACCTCCCCTTGCTCCGGGAGCCTTTGGGACAACACCTCCGTGTCATCCGCAGGCCGAGGAGTAGTGGCCGTCGGGAGCGAGTTCATCGCTGAATCACTCAAGTACCCATCCGAAGACGATACCTCGGGATGGACCTTGGCCGGACTGCATATATGTTCGGCGTTATAACAAGACTATGAAGCAAAGTCGCACTAAAATACAACAGGGTGCGGATACTTACGATCTTGCTAGGGGCTTCCCCCTGGGCAACCACCCCTCCTCGCTATAGGCAGCAGTGGTGGATTAATCCGGAAGGGACGCCTTTCGCTTCTTGGGCGTCCTAGCCTCCCCCTCTAGGGCGGCCTTCCTCTTCTTCTCCTCCCCAGTGCGGGGAGGCAGAGTTTCTTCGTGTTTCCCCCCGCCTCCGCGGGAGGAATCTGCCTCGTCGTCTTTGGACGACAAGGGTATAACGGCCTTGCGCCGGGGACCCTTCTCGGTCCCCTGGCCCGCCTTCTCAGGCCCCCCATCCTATCCGGATGGGGCGTCCTCTTCCTCTTCTTCCTCCCCTTTGGAGGAGGAGTGTGCCTTGTCGTATTCGGACGAGGCTTCCGGTACAACCTTACGCCGGAGACCCTCGCTGGTCCCCGGGGCCTTCTTTTCGGCCTTCTTCTCCGGCGCCTTGTAGGGCGCCGGGACTAGCATCTCCGTTAGGAGAGCATCCGCTGGGCCTTCTGGCAGTGGAGCCGGACAGTCAATCCGCTCCGCTGTCTCCACATACTCCTGACCAAATACACACAATGACTTAAGATTCCCCCATGAGTACATTGGGAACAACTGAATCCGGTAGTAGTCAGAAAACTCACCGGACGGGGGAGCTGCGCGGCATGAAGTCCACGATCCTCGGATGTGGGAAGAGGTACTTCGAAGGCCTTGAACAGCGCCTTTGTGCATCATGCCATAGAGCTTTTGAAGCGTCTGGTGTTCGGCCGGGATGAACTGCCACAGATTAAAAGCCCGTCTTTGGCACGGAAGAATCCGGCGGACAAGCATGACCTGGACCACATTGACAAGCTTGATTTTCTTGTCCTTCATATTCTTGATGCAGTTCTGGAGTCCAGTCAGCTCTACAGGTTCGCCCCAGGCCAGGCCCTTCCTTTCCCAAGATGTGAGCCGCATGGGGGTTCCGGATCAGAATTCGGGGGCCGCCGCCCAGTTGGTGTTGCGCGGCTCGGTGATGTAGAACCAGCCCGATTGCCACCCTTTCACAGTCTCCGCGAAGGAGCCGTCAAGCCAGGTGACGTGGGGCATCTTGCCCACCATGGCACCTCTGCACTCCGCTTGCTGGCCGCTCACGATCTTCGGCTTCACGCAGGAGATTCGTAGCCACTGGCCGAACTGAGGCCTGATGTGGAGGAAGGCCTCGCACACGACGATAAAGGCCGAGATGTTGAGGACGAAATTTGGGGCTAGATCGTGGAAATCTAGCCCGTAGTAGAACATGAGCCTGCGGACGAAGGGATGAAGTGGAAATCCCAGTCCATGCAGAAAGTGGGCGAGAAATACGACCCTCTCATGGGGTTCCAGAGTTGGAGTGACCTGCCCTTTGTCCGGCAGCCGGTGCGTGATGTCTGCGGCCAAGTACCCGGTCGCCCGAAGCTTCCCAATGTGCTCCTCATTCACGATGGAGGCCACCCACTTGCCTCCTGCTTCGGACATGTTTGGCTATGCGGCGAAAGCATGAACCAGGGCGCTGGAGCTCGAGGGTGTAGGAATGGATAAGCAAAGGAGGAAGAAGGCGTGGGTGAAAATGGGGAATCCTTGTCCCTTTATAGAGGCGACGAACGACGCGCCTCCCCACCTTCCCATTGAGAATCGCTTATTTCCAAAATGCCATGATTGATTGCGCGGTTGGGTTACCCATACCTGTATTGATGGAAATCCTGACAGGGGGCACCGCACACGGCTAAGACAAATCTTGGGTGTATTTGGGGTGCTCCCCTCCCCTGTACATAAAGGAGGGAGGGAGGAGGCGGCCGGCCTAGGGGGCGCGCCAAGCATAGGGAGTCCTACTAGGACTCCCATCCTAGTAGGATTCCCTTTCCTATTCGGAGTAGGAGAGGAGGAAAGAGAGGGAGAGAGAGAAGGAAAAGGGGGGGTGTCCCCACCCCTTGTCCAATTCGGTTTGGGCAATGATGAGGCGCGTGCCGCCTCTTGGCCCTTCTCCCCTCTCTCCATTAAAACCCAATAAGGCCCATTACTTCTCCCGGTGAATTTCTGTAACTCTGTGGTACTCTGAAAAATACCCGAATCACTCGGAACCATTCTGATGTCCAAATATAGCCTTCCAATATATGAATCGTTACCTCTCGACCATTTAGAGACTCCTCGTCATGTCCGTGATCTCATCCGGGACTCCGAACAAATTTCAGTCATCAAATCACATAAGTCATAATACAAATTGTCATCGAACGTTAAGCGTGCGGACCCTACGGGCTCGAGAACTATGTAGACATGACCAAGACACATCTCCGGTCAATAACAAATAGCGGAACCTGGATGCTCATATTGGCTCCTACATATTCTACGAAGATCTTTATCGGTCAAACTGCATAACAACATAAGTTGTTCCCTTTGTCATCGGTATGTTACTTGCCCGAGATTCGATCGTCGGTATCATCATACCTAGTTCAATCTTGTTACCGGCAAGTCTCTTTACTCGTTCCATAATGCATCATCCCGTAACTAACTCATTAGTCACATTGCTTGCAAGGCTTATAGTGATGTGCATTACCGAGAGGGCCCAGAGATACCTCTCCGATACTCGGAGTGACAAATCATAATCTTGATCTGTGCCAACTCAACAAACACCATCGGAGACACCTGTAGAGCATCTTTATAATCACCCAGTTACGTTGTGACGTTTGATAGCACACAAGCTGTCATGGAATTGTCACGGCAGATGTCCTAGTGTGAGGACTTAGTCGTGGAGCCATCACACTAGGTTAGCTTAACGGAGTTAAACGGGACAAAGGACGCAGGAGTTTATACTAGTTCAGCCCCTTGCGGTGAAGGTAATGGCCTAATCCAGTTTGAGGTGGTATTGCTTATGCCTTGATTACCAGGGAGCGAATACGCTTGACCTAGCTTTCGATCTGTCCTCTCTTGCCCTAAACCGCCGCCGGGTCGTCCCTTTATATACATAGGTTGATGCCCTGCGGCTTACAGAGTCCCGGCCAGCTCATAAACGTGTTCGGCTTGGTCACTGGTTACACTTGCCTTGCAAGACAAGTCATGCATATATGGCGGTTTACACCTACAGGCCTTAAGTCGCCTTTGGGCCTTGGGCTCTTCATATGTCATCCTCATGAACCGCCATCTTCGATTCCTTCATGGGCTTCATAATATGAACCGCCGTTGGTATAACCCGGCCCCTCCTGTCGGGTCATACCTAATAGTTATATCCCCAACATTAGGCCCCAAGTTGATTTGAACTTGTTCATGTCAATCTTCAACATTTAAGAAAAAAATCATTCTTTGTTTGTTCTCACAAAATATTGTAACCCGCCATGACGTGATCTCCTGGGATTAAGGAAAACCTCCATGACGTCATCTGTCATTAATTTCGCACAATACCCAGCATATCTAATAGATCCTTATCTTTAATAACCATCCTGAAAATTGAGGCGTCCGATTAGTTGGATAATCATTCTTCGGCCTCCTCGTTTTTCGCGCCCACCTGTTACCCTTTCCTTATAAATAGGGCCCGATAGCCTTTCCATTTCCCCCCTTCTTCTTCTCATCTTCAACCTCTCCCTTCGCAACACACCTGCACGCTTGAGCACCGCCGCCGCCGAACTCGTCAGCTTCCTCGACTCCGGCCGCTGCATCGACCTAAACAAGACCAGAGAAAACGCGGCGCCTTTGCATTGCTTGGTGGATCCAGTAAGCACCTCTCCTTTCCCCACTGTAGAACTCCGTTAGGGTTTCTTCGAAGTTCTTCAGAGTTCATCCTTGTTCTTCGCTGTAGCTCGTAACTTTGAGACAAACTTAGCACTTCTCCTGCACGGCGGCAGCCGTGATACTTGTTTTTGTTATTAGATCATCTCCTTTGCATAGGAAAAAATCAATCTGAACATATGAACTGCTTGAGGACTGTAATTGTAACGCCCCGGATTCGATGCGCCAGGTGTCTGCCAGTTATTCGCCATCTTTGTCATGTCATCATCTGCATTTCATATCATGTCATCATGTGCATTTCATTTTTCATACGTGTTCATCTCTTGCATCCGAGCATTTTCCCCGTTGTCCGTTTTGCAATCCGGCACTCCTATGTCCTCCGGCGTCCCCTTTTTGCCCCTTCCCTTGTGCGGGTGTTAAACTTTCTCGGAATGGCCCGAGGTTTGCCAAGCGGCCTTGGTATAGCACCGGTAGACCGCCTGTCAAGTTTCGTGCCATTTGGAGGTCGTTTGATACTCCAATGGTTAACCGGGTAACCGCAAAGCCTCTTTTGTTTGCAGCCCAACACCCCTTCCAAAGTGGCCCAAAGCCCATCTAACTCCCCTCCATGCTCTCGGTCGTTCGATCACGATCGCGTGGCCGAAAACCGCACCTCATTTGGACTCTCCTAGCTCCCTCTATCTATAAATATGCCCACCCCGTCCAAATTCGTGGATGATTTTCCCCTAACCCTAGCCTACTCCTCCCTCTCGCCCGGCGGACATGTCCGCGCGCCGCCAGACGAATCCCGCCGCCGCTCCTCGCCCAACCAAACGCCGCCACGTGGGTCGCGCCGCCGCCCCGCGCCGCCGGCC
>NC_041385.1:209463413-209470289 GCF_002162155.2 Triticum dicoccoides | reverse complement strand
TCGCCGCCTCGTCGCCTCCGCCGGCGCGCCCCTGCCGTGCCGCCCGAACCCCGCCGCCTCCGGTCGCCGGAGCTCGCCGCCGGCCTCCCTCCGGCCCGATCCGGTCGACCCGGACCGGATCCACCCCGTCGACCGACCCGATCCGCTCCGCCCGACCCGATCCGCTCCGCCCGTTGACTTTGTCTCCGGAGGTGATATTATGACTAAGTCCCCGGTTTATTTGACATAATCATGCCATGTTTGACCTGTTGTATCTCTGCATCCGTAGTTCCGTTTCGTGCATATAATATGTCAAATTGTTCGTCTCAACGAGTACTTTATTTCATCTCATTGCATCATTTTCATTTGAGCTCATCTTGATGACCTAAATGATGTTGGAATAGTGCATGTTGCTGTTAATCTGCTGAAACTGTTATAACTTGCTCATTTATCATTTTTGCCATGATTGATGTGTGCATCCTATGAGGTTGATGTCTACATGTATGTTGATCTATGCCATGCCATCTTTCCAGGGGTGTATGCCATGTATTTTTGTAATCAATGTGGTGACTAGCACAAGCATGCAAACTAGGCTTCGTGATATTGCTGATTTTAGTCCCTGTTCTGCTGTTATTTAGATGCCATGTAAACTTGATGCTACAGAGAGATCCATGCATATTTTGAGATACTTCAGTAAGGGTGTTTTGAACATATGCTTATTTTCTATCCATTCATGCCCTTGTTTGCAATTATGGAGTAGTCTAGCATGTCATTTTGGTGCTCTACTTTTGCTTCAAAATGTTTCCTGGCAGATTGTTTACTTGTTATTCAATTTGGCCAAGGTTGCTATAGTTGATCCTTGCATGCTATGGACTTGTTCTTGCCTTGGTTTGTTTCACAAACATGTCTTCTTGATGATGATATGCTTATCTTGTCATGCAATGACTTGTGGTGAGTGAATCGAGCTTGTTAAGTAGTGTACTTGCTGTTGCTGTTTTGCTAGGCTGAATCTGTTATTTCGTAATGCTATATAAACATGTTGCTACTAATCATTCTATGCATAATATGGAGATGTTCTATAAACATGTTTTGATCTACATGTCATGCTCTATCCATCCATGCCCCTGGTAGCATTTATAGCTTGCTGTAGATTGTTCATATCTTGCTCCAAAGTTGCTTGATAATGTTGCTGTCAGCCTGTTAACATTAAGTTCAATGTTTCCATGATTGTTTGCTAGTTATCCATGCACCCTATGAACTTGTTCTTGCCAGGCTTAGCTTCATAAACATGTCTTCTTACTGTTGGTTTCCTTGCCATGCCATGTATTGCTTTGTGGTGAGTGGTACAAGCTCACCAACATGACTACTTATTGTTGTTCCTGCCATGTATGAATCTGTAATATAACTTGCCATGTTTACATGGGTGCCATCATATTTTCTATGCCTTTTTGGCTCATGGTCAGTAAGGGACTTTTGATCTATGCAATTAGTAGATTCATGCCATGCCTTATTTTGCCATGATATGTTCCTGTAACATGTTGTTTGCTTGCTCTAAACATTGCAACCTGATGTTATTTCTGCAAAGTCTGAAACTGTTATTATTTGCAATCTTACCATGTCCTTTTGAGCATGTTCTAGTTGTTTCTGGAGATAGCTCAGTGTTCATGTTTTGTTATGCTTTACCTGTACTTCATGACCATGCCTTTTGTTATTATGTTGGGGTGCTGTAGCATATTGTTTTGATGCTTGTAATATGCCTAGTTGCTGTTATGGACAGATTGTTGCTATGACTTGTATAGTGTGTACGTGTTGAACCGTTGCTTCGTTTTGAGTGTGCTCTATATGAAACTTGCTTGATTTTGCATGTAGTTTCATATTATCATGTTGCATCCTTGTTTTGAGGTGTTTGCTTGATGTTTGGATGCATTTTGCATCAATGCCATGTTTAACTTGTTTTGCTCATATCTTCTAGGCCGTAGCTCCAAATCTAATGAACTTTATATGTAACTTGACTAGCATTTCGTGTAGATCATCTTGGAGATCTTTAACTTGTTGTTTAACAACTTGAACATAAGGTTTATTCAGTTCTGGACCAATTTCGAAATATGCATATGAGGACTTACCAGAATTATTATATGTTGTTCCCGGTCTCATTTTAACTTGCCTTGAGGTGTTGTTCTTGTTTGCATCATCTCTTGCCATGAGTAGCTTCATGTAGCCTTCTAATGCATCATGCTTGTTGTGCAACATGTCTTGTTCATGTGTGGTGTGTTTACCATGTTGTGTGCTTCTTCTCGATAGTTCCCGTTTCGTCGCGACCATGAGGATTCGTTCGTCTACACTTGGTTCGTCTTCGTGGCTTCATCTTCTTCATGGACTCGTTCTTCTTCCTAGCGGAATTTCAGGCAAGATGACCGCTACCCTGGATCTCACTACTATCATTGCTATGCTAGTTGCTTCGTTTTATCGCTTTGCTGCGTTACCTATCTTTTGCTCATCAAGCCTCCCAAATTGCCATGAACCTCTAACCTTTGACACCCTTCCTAGCAAACCATTGTTTGGCTATGTTACCGCTTTGCTCAGCCCCTCTTATAGCGTTGCTAGTTGCAGGTGAAGTTGAAGATTTCTCCATGGTGGACAGAGTTATGTTGGGATATCACAATATCTCTTATATTATTAATGCATCTATATATTTGGTAAAGGGTGGAAGGCTCGGCCTTATGCCTGGTGTTTTGTTCCAATCTTGCCGCCCTAGTTTCCGTCATAACGGTGTTATGTTCCCGGATTTTGCGTTCCTAATGCGGTCGGGTGATTTATGGGACCCCCCTGACAGTTCGCTTTGAATAAAACTTGTCCAGCAAGGCCCAACCTTGGTTTTACCATTTGCCTCACCACCACCTACTTTTCCCTTGGGAGTAATTAACCCAAGGGTCATCTTTATTTTAGCCCCCCCCCCCCGGGCCAGTGCTTGTCTAAGTGCTGGTCCGAACTAGAGTCCTTTGTAGCGCCCCCTCAAGGAAACTTGAGGTCTGGTTTTAGTTGTACGGAGTCCTCATCCGGTGTTGCCCTGAGAACGAGATATGTGCAGCTCCTATTGGGATTGTCGGTGCATCGGGCGGCTTTGCTGGTCTTGTTTTACCATTGTCAAAATGTCTTGTAAACCGGGATTCCGAGTCTGATCGGGTCTTCCTGGGAGAAGGTCTATTCCTTCGTTGATCGCGAGAGCTTGTCATGGGCTAATTTGGGACACCCCTGCAGGGTATAAACTTTCGAGAGCCGTGCCCGCGGTTATGTAGCAGATGGGAATTTGTTAATGTCCGGTTGTAGATAACTTGACACCAGATCCGAATTAAAACGCATCAACCGCATGTGTAGCCGTGATGGTCTCTTCTTGGCGGAGTCCGGGAAGTGAACACGGTTTCTGGGTTATGTTTGACGTAAGTAGGAGTTCAGGATCACCTCTTGATCATTACTAGTTGACAACCGTTCCTTTGTTTCTCTTCTCGCTCTCTTTTGCGTATGTTAGCCACCATATATGCTTAGTCGCTGCTGCAACCTCACCACTTTACCCCTTCCTTACCCATTAAGCTTTGCTAGTCTTGATACCCATGGTAATGGGATTGCTGAGTCCTCGTGGCTCACAGATTACTACAACAACAGTTGCAGGTACAGGTTTTCCGATGATCATGACGCGAGAGCGATGCTTGCTTGCGTTGAGTCCTCCTTCTGCTTCTTCTTCGGTCAGGGGATAGGTTCCAGGTCGGCAGCCTGGGCTAGCAGGGTGGATATTGTTTGAGTTTCTGTTTATGATTCATCCGTAGTCGGATGTTGTTCTTCCATGTTGTATTGTTGTTTTCAGGTGACATTGTATGCCTTATGTATGTATCCCCATCTATTATGTAATGTTGATGTAATGATATCCACCTTGCAAAAGCGTCTCAATATGCGGGTCTATCCTTGGTGGGACCTTCGAGTTTCCTTTTGGATAGGGTCGCATATTGGGCGTGACAAGTTGGTATCAGAGCCTCGACCGACCCTAGGAGCCCCCCTTGATTGATCGTGTAGTTTGGCCGTTGTTGAGTCTAGAAGAAAACTGTTTTCGGAGTCTAGTTATATCGGAGAGTAGGAATTCTTTTTACTCCTTTGCCCCTTCGTCGCTCTGGTAAGGAATTGTGAGGTAGGTGTTTTGAACTACTCCTCTTCCCCTTCAAATTTTTCTTTAGGATCACGCGGTTAGTTTTCGTTCGTTGTCCATCCTCTTTTGTCCGGTGCATTCCTCGTCAAGTTGACTTGGCCATCTTCGTCTTTGAGTTCAATCCTCAGTTGTTTTCTTTTCCCACCCGCCCACCCTTTTTTCTCCTCGGAACCGGAGTCCGTAATCGAGTATCCATCCTACTCGTGCGAAGTCTTTGCTTTCTTTCCTCAATGATTTCAACCGGTGTTTTCTCTTCAAGATATTCGTCGGTTTCCCCTTCCAAGTTGTCTTTGTTTTTCCCGCCCTACCACCCCTTTTCTTCCCGGAGCTTGAGTCTGTTTCGACCATCAATTCCATTCGTGTGGAGCCTCTTCAGTCTTCCCTCAATTATTTCAACCGGGGAATTCTCGTCTTGTTTGTCATTCTTCATCTCTTTTCTTTCCGGTGGATTCGATTCAAGTTTTCTGGGTTGATCACATTCTTTTCCTTGGATCAAGTGTTCTCCTTGCTCGATTGCCTCTCGCCATTCAATCATTCCGGAGTTCGGAAGACATCTCAGAAGATTCGTCTGTGTTCGAATTAACTCGAGGTTGTCACCTCATTCAAATATTTCATCGTTCCGGTGCATCTTCTCTCTCTTCAACAACCCTTTCCAACGGTGTTTTTCTCTTCAATGGGCCCTAACCCACAGGTCTTTTCCCAGGATCTTACCTGACTCTTCTAATTCCCCCGGAGTTATTCTCAAATTCTTGTCAATCGTGACGTAAGAATGAATTTCATCAGTCACATGCCTTTTCCAAAATCGATTTCAAATTCTTTTCATTGTTGGCTCAACCTCTTCGCTTTTCATTCTACCGGAGTACCTCAGTAATTTTGGTGGTGTTTCTCGTCATCATTTGAAGACCGAAGAAGAGTTTTTCCTCTAAATCTTGTCTGTTCTCTCGAGGATTCGTGATTCTAGCTTCATGTTATCCTCTCGAATTATTCCAGTTGTCAGTTATTCTTTTCATCCATCCGGAGTATTTCAGGAGTTGTTTTTGCCGTCTCGATCATCCGGAGGCCATCATTCCAGTTATCGTTCTCTATTATCCAGGTGCTCCGTTCAAGTGTTCTTTAATCAGCTTGTTATCTCTTTGTTCTCTTGCATCTAAATCCCCTCTAGCTTATTGGTTTTTCTAAGTCTTCCCGGTGATTCTTTCTCTTTCATCAGTCATTTCCAAATTCTTACGGTGGTTCGTTCAAGATTCTTTTCCTTGTTTATCATATTAATCCATTCGTTCTTTTCAACCAACCGGTGGTTCACGAAGACCTTCTCAAGTTTGCGATATGTCACTTCTCAACTCTCTTTCAAGAAAAAAAAGTAGTATGCAAATCCATTGCTTGTCATCAATTTAATTTGATGAAGGATAAGCATACAATAAGTCTTATTCTTATATCCTCCAAGCAAGTAATCCCTTCCTTCGGAGTTTGTTCTTGATGAATAAATTCTAGTTCCAAGTGCTTTCATCTTTTCTTTTCCGGAGTTCAAATTTCCTCGACCATCTCGTCGGAACCTCCATCTAAATCACCGCAAGGCTCATCATATTCTTTCATCCTTCATTCTATCTCATCATCCTTTATTTTACCGGAGTACTTCATGGCGATTCTTCATGATTTAATCATTCTTCAAGAGTTCATCAAGTACCATTCCATCCTCTCAAGTTCGTTCTAATCCTCCCATTTTCAGCCGGAGTGCTGCCTAAATCCTTTCAGTCTTATCCGTTTCTTTTCTCATTCTAACCACTCCGGTTAGAACGAGTGATTTCATAGTCTATCTGATTCCGTGAGCTTTTGATTCTCGTCATTCTCGTTGTCCTCTCTTCTTCTTGAGTGCTCTCGATTCTTTGTTCATCCTCTCTCTTGCGTTCGTACTTCACCTCTTCCTCTTTCCCTTCCGTCTCGGTCCTAAGATCTCGGGACGAGATCTCTTGTTAGTGGAGGAGTGTTGTAACGCCCCGGATTCGATGCGCCAGGTGTCTGCCAATTATTCGCCATCTTTGCCATGTCATCATCTGCATTTCATATCATGTCATCATGTGCATTTCATTTTCCATACGTGTTCGTCTCTTGCATCCGAGCATTTTCCCCGTTGTCCGTTTTGCAATCCGGCACTCCTATGTCCTCCGGCGTCCCCTTTTTGCCCCTTATCTTGTGCGGGTGTTAAACTTTCTCGGAATGGCCCGAGGTTTGCCAAGCGGCCTTGGTATAGCACCGGTAGACCGCCTGTCAAGTTTTGTGCCATTTGGAGGTCGTTTGATACTCCAACGGTTAACCGGGTAACCGCAAAGCCTCTTTTGTTTGCAGCCCAACACCCCTTCCAAAGTGGCCCAAAGCCCATCTAACTCCCCTCCATGCTCTCGGTCGTTCGATCACGATCGTGTGGCCGAAAACCGCACCTCATTTGGACTCTCCTAGCTCCCTCTATCTATAAATATGCCCACCCCGTCCAAATTCGCGGATGATTTTCCCCTAACCCTAGCGTACTCCTCCCTCTCGCCCGGCGGACATGTCCGCGCGCCGCCGAACGAATCCCACCGCCGCTCCTCGCCCAACCAAACGCCGCCACGTGGGTTGCGTCGCCGCCCCGCGCCGCCGCCCCGCCGCGGCCCGCAACGGGCCCTCCCGGCCCATCCGGCCGCGCCGCCGCCTCGCGGCCTCCCGCT
>NC_041385.1:209446117-209462923 GCF_002162155.2 Triticum dicoccoides | reverse complement strand
GCCGCCGGCGTGCCCCTGCCGTGTCGCCCGAACCCCGCCGCCTCCGGTCGCCGGAGCTCGCCGCCGGCCTTCCTCCGGCCCGATCCGGTCGACCCGGACCAGATCCACCCCGTCGACCGACCCGATCCGCTCCGCCCGACCCGATCCGCTCCGCCCGTTGACTTTGTCTCCGGAGGTGATATTATGACTAAGTCCCCGGTTTATTTGACATAATCATGCCATGTTTGACCTGCTGTATCTCTGCATCCGTAGCTTCGTTTCGTGCGTATAATGTGTCAAATTGTTCGTCTCAATGAGTACTTTATTTCATCTCATTGCATCATTTTCATTTGATCTCATCTTGATGCCCTAAATGTTGTTGGAAGAGTGCATGTTGCTGTTAATCTGCTGAAACTGTTATAACTTGCTCATTTATCATTTTTGCCATGATTGATGTGTGCATCCTATGAGGTTGATGTCTACATGTATGTTGATCTATGCTATGCCATCTTTCCAGGGGTGTATGCCATGTATTTTTGTAATCAATGTGGTGACTAGCACAAGCATGCAAACTAGGCTTCGTGATATTGCTGATTTTAGTCCCTGTTCTGCTGTTATTTAGATGCCATGTAAACTTGATGCTACAGAGAGATCCATGCATATTTTGAGATACTTCAGTAAGGGTGTTTTGAACATATGCTTATTTTCTATCCATTCATGCCCTTGTTTGCAATTATGGAGTAGTCTAGCATGTCATTTTGGTGCTCTACTTTTGCTTCAAAATGTTTCCTGGCAGATTGTTTACTTGTTATTCAATTTGGCCAAGGTTGCTATAGTTGATCCTTGCATGCTATGGACTTGTTCTTGCCCTGGTTTGTTTCACAAACATGTCTTCTTGATGATGCTATGCTTATCTTGTCATGCAATGACTTGTGGTGAGTGAATCGAGCTTGTTAAGTAGTGTACTTGCTATTGCTGTTTTGCTGGGCTGAATCTGTTATTTCGTAATGCTATATAAACATGTTGCTACTAATCATTCTATGCATAATCTGGAGATGTTCTATAAACATGTTTTGATCTACATGTCATGCTCTATCCATCCATGCCCCTGGTAGCATTTATAGCTTGCTGTAGATTGTTCATATCTTGCTCCGAAGTTGCTTGATAATGTTGCTGTCAGCCTGTTAACATTAAGTTCAATGTTTCCATGATTGTTTGCTAGTGATCCATGCACCCTATGAACTTGTTCTTGCCATGCTTAGCTTCATAAACATGTCTTCTTACTGTCGGTTGCCTTGCCATGACATGTATTGCTCTGTGGTGAGTGGTACAAGCTCACCAACATGACTACTTATTGTTGTTCCTGCCATGTATGAATCTGTAATATAACTTGCCATGTTTACATGGGTGCCATCATATTTTCTATGCCTTTTTGGCTCATGGTCAGTAAGGGACTTTTGATCTATGAAATTAATGGATTCATGCCATGCCTTTTTTTGCCATGATATGTTCCTGTAACATGTTGTTTGCTTGCTCTAAACATTGCAACCTGATGTTATTTCTGCAAAGTCTGAAACTGTTATTATTTGCAATCTTACCATGTCCTTTTGAGCATGCTCTAGTTGTTTCTGGAGATAGCTCAGTGTTCATGTTTTGTTATGCTTTACCTGTACTTCATGCCCATGCCTTTTGTTATTATGTTGGGGTGCTGTAGCATATTGTTTTGATGCTTGTAATATGCCTAGTTGCTGTTATGGACAGATTGTTGCTATGACTTGTATAGTGTGTACGTGTTGAACCGTTGCTTCGTTTTGAGTGTGCTCTATATGAAACTTGCTTGATTTTGCATGTAGTTTCATATTATCATGTTGCATCCTTATTTTGAGGTGTTTGCTTGATGTTTGGATGCATTTTGCATCAATGCCATGTTTAACTTGTTTTGCTCATATCTTCTAGACCGTAGCTCCAAATCTAATGAACTTTATATGTAACTTGACTAGAATTTCGTGTAGATCATCTTGGAGATCTTTAACTTGCTGTTTAAACAACTTGAACATAAGGTTTATTCAGTTCTGGACCAATTTCGAAATATGCATATGAGGACTTACCGGAATTGTTATATGTTGTTCCCGGCCTCATTTAAACTTGCCTTGAGGTGTTGTTCTTGTTTGCATCATCTCTTGCCATGAGTAGCTTCATGTAGCCTTCTCATGCGTCATGCTTGCTGTGCATCATGTCTTGTTCATGTGTGGTGTGTTTACCATGTTGTGTGCTTCTTCTCGATAGTTCCCGTTTCGTTGCGACCGTGAGGATTCGTTCGTCTACGCTTGGTTCGTCTTCGTGGCTTCATCTTCTTCATGGACTCGTTCTTCTTCCTAGCGGAATTTCAGGCAAGATGACCGCTACCCTGGATCTCACTACTATCATTGCTATGCTAGTTGCTTCGTTCTATCGCTTTGCTGCGTTACCTATCTTTTGCTCATCAAGCCTCCCAAATTGCCATGAACCTCTAACCTTTGACACCCTTCCTAGCAAACCATTGTTTGGCTATGTTACCGCTTTGCTCAGCCCCTCTTATAGCGTTGCTAGTTGCAGGTGAAGTTGAAGATTTCTCCTTGGTGGACAGGGTTATGTTGGGATATCACAATATCTCTTATATTATTAATGCATCTATATATTTGGTAAAGGGTGGAAGGCTCGGCCTTATGCCTGGTGTTTTGTTCCACTCTTGCCGCCCTAGTTTCCGTCATACCGGTGTTATGTTCCCGGATTTTGCGTTCCTAACGCGGTCGGGTGATTTATGGGACCCCCCTGACAGTTCGCTTTGAATAAAACTTGTCCAGCAAGGCCCAACCTTGGTTTTACCATTTGCCTCACCACCACCTACTTTTCCCTTGGGAGTAATTAACCCAAGGGTCATCTTTATTTTAAACCCCCCCCCCCGGGCCAGTGCTTGTCTAAGTGCTGGTCCGAACTAGAGTCCTTTGCAGCGCCCCCTCAAGGAAACTTGAGGTCTGGTTTTTGTTGTACGGAGTGCTCATCTGGTGTTGCCCTGAGAATGAGATATGTGCAGCTCCTATCGGGATTGTCGGCGCATCGGGCGGCTTTGCTGGTCTTGTTTTACCATTGTCGAAATGTCTTGTAAACCGGGATTCCGAGTCTGATCGGGTCTTCCTGGGAGAAGGTCTATTCCTTCGTTGATCGCGAGAGCTTGTCATGGGCTAAGTTGGGACACCCCTCCAGGGTATAAACTTTCGAGAGCCGTGCCCGCGGTTATGTGGCAGATGGGAATTTGTTAATGTCCGGTTGTAGACAACTTGACACCAGATCCGAATTAAAACGCATCAACCGCGTGTGTAGCCGTGATGGTCTCTTCTCGGCGGAGTCCGGGAAGTGAACACGGTTTCTGGGTTATGTTTGACGTAAGTAGGAGTTCAGGATCACCTCTTGATCATTACTAGTTGACGACCGTTCCTTTGTTTCTCTTCTCGCTCTCTTTTGCGTATGTTAGCCACCATATATGCTTAGTCGCTGCTGCAACCTCACCACTTTACCCCTTCCTTACCCATTAAGCTTTGCTAGTCTTGATACCCATGGTAATGGGATTGCTGAGTCCTCGTGGCTCACAGATTACTACAACAACAGTTGCAGGTACAGGTTTTCCGATGATCATGACGCGAGAGCGATGCTTGCTTGCGTTGAGTCCTCCTTCTGCTTCTTCTTCGGTCAGGGGATAGGTTCCAGGTCGGCAGCCTGGGCTAGCAGGGTGGATATTGTTTGAGTTTCTGTTTATGATTCATCCGTAGTCGGATGCTGTTCTTCCATGTTGTATTTTTGTTTTCAGGTGACATTGTATGCCTTATGTATGTATCCCCATCTATTATGTAATGTTGATGTAATGATATCCACCTTGCAAAAGCGTCTCAATATGCGGGTCTATCCTTGGTGGGACCTTCGAGTTTCCTTTTGGATAGGGTCGCATATTGGGCATGACAGTAATTTAGGTCAAAAATATTTTCCATTATCCGAAGTATCGCAGATCCGAAATCCTAGCATCAATCTGTGAAACCTGTTTGCTTCGACACTTAATAGAATTTGCTCTTGTCAGATCTTGAATACCATTGTTGTCATGGCGGCTTACATCACCGGTTTATAACTTCCGATATATCATTAGGCCCCATTTAAGCCGCCACTCTGAATATATACTGTAGCGTTTTACTTCTGGCTTAATGAATTAACTTAAACTGGCAAAAAAATTCTTTGTTTTAGGCTTCTTTCTTCACAATGCCGCCAAAGACAGTCACTTCATGTAATTGGGTTCCCTCCATTGTCACTGAGAATACGCTCAAAGACTTTGTCAAAATCGGGTACCTACCATCAAAAAATGTCATGCATTATCACGCCCCCAATCCAGATGAAGAAAAACCTCAGCCAAAGGATGATGAAGTCATTGTTTTTACTGATCACATGAATCGGGGCTTCTCACCGCCCGGTTCTAAAAAAATTCGAGATGTTCTGCACTTCTTTAAACTTCATCCTCAGGACATCGGACCCAATTCCGTGTCAAACATCTGCAACTTTCAAGTTTTCTGTGAGGTGTACCTTCAAGAGGATCCCAGCGTTGAACTCTTTAGAGAATATTTTTATTTGAACCGCCAAAATGAGTTCACGAATGGACCTAGCTTGGAACTTGGCAGAATCTCAATTCAACAAAGAAGAGATGCCATCTTCCCCTATGCTTGCTTTCCGAGTCACCCGAAAGATTGGAACTAGACATGGTTTTATTACGAAGATACCTTTCCGGCTGATGAGAATCCACTACCGGGTTATCATGTCCAGCATCTTGACCCGAAGCACCGTCTTCCTGAAAAGCTTACCACCGCCGAACGTGCAAAGCTTGCCCCCACCATTGCAAAGGTCAAGGCTCTGCTGGGAAATGGGGTTAACTGGCATTGATTTGGTTTGGTGCTGGGTTTCTTGGTGAATCATACCATTGAGCCGCTGGCCTGGCTTAATGTGTACTTATACGGGCGGTATAAAGGATCCACTGCGCCACAGCTCCGTGCGTTTAACTGACGAGGCCATCAATGAGATGACAAAGTCCCTCCTAAATGAAGACACGGAAGACTGCAGAAAAGTGGATCTGAACCCATTTTGCAAACTTAACCCGCCATCGGATGTGAGTCTCCAACTTACTTACTTTTACCTCATCATTTAAATACTTTATTACCTCAACTTTGATGACTTTCACAGGCTGACTCTAATTTTTGGAAAAAGAAATATGACCATGAAGCTGCCAAAAAGGCCAGGGCTGCCAAGAAAGCCGCCAAGAAAACCGCCAAGAAAACTAAGAAGAAATCAAGTGCTTCTGGGATGTTTGAACTGAATGACAGCTCTGAGTCAGAGGTAGCCCTTGACTCCCTTTGCTCCTTTTTCAACTATCTTATTGACACTGGTTATTATCAGGATGACACGAGGGCCAGCCAAGCAGTTGAAGAAGTGGTAACTATTATTTCCTCCAGCTCAGCACATTTTCCAAGACAGAAAATTTGACGAGTAACCCGGAAAGTAAGCTTTTCACACCCCTTAGCGCATTTGGATCCTCACTTTCTTTTGAAGCAACAGTAGCACGAGAACCAGCCACAGACTCAGACCAGCGGAGGTGAAGAATTATCCTCCGGCTTACCAAATACTCCAGTTCCAGGGAAACGGCAAAATGAGGTCCTTCCGAACTTAAACTCTTTTTACCTGCTGGCGGGTCTCATTTGCCAGCCACTCAATTCTTGCGATTCAAACTACCAGGAGGCTTCTCGCTCTTCCTCTGGCGACTCATCACAGACCTAGCTGCCGGCTTTCAAAACTGCCCCTGGGTAACAACAATTACTTTTTATTCTCTACCTACTTATGCTCTTATAATTGTGTAGTGGACAAGCAAAGCCTAGTAAGAAGGCAAAGGTGACCAAGCCGGCTAAAGATCCTAAAGTCGTTGAACCGGAGCAGCAAGTCCTAGTACCAGACGCTTCTGAAAAACAACTAGAAGAACCTGACCATGACGTCCCGCCGGAAATTCCTGATCTCTCCCATGACCACACAGATATCAATCCTTTGAACACCGAATCATCAAGCCCACTTAAACCGTCAGAATAGCATAGTGAAGATGTGATGATCACTGGCACCGGCTTTGAAGAACCGGGAAATCCAACTGTCTTAGCTAAGCACTCCGCCAAACAAGAGGTCATTGAAAGGCGGAAAGTGAGGTTTGATATCGCCCACTATGCGCAATTGAGCAGTAGCGAAGTACTCTCTAGCTACCTCAACCAAGTACACGCCAGCCGCAATCTTGAAATTGATATGGTGAAGTAGATGCATCAAAAATATGAGGTATGAATTCCTGCTTAAGTAAGTTATGTACATCCTGCCAGCCCCAAAGTCTACTGGGTATGATAAAATTGAATATGCTGCAGACTTAGAATAACCATGAGCATCTTAAGTAGAATCCTTCCAAGGCCATCTTTCACCATTATAGTTAAACCGGATTTTAAATAATTAACATTGCATCTGTAGTCCCCAAGGGCCGGTTTAATCAGCATGAATGAGCCGGCCCTGTTCACCATTGTTTATAAAGAGAGCTTACCTGTATAGTCCCCATAAATCGGCTGTGATTGTTTACTGCACCACCGAGTTATCATAAAGTAGTAAGGAGACGCAAGCGATATGCATTAGCCCCCAAGTGCCATGTATTCTTGCGTGCAAAGTGCTTGGGACTTATTTATATGAGCCATTGTATGAAGAATGTTTCGGCAGGCATTATCCCCCAAGTGCCAAGTACTCTTGCTTGCAAAGTTCTTGGGACTTATATTCCTGTAACCTGGATATGAATGTGTTTGCAACTCTGTGCTTGTACAGGGCGCCACTTCTGAACTTCAATCATAATTGGCTGATGCAAAGACCCGGCTGGAGAATCAAGAATCTGAGACCCGGAAAGCCGATTCAAAATTCCAATTTAGTGTGGCTGAAACAGAAAAACCGAAGACCAACTTTGAAGCTGAAAGAAACGCCTGGGCTAAAGAGAAAACTGCTTTGACGCAGCAAGCTGAAAAAGCGGAGGTGGCTCTTCAAGAGGTGACCACTGAGCTCACCGGTTTAAAACACTATGTATCACTACAAAAAAAAGACACATCCGTGACATTCTGGGCCGAACAATTTTTTTTTCTGTCATACATATGACACTTCTATGACGATAATTGTGACAAAACCTGGTATAATCATAGATGTGGTGGGCTCCTACTTCTATGACAAAAAATCATGACAGAAAATTGGCTTTTTATCCTAGGCTTGCCGGATATGCAGCTGCATGACATTCTTTGGGCCGTCCATGACGGAAAAACCGTGGTAGAAGCGACGGGGAGGAAAATTTCGGGGAGTTGCCGGTTACGGTGGGAGGTCGGGGGCCGAGCGATGCACGTTTCTCTCGTACACGTACACGCGTGTGTGCAAGGCGTTGGCTCTAACTAAACCCAAGCGAGGCGTTGGGCTCTAACTGAACCCGAGCGATTGCACTGCAGGCTACGTGTTACTGAACCCGAGCAATCGATCGATGGCTGTTAACTGAACCCGATGGAGCTCCTTCGCTATTGTTGCTAACTGAAGCCGATCGATTGGATGAATAGTGAGCATTGCGCGGGGGGGGGTGGATGAACAATGAGCGGTGGCGTTGCCTCTGGATGAACAGGACCCCGTGGTGTGGAGGGCTGGATGAACAGTAGATGGTGGAGGGGTGGCCGTGGAGGGGTGGTTGAACAGGACCCCGTGGTGTGGAGGGCTGGATGAAAGTAGATGGTGGAGGGGTGCCCGTGGAGGGGTGGTTGAACAGTAGCCGGTGGAGTAGCGCGCGGTGGAGGTTGGATGAACAGGAGCCCGTGGAGGCTGGAGGAGGTCAACGGTGGAGATGAACAGTATCCCGTGGAGTCCCGTTTTGCGGTACGCCACACCCCTCCCGATGAACAGGACCCCCATTTCGACCGTAGCGCTCCAACACAAGTCTGTTTCGTCCATTTTGCGGTACGCCACACCCCTCCCGATCAACAGGACCCCCATTTCGACCGTAGGAGGTCCGTTTTGTCTGTTTTGCGGTACGCCACACCCCTCCCGATCAACAGGACCCCCGTTTCGACCATAGGAGGTCCGTTTCATCCGTTTTGCGGTACGCCACACCCCTCCCGATCAACAGGACCCCCGTTTCGAACGTGGCCGGTCGAACACAATGTTGTTTCCTCCGTTGTGCGGTACGCCAGGCCTCGTTTCCATCGCATGTTCTGTCCAAGCCCTCCCGATGAACACGACCACGCATTCCGTTCCGACCCAGCCGGTTGGCTCCCACGCGTTCTGTTGCCTCCCGATGAACACGATGCATTCCGTTGCCTCCACATGAACACGACGCATTCCGTTGCTCCCCATTAACACGATGACAACGTTGTTTCTCCGTTCCGACCCAGCCATGTACGTATGCGCGAGTAGGCGTTCGAGACCCTGCCCGTATGTATGTACGTGGCCGTATTTTCTTCCTTGCACCCTCGCCGATGTACGTACGTGTGTTGGAAATATGCCCTAGAGGCAATAATAAAATGATTATTATTATATTTCCTTGTTCATGATAATTGTCTATTATTCATGCTATAATTGTGTTATCCAGAAATCGTAATGCATATGTGAATATATAGACCACAACACATCCCTAGTGAGCCTCTAGTTGACTAGCTCGTTCATCAACAGATAGTCATGGTTTCCTGACTATGGACATTGGATGTCATTGATAATGGGATCACATCATTAGGGGAATGATGTGATGGACAAGACCCAATCCTAAGCATAGCACAAAGATCGTATAGTTCGTTTAGCTAGAGCTTTTCCAAATGTCAAGTATCATTTCCGTAGACCATGAGATTGTGCAACTCCCGGATACTGTAGGAGTTCTTTGGGTGTGCCAAACATCACAACGTAACTGGGTGACTATAAAGGTGCACTACGGGTATCTCCAAAAGTGTCTATTGGGTTGGCACGAATCGAGACTGGGATTTGTCACTCCGTATGACGGAGAGGTATCTCTGGGCCCACTCAGTAATGCATCATCATAATGAGCTCAATGTGACCAAGTGTCTGGTCACGGGATCATGCATTACGGTACGAGTAAAGTGACTTGCCGGTAACGAGATTAAACGAGGTATTGGGATACCGACGATTGAATCTCGGGCAAGTAACGTACCGATTGACAAAGGGAATTGTGTACGGGATTGATTGAATCCTCGACATCGTGGTTCATCCGATGAGATCATCGAGGAGCATGTGGGAGCCAACATGGGTAACCAAATCCCGCTGTTGGTTATTGACTGGAGAGGCGTCTCGGTCATGTCTACATGTCTCCCGAACCCATAGGGTCTACACACTTAAGGTTCGGTGACGCTAGGGTTGTAGAGATATTAGTATGCAGTAACCCGAAAGTTGTTCGGAGTCCCGGATGAGATCCCGGGCATCACGAGGAGTTCCGGAATGGTCCGGAGGTGAAGATTTATATATGGGAAGTTCAGTTTCGGCCATCGGGAAAGTTTCAGGGGTCACCGGTATTGTACCGGGACCACCGGAAGGGTCCCGGGGGTCCATCGGGTGGGGCCACCTATCCTGGAGGGCCCCATGGGCTGAAGTGGTAGGGGAACCATCCCCTGGTGGGTTGGTGCCCCCCCTAGGTCCTCCTCCAGCGCCTAGGGAAGGAAACCCTAGGGGTGGGGGGGGGGGGGCAAGCCAACCCCTTGGTCGCCGCCTCCCCTTGGAGATCCCATCTCCTAGGGTCGGCGCCTCCCCTAGGGGGCCTATATAAAGAGGGGGAGGGAGGGCAGCCGCACCCAAGTCTTTGGTGCCTCCCTCTCCCCACGCACCACCTCTCCCTCTCGCAGAAGCTTGGTGAAGCCCTGCCGTGATCACTGCTGCATCCACCACCACGCCGTCGTGCTGCTAGATCTTCATCAACCTCTCCTTCCCCCTTGCTGGATCAAGAAGGAGGAGACGTCTTCCCAACTGTACGTCTGTTGAACGTGGAGGTGTTGTCCGTTCGGTGCTAGGATCCCTAGTGATTTGGATCACGACGAGTACGACTCCCTCAACCCCGTTCTCTTGAACGCTTCCGCACGCGATCTACAAGGGTATGTAGATGCACTCCTCTCTCTCGTTGCTAGACAACTCCATAGATTGATCTTGGTGAAGCGTAGAAATTTTTTATTTTCTGCAACGTTCCCCAACTTTGGCATCATGAGCTAGGTTTATGCGTAGTTACTATGCACGAGTAGAACACAAAGCAGTTGTGGGTGTAGATGTTGTCAATTTTCTTGCCACTACTAGTCTTATCTTGCTTCGGCGGCATCATGGGATGAAGCGGCCCGGACCGACCTTACACGTACACTTATGTGAGACAGGTTCCACCGACTGACATGCACTAGTTGCATAAGGTGGCTAGCGGGTGTCTGTCTCTCCCACTTTAGTTGGAGCGGATTCGATGAAAAGTGTCCTTATGAAGGGTAAATAGAAATTGGCATATCACGTTGTGGTTTTACGTAGGTAAGAAACGTTCTTGCTAGAAACCTATGGAAGCCACGTAAAAACTTGCAACAACAATTAGAGGACGTCTAACTTGTTTTTGCAGCATGTGCCGTGTGATGTGATATGGCCAAAGGATGTGATGAATGATATATGTGATGTATGAGATGATCATGTTCTTGTAATAGGAATCACGACTTGCATGTCGTTGAGTATGACAACCGGCAGGAGCCATAGGAGTTGTCTTTATTTTTGTATGACCTGCGTGTCATTAAATAACGCCATGTAAATTACTTTACCTTATTGCTAAACGCGTTAGCCATAGAAGTAGAAGTAGTCGTTGGCGTGACAACTTCATGAAGACACGATGATGGAGATCATGGTGTCATGCCGGTGACGAAGATGATCATGGCGCCCCGAAGATGGAGATCAAAGGAGCAATATGATATTGGCCATATCATGTCACTATTTGATTGCATGTGATGTTTATCATGTTTTACATCTTATTTGCTTAGAACGACGGTAGCTTAAATAAGATGATCCCTCGAAATAATTTCAAGAAAAGTGTTCCCCCTAACTTTGCACCGTTCCGAAGGTCCGTTGTTTCAAAGCACCACATGATGATCGGGTGTGATAGATCCTAACGTTCGAATACAATGGGTGTAAGCCAGATTTACACACGCAATACACTTAGGTTGACTTGACGAGCCTAGCATGTACATACTTGGCCTCGGAACACGGAAGACCGAAAGGTCGACCATGAGTTGTATAGAAGATACAATCAACATGAAGATGTTCACCGATGATGACTAGTCCGTCTCACGTGATGATCGGACATGGCCTAGTTGACTCGGATCATGTTTCACTTAGATGACTAGAGGGATGTCTGTCTGAGTGGGAGTTCATTGAATAATTTGATTAGATGAACTTAATTATCATGAACTTAGTCTAAAAACCTTTGCAAAATGTCTTGTAGATCAAATGGCCAACGCTCATGTCCACCTCAACTTCAACGCGTTCCTACAGAAAACCAAGCTGAAAGATGATGGCAGCAACTATACAGACTGGGTCCGTAACCTGAGGATCATCCTCATAGCTGCCAAGGAAGATTATGTCCTAGAAGCACCGCTAGGTGAAGCACCCATCCCAGAGAACCAAGACGTCATGAACGCTTGGCAGTCTTGTGCTGATGATTACTCCCTCGTTCGGTGCGGCATGCTTTACAGCTTAGAACCAGGGCTCCAAAAGCGTTTTGAACAACACGGAGCATATGAGATGTTCGAAGAGCTGAAAATGGTTTTCCAAGCTCATGCCCGGGTCGAGAGATATGAAGTCTCCGACAAGTTCTTCAGTTGTAAGATGGAGGAAAATAGTTCTATCAGTGAGCACATACTCAAAATGTCTGGGTTGCACAACCGCTTGACTCAGCTGGGAGTTCATCTCCCGGATGACACGGTTATTGACAGAATCCTTCAGTCGCTCCCACCGAGCTACAAGAGCTTTGTGATGAACTTCAATATGCAGGGGATGGAAAAGACCATTCCTGAGGTATATTCAATGCTGAAATCAGCAGAGGTAGAGATCAAAAAGGAACATCAAGTGTTGATGGTGAATAAAACCACTAAGTTCAAGAAAGGCAAGGGCAAGAAGAACTTCAAGAAGGACGGCAAGGGAGTTGCCGTGCCCGGTAAGCCAGTTGCCGGGAAGAAGTCAAACAATGGACCCAAGCCTGAGACTGAGTGCTTTTATTGCAAGGGAAGTGGTCACTGGAAGCGGAACTGCCCCAAGTACTTAGCGGACAAGAAGGCCGGCAAAACCAAAGGTATATGTGATATACATGTAATTGATGTGTACCTTACCAGTGCTCGTAGTAGCTCCTGGGTATTTGATACCGGTGCGGTTGCTCATATTTGTAACTCAGAGCAAGAGCTGCGGAATAAGCAGAGACTGGCGAAGGACGAGGTGACGATGCACGTCGGGAATAGTTCCAAGGTCGATGTGATCGCCGTCGGCATGCTACCTGTACATTTACCTATGGGATTAGTTTTAAACCTCAATAATTGTTATTTAGTGCCAGCTTTGAGCATGAACATTGTATGAGGATCTCGTTTAATTTGAGATGGCTACTCATTTAAATCCGAGAATAATGGTTGTTCTATTTATATGAGAGATATGTTTTATGGTCATGCCCCACTGGTGAATGGTTTATTCTTAATGAATCTCGAGCGTAATGTTACACATATTCATAGTGTGAATACCAAAAGATGTAAAGTTGATAATGATAGTCCCACATACTTGTGGCACTTCCGCCTTGGTCACATTGGTGTCAAGCGCATGAAGAAGCTCCATGCTGATGGACTTTTAGAGTCTCTCGATTATGAATCATTTGACACATGCAAACCATGCCTCATGGGCAAAATGACCAAGACTCCGTTCTCTGGAACAATGGAGCGAGCAACCAACTTATTGGAAATCATACATACTGATGTGTGCGGTCCAATGAGCGTCAAGGCTCACTGAGGCTATCGTTATGTTCTCACCCTCACTGATGACTTGAGTAGATATGGGTATGTCTACTTGATGAAACACAAATCTGAGACCTTTGAAAAGTTCAAGGAATTTCAGAATGAGGTAGAGAATCAACGTGACCGAAAGATAAAGTTCTTGCGATCAGATCATGGGGGAGAATACTTAAGTCACAAATTTGGTACGCACTTAAGGAAATGTGGAATTGTTTCACAACTCACGGCGCCTGGAACACCTCAGCGAAATGGTGTGTCCGAATGTCGTAATCGCACTCTATTGGATATGGTGCGATCTATGATGTCACTTACCGATTTACCGCTATCATTTTGGGGATACGCTCTAGAGACAGCTACATTCACTTTAAATAGTGCACCGTCTAAATCCGTTGAGACGACACCGTATGAATTATGGTTTGGGAAGAAACCTAAGCTGTCGTTTCTAAAAGTTTGGGGATGCGATGCTTATGTCAAGAAACTTCAACCTGAAAAGCTCGAACCCAAGTCAGAAAAATGCGTCTTCATAGGATACCCTAAGGAAACGATTGGGTATACCTTCTACTTAAGATCCGAGGGCAAGATCTTTGTTGCCAAGAACGGGTCCTTTCTGGAGAAAGAGTTTCTCTCGAAAGAAGTAAGTGGGAGGAAAGTGGAACTTGATGAAGTACTACCTCTTGAACCAGTAAGTAGCGCAGCTCAGGAAGATGTTCCTGTGGTGCCTGCACCAACAAGAGAGGAAACTAATGATGATGATCAAGGTACTTTGGGTCAAGTTACTACTGAACTTCGTAGGTCCACAAGGACACGTTCCACACCAGAGTGGTATGGCAACCCTGTCCTGGAAATCATGTTGTTAGACAACGGTGAACCTTCGGACTATGAAGAAGCAATGGGAGGCCCAGATTCCAACAAATGGCTTGAAGCCATGCAATCCAAGATAGCATCCATGTATGAAAACAAAGTATGGACTTTGACAGACTTTCCCGATGATCGGCGAGCGATAGAAAACAAATGGATCTTTAAGAAGAAGACGGACGCGGATGGTAATGTTACTATCTATAAAGCTCAACTTGTTGCTAAGGGTTATCGACAAGTTCAAGGGATTGACTACGATGAGACATTCTCTCCCGTAGCGAAGCTGAAGTCTGTCCGAATAATGTTAGCAATTGTCGCATACTATGATTATGAGATATGGCAAATGGACGTCAAAACAGCATTCCTTAACGGTCATCTTAAGGAAAAACTGTATATGATGCAGCCGGAAGGTTTTGTTGACCCTAAGAATGCTAACAAGGTATGCAAGCTCCAGCGCTCCATCTATGGGCTGGTGCAAGCATCTCGGAGTTGGAACATTCGCTTTAATGAAATGATCAAAGCGCTTGGGTTTATGCAGACTTATGGAGAAGCCTGCGTTTACAAGAAAGTGAGTGGGAGCTCTGTAGCATTTCTCATATTATATGTGGATGACATACTTTTGATGGGAAATGATATAGAACTTTTGGATAGCATTAAGGCCTACTTGAACAAGTGTTTTTCAATGAAGGACCTTGGAGAAGCTGCTTACATATTAGGCATCAAGATCTATAGAGATAGATCGAGACGCCTCATAGGTCTTTCACAGAGTACATACCTTGATAAGATATTGAAGAACTTCAATATGGATCAGTCCAAGAAGGGGTTCTTGCTTGTGTTGCAAGGTGTGAAATTGAGCTCGGCTCAATGTCCGACCACGACAGAAGATACAGAAAAGATGAGTGTCGTCCCCTATGCCTCAGCCATATGGTCTATCATGTATGCCATGACCTGTACCAGACCTGATATAAACCTTGCCGTAAGTTTGGTAGGAAGGTACCAAAGTAATCCCGGCATGGAACACTGGACAGTGGTTAAGAACATTCTAAAGTACCTGAAAAGGACTAAGGATATGTTTCTCGTATATGGAGGTGACGAAGAGCTCGTCGTAAAGGGTTACGTCGATGCTAGCTTCGACACAGATCTGGATGACTCGAAGTCACAAACCGGATACGTGTATATTTTGAATGGGCAGTAAGCTGGTGCAGTTGCAAGCAAAGCATCGTGGCGGGATCTACATGTGGAGCGGAGTACATGGCAGCCTCGGAGGCAGCACATGAAGCAATCTGGGTGAAGGAGTTCATCACCGACCTAGGAGTCATACCAATGCGTCGGGGCCGATCACACTCTTTTGTGACAACACTGGAGCTATTGCACTTGCCAAGGAGCCCAGGTTTCACAAGAAGACCAGGCACATCAAGCGTCGCTTCAACTCCATTCATGAAAATGTTCAAGATGGAGACATAGATATTTGTAAAGTACATACGGACCTGAATGTAGCAGATCCATTGACTAAACCTCTCCCTAGAGCAAAACATGATCAACACCAGAACGCAATGGGTGTTCGATTCATCACAATGTAACTAGATTATTGACTCTAGTGCAAGTGGGAGACTGTTGGAAATATGCCCTAGAGGCAATAATAAAATGATTATTATTATATTTCCTTGTTCATGATAATTGTCTATTATTCATGCTATAATTGTGTTATCCGAAAATCATAATGCATGTGTGAATATATAGACCACAACAGGTCCCTAGTGAGCCTCTAGTTGACTAGCTCGTTGATCAACAGATAGTCATGGTTTCCTGACTATGGACATTGGATGTCATTGGTAACGGAATCACATCATTAGTGGAATGATGTGATGGACAAGACCCAATCCTAAGCATAGCACAAAGATCGTATAGTTCGTTTAGCTAGAGCTTTTCCAAATGTCAAGTATCATTTCCTTAGACCATGAGATTGTGCAACTCCCGGATACCGTAGGAGTGCTTTGGGTGTGCCAAACGTCACAACGTAACTGGGTGACTATAAAGGTGCACTACGGGTATCTCCGAAAGTGTATGTTGGGTTGGCACGAATCGAGACTGGGATTTGTCACTCCGTATGACGGAGAGGTATCTCTGGGCCCACTCGGTAATGCATCATCATAATGAGCTCAATGTGACCAAGTGTTTGGTCACGGGCATTACGGTACGAGTAAAGTGACTTGCCGGTAACGAGATTAAACGAGGTATTGGGATACCGACGATCGAATCTCGGGCAAGTAACGTACCGATTGACAAAGGGAATTGTATACGGGATTGATTGAATCCTCGACATCGTGGTTCATCCGATGAGATCATCAAGGAGCATGTGGGAGCCAACATGGGTATCCAGATCCCGCTGTTGGTTATTGACCGGAGAGGCGTCTCAGTCATGTCTGCATGTCTCCCGAACCCGTAGGGTGTACACACTTAAGGTTCGGTGATGCTAGGGTTGTAGAGATATTAGTATGCAGTAACCCGAAAGTTGTTCAGAGTCCCAGATGAGATCCCGGACGTCACGAGGAGTACCGGAATGGTACGGAGGTGAAGATTTATATATGGGAAGTTTAGTTTCGGCCATCGGGAAAGTTTCGGGGGTCACCGGTATTGTACCGGGACCACCGGAAGGGTCCCGGGGGTCCATTGGGTGGGGCCACCTATCCTGGAGGGCCCCATGGGCTGAAGTGGGAGGGGAACCAGCCCCTCGTGGGCTGGTGTGCCCCCCTAGGGCCTCCCCCAGCGCCTAGGGCAGGAAACCCTAGGGGTGGGGGCGCCCCCCTTGGCTTGGGGGGCAAGCCAACCCCTTGGCCGCCGCCCCCTTTGGAGACCCCATCTCCTA
>NC_041385.1:209445035-209445727 GCF_002162155.2 Triticum dicoccoides | reverse complement strand
AGCCGCACCCAAGTCTCTGGCGCCTCCCTCTCCCCACGCACCACCTCTCCCCCTCGCAAAAGCTTGGCGAAGCCCTGCCGTGATCACTGCTGCATCCACCACCACGCCGTCGTGCTGCTGGATCTTCATCAACCTCTCCCTCCCCCTTGCTGGATCAAGAAGGAGGAGACATCTTCCCAACTGTACGTGTGTTGAACGCGGAGGTGCCGTCCGTTCGGCGCTAGGATCTCCGGTGATTTGGATCATGACGAGTACGACTCCCTCAACCCCGTTCTCTTGAACGCTTCCACACGCGATCTACAAGGGTATGTAGATGCACTCCTCTCTCTCATTGCTAGACAACTCCATAGATTGATCTTGGTTAAGCGTAGAAAATTTTTATTTTCTGCAACGTTCCCCAACAACGTGTACATGCTACGTGCGCGCCTCTACTACGACACGTGCGCGCCTCTACATCCACCAGTATATATGTACGTACACGTTCGCGACCAGAATGACAATGCTACGTACGCTTCGACCAGGTGGATCCCGACTGTCAGGCACTTCCTTGCGTGCGAAGATGTAGCTGGTGGGTCCCAGCAGTCAAGGGGCGAATCATTTTTTCTTTTGCCAGGACGCACTTCCTTGCGTGCGAAGATGTAGCTGGTGGGTCCCAGCAGTCAGGGGGGCGAATTGTTTTTTTTGCCTGGACG
>NC_041385.1:209303524-209444729 GCF_002162155.2 Triticum dicoccoides | reverse complement strand
GGACGCACTTCCTTGCGTGCGAAGATGTAGCTGGTGGGTCCCAGCAGTTAGGGGGGCGAATCATTTTTTTGCCCGGACGCACTTCCTTGCATGCGAAGATGTAGCTGGTGGGTCCCAGCAGTCAGGGGAGTGAATTGTTTTGTTTTTTTGCCCAGACGCACTTCCTTGTGTGCGAAGGTGTAGCTGGTGGGTCCCAGCAGTCAGGGGGGAACTTTTTTTCGCGAAATATGGTGGCCCGTCTGGTGGGTCCCCGCTGTCAGGTGGAGGAATCATTATTTTGCGCGTAATAAGGAGGCACTTCCTTGCTGCGGCCGTGGACCCAGCTGTCAGCCTCTCCACGTACACTCCACGTCCGATGGAAGCCGTTCCTTGACCATGTTGACCACGCCGCGCCGAGAGCACCAGGGCGGTGGACGACGGCGAGGCCTAGGAAGGGGACAACGTGGAGCCGGGGCAGACGCGGCAGTGGATGCCCACGCGTAGAGGAGTACGAGGGTTCACTGGTTCGCTGTGTTGTGAGGCTGCCATCGCCGCAGAATAACAGGGGGTGTGGGTGAGTGGAGGGATGGCCTGGCCAGCGGTGGGAGTAGTAGGGGGCGGTGAGGCCTCCGCCGCATCGTAGCCGGCCACGGGAGGCAGGAGCACGAGGCACGACCGGCGCTGGTTTGGGCGGCTGGAGCAAGAAGACCAGAGGTTGAAGAAGCACTACGGCCGTTAGATGGACATCGTACAGTCAGTGGAGCTAGAATCGTGCATATTGACTAAGTTGACAAAGCCCTCCGTCCCCGTCAACTTAGTAGGCCCACAAGTCAGCCTGCCACTATACTGGGTCCCAGCTAACAGGGGGAGTATTCATATTTTTGTGCGTAATAAGGAGGCACTTCCTTGCGTACGAAGATATAGCTGGTGGGTCCGAGCTGTCAGAGCCGGCCGCGGGGAGGAGGGAGCAGGCAGTCCCGCTGGCGCTTGTTTGAGCGGCTGGAGCAGGAAGAGCAGAGATTGAAGAAGCACGATGGCCGTTGGATGGCCATCCAACAGTCACTGCTTGTGCGTCAACCTTTTTTTAGGAAAGCCTCAAATCTGTGGAAAACAGCATACAGCCCATGTGCCATTATCTTTAATAATTTACAGCCCATTTGCTAATTCTTAAGGTTTTTTTTGGATCCCATATTCTTTTTGTTAGCATTACAGCCCATATTGTGGCCACGGTTAAAAAATGATACGAAATTTTGCATATTTCGGTGCAGTCCGAACTGTTTTTAATCCCGAAATTTCGACTCACATTCAAACTGATTTTAAAAATAAATGTATATCAATATAAAATCCAACAAATTCTCCACACATAAAAATTAATGTAATTAAAAATCTCGAAAGGAAAAAAAAGACATTTGAAACTAATTGCCGGTTTGATGTGTTTTAAAAATGTACAGCCCATTTCTCATTATTGATGGGCCATGTTCTCGGCCAGCCGAATGAAAGCTCTCCTCGTCTTGAAAGATTTGCAGCCCAACAGGCCTGACAAAGCGACTTGCTTGGCAAATCACAAAAAAACTGGGATGTGGCCGTGGACCCAGATGTCAGCCTCTCCATGTACAGTACTCTTCCGATGGAATGTCGTTGACCACATTGACCACGCCACGCCGAGAGCACCAAGGCGGTGGACGATGGCGAGGCCTAGGAAGGGGATGACGCAGAGCCGGGGAAGACGCGGCAGTGGATGCCCACGCGGAGAGGAGTACGAGGGTTCACTGGTTCGGCTGCGGTGTGAGGCTGCCGTCGCCGCAGGGCCTGGCTAGCGGTGGGAGTAGTAGGGGGCGATGAGGCCTCAACGGCAGCACAGCAGGCCACTGGAGGCAAGAACAGTCGGTCTCCCCGGCGCTGGTTTGGGCGGCTGGTGCAAGAAGAGCAGCGATTGAAGAAGCAGCAGGACCGTTCGATTCAAATCCAACGATTACTGCTGCTAGAATCGTTTGTTGACTAAGTTGACAAGCCCTGCGTATGCATCAACGTAGTAGGCCCACAGGTCAGCCTCCCAAACTGGTGCGCCCCAGATGTCAGTGGGAGGAATCATTTTTTCGCGTAATAAGGAGGCAGTTGATTGCGTGCGGCCAGGCTTGCGGAGGGAGTAGGGTGGGCCGGGCAAGCCTGCGCGGCATCACAGCGGGCCACAAGAGGAGGGAGCAGGCAGTCCCGCCGGCGCTAGTTTAGGCGGCTGGAGCAGGAAGATCAGAGATTGAAGAAGCACGTCGGCCGTTGGATGGACATCCAACAGTCACTGCTGCTAGAATCGTGTGTTCACTGACAAAGCCTTGCGTAAACAAGTCAGCCTCGAAATCTGTGGCGTGTACAGCCCATTTGCTATTATTTTTATAATTTTTACTCATTTTCTAATTCATATGGAATTGCCGGCCATTTTCTGGTCAGTATCAGGGTCAAAAAATTCCTGAAGGCCCAGAGAAGCTGGGATCCTGCTCAAAGACCTTGCAGTGACTGTGATTGTATTCTGCGAAACAACACGTCCGGTACGTGCGAACGATCATCAATCTTTCGCCATCGTCTGATCGAGCCAGGAACCACCTGCAACTGCCATGCCGCTTTTCTTTGAAAGGTTCTGGGATTAGGAAGGGTAGGGACACCAGGCGGCCTACAACATCATATCAAGTTGGAGTTAAATAAAAAAGGGCTCTTGACTTAGTCAATCTTAAGAACAGCATGTTATGAGCATGAATATTTTTTCAGTAAATGTTGACAGTAATATAAGCAAGCCATCATGATATCATAGGAAAGTAACATACTGTTGTAACAGCCATTTGTAGCGATGACTGGAGTAGGCCAGCAATATGTCCAGCCATAGAAGGAGTCGACAGCGTAAATGAAGCCCTTGTGTTCAATGGCATCAGAGAACCATCGAGGATGTATGATCCTGCGATGGACGTGCAGATTTATCCACTTACGGCAGTGACCTATCAGATAGGCGAGACCGCGGTTGAACAACGCAATTAGCCTAAAATCTTTATAATTCGCAGATCTTGTGGGCACTTGGCAGATTACAACCTTGAGCAAATCAAACTTGGTATCATGTTGGCTACTATAAGATTCCGAGTATGCTAGGCCGCGGTGCCAAAGCAGTGCGGTGTTAATCGAAGGAAGGGGTATCAATCGCTGGGTGTAGACCTCCACGAGCATCCAGCTGCCGCGACCGTCGACGAGCACCATCCAAGACGTGTTCATGCCGACCCAGTACATACCGTTATTGTAGCTGAGGCTGACGGGGATCGGATCGCAGTGAAGGGGGTTGATGCTCGCCACCCTACAATTGTTATGTTGCGTGACACGCCGTTTCTGAAGATCAGGCGGCATCAACAAGCAATGAGCTGGCTTAAAAAGCTCCGGCCTGAGAGCTTTGAGTAAACGGTACAGCACCGACGAGCACGCGGCGAGCGGCATGGTACTGAGATTGTCCACACGCGAAACAATGAGCCTGATTACCTCTGTGGGGAGCAAGTTCCAGCCACTCTTTCGGCGGACGCTGCTCGGTTCTGCCATTGTTAGTGCTTGGGTTTTGGACGAGGGGGGAGGCGCCTTAGCGGGGATGGAAGCTTGGACGAGATTATGTGCGGACAAAGATGGAGAAGTGAATATGTGCTGCGGGAAGTGGACAGGTGATGATGACTATAGCATGCCGCTTGACTTACGAGACACATACCAGCAGCATAGGGTCATATCGATGCCAGACAACTTGCTTGAGTGATCACAGTACTAGTACTCCCTACAGTACCTACTACAGTACTATGCCCTAGCTTGCTAGAGTAGAGTAGTAGAGTAGGACTCTGCTCTACTACTAGCACCGGAGCAGTAGTATATTCTAATCTAAAATAGTTACAAACTTCAATGCCCGAGCGTGGAACGACTACGAACCGTGCTCAAAGACCGTGTCTACGTGGTGTTTGGACTTATATGCAAAAAAATAGCAAGATGCATGTGCATTGCACGACACACCATCATCACCAACTCAGTTTTTTCTCTACTCCTACTCCTATAAAAGACTCAGTTGGTGATGATGGAGGGGAGGAGGCGTGTTCAGCTGGGCGTGCAACGGACGGCGCAACACTATTCGATTTGTTATAAAAAAGAGAGTAGTAGGGATAGAGACATAGGGAGGAGCACGAGCTTGTGGGAGATAAGGATGAACGAGGCAAGGCCTTATTTGTAAATGTGGAGAGAGGTGTGGGTATCTTTTGTAAAATTATCATAGTTGGCTTTCTATCCATCAGATATAGATCGGACGGTCTATATTACAAGATGGCAGGCATACCATCATCACCAACTCGGTTTTCTATGAGTAGATATATATAGATATAGATAGATAGAGACTAGGGAGTACTAGTAAGGACACCATCTACTGCTTCGTGTGCTACTCCTGCGCTCCATTCGGCGGCCGCAACGCCCCCTAGAGCCACTCCCTCCTGCGCTCCATTCGGCGGGCGCTCTTGAAATCTGGGGAGCGCACAGCCACGACTTCACCGACGACGACTTCTTCCCCGACCTCGGCAACCTCCCCCTCAACGACATGGGCGACAACCTCAACGCCAACGGTGCTGCTCCCGTTGCACCGTATGTGTTTTTGTCCTTCCTGTTCGAAATCGTGGTAGAATTCATGTTTCTACTCTGTATCCTACTACTATGCTAGTCCACATGATTAGTTTCATCTCTGTTATAGCCGTCATGATTTATTTTGTGCTTATTCGGATTAAATCTCATAGTAACTTGCTCATATATTCAACTGGCGCAACATCCCCTACAGCCACTCCTGTTTCATGGACGACCTGGTCGATGCCTCCAAGGAGCCCTTCGTCCACTGCTATGAGTGCCCGATGCCGTTTTGTGGCTCGCCGGCGGACATGGTGCATCACCTCATGGATGCATTCAGCTGTCACTGCTGGCCCTTGGCGGAGAACATCAAGTACGACACGTGCTACCGGTTCACCATGCCGTAGTCGCTGGAGGATCACCGCCGCCTGCTAGTCTTGGAGGAGGATGGCTGTGTCTTCCTCTTGATCATGGACACCGGCGAGGCCCACGCAGGCCGCCGCCCTGTCTCTGTAATGTGCGTTAGGGGCATCGCCGCTGACGCTGACACTGACACGAGGCAGATGTACGGGTGCGTGGTCAATGTTACTACCCCTCCGGGTCGCGTGGGCGGCGACACCGGCCTCATCAGACAGGCTTGGACTCTGGGGAGCTGGGACTATCCCGCTAATGTGGACTTGGAAAATCCATGGCATCCGTTCCATCCTTTACCCGCCGACTCGGTGCATGGAGACTCCAAGGAGGTTCACCTGGACATACGCATTATCAAGTGCACTTAGAAAACATGTAGTGTGTGTGGGGGCGCTTATGGCCCGTGTCTTTGCCGCTTTTGATTCTGTAAGCTTGTCGTTAAACTTGAGTGGCTTTCGTCGCAGTCCTTCCTTGAACTCCTCCTCTCAGTGAGCTGATGTAAGACACTTTGGGTTTCATTTGATAATGGAACCGGGGAGGAGCCTCCCTGTTCTTCTAAAAAAATACGCATTATCAAGTTAAATGTTGATCATTAGTCTTCGCTCAATGTAATCCGCTGTCTAAGCATGTGGAGACTTCCATGCAGGATCTTGCTCTATTGGAGTATCACGCATGAATAAAGTGTATCCATTTATGGTTTAGTCTAGAATCTTCCATGTATGAATTTTTACTATAGTACTGGTGAAAGACCTACGATGAACCATTTCTTACATCTCCTCTGCCCCCTTGCAAGTCATCCTGATTTAATCCCTCCGTCTAGGTGTATAAGGGCATGGTTAATATTACTTAATAGTATAGCCAACTGTTGACTATAAGAAAGTGTCATGTCATCTGTAGCCAACATGTATAACAATCGATACTCAAAAACTTTAATTCTTAAAGATCATTTCTTGCAAAGCACAATAAGGGGCTGTTTGGTTCTAGGCCTAGGAGTGCCACACTTTGTCATACAATGTTGCCAAACTTACCTAAGGTTAGTTCTTCAAAATGAGAGCCACAAGTTGGCAAGCCTAAGGGAATCTTGCCACACTTTTTGTGTGTATGTGATGTGGGACCATAGTGTGGCTTGCCTAAGATGTGGCTTGAACCAAACACACACCTAAGTTGGTCAAACTTGCCTAACCTTAGATGTGGCAAGCTTTGGCAAACTTAGTCTCAAACCAAACAGCCCCTAAGTGTTATTTCTTCACAAGTTTTGGATGCAGGTTGAACAGTTGAACGCTTTTGTTTGCAAAAGATACCTTTTTATCTATTTCACCTGGATGTTTGTGAGCTCTAGAGATGAGATAATATCTGAAGAAACCTATCAATACCCGTTACACATGAGATGACCCCCACATCCTTTGTCAAAATAAACAACTCCCCGATCAATGCATTTCACTCTTCGGTGCAATGCACGGGCACCTTACTACTATAGATCAGTACGACCAAAATTGAACTAACATTATATATAGTACGATAAATACTGATGCATGTCACCTAAAATTATATCATTCAAAACTATGTTCAAATACGAATCCAACGATATAGTTTTTGTTGACATGCACTAACATTTTGTCAGTTAAATCTTTAGTCAAATTCAATGGGGGACTAATAAACCACGACCGATGTAGTACAAGTGTAGAGGGCGGCGCTGCACGGGAGTCTCACCTCTCACTCGTGGCGCAGCAGTAAAGCCATCATATCACAAAACCCAACCATTCCCAGTAATAAGTGGCCTGGTAAAATAAACGGACAAGCAACCATCACATCCCTCCGTCTTTTTTGCATTTCATCTCTCTGCATTTACTTTCTCCGGTTCATCTCCCACACTCGATCCCTAGCTACTACTCCTAGGGCCAGTTCTTTTGGAGGCTTCCCCAGATTTTCCCACAAGACTAGTCACAGTGGAGAGTAACAATAAGGTGCCTCACTCATTTATTTGGGCTTCTAAACTACTACTCCGTCCTGGTTTATTCCTCACCATTGTAATTTGTGCTAAATTTTGACCAAAGATTTAACTGATAAAATGTTACTCAAAACACTTAGGTGCGGTGCATCTAGGTGTGTAAGTCATCTTACGCAAACCAAATAATCCCAAAACACTTAGGCGTGGTGCATTAACTTCTACCTCGTTTCTTGTTTCTTGACATATCAACCAATAAGAGATAAAGAGTGTGCATGCTTTTAATGACTTGAGATATCAAACACGACATGTAGTGGTTAGTTCATTGCATGCCATACTATTAATTAGCAAATAAACATTAACGTTTCTCATTTTCTCCTCCTCCTTGGTCACGGTGCACAGCCTAAGATGACTTACTCACCTAGACGGATGGAGTAGTGCATGTGACATGCACTAACATTTCATTAGTTAAATTTATGATCAAAATTTGACACAGATTACAATTGGGACCAATAAACCAGGACGGAGGTAGTAGTTATGGGATTACTAATCTAGAAGCCTAAAAGAACTGGCCCTTGGTACTCCTACTAGTAGTAGTACTCACGTTGGAATTCCAATTGCACGGCACAACTTGTTAGGCAAAAAATTAGATACAGGGTGAAGGAAGTGGTTTGGGAATTTGCATGCCTTTCCAACCAATGAGATACTCCGTCCAAAGTACGACAGAGAAATAACCACAGAGAAGGAAGCTAAAAGTAAACAATCAAACGAGCATTTTTGCATTTGTTTTGCATTGAATCGTTTCACAAGCTTGACTAGTGTTGTTTTTCTACTTTTACAAAAACCGCATCGTAATGTTAAAACGTGCATTTGCATGTACATAAGTAATAGTAGTACTCCCTCCGTCTAGGTGTACAAGTCTTCCCTCCTTCTTGGTCACCGTGCACAACCAAAGATGACTTGTTGACCTGGACGGAGGGAGTAGCACAGTCTGCAAGCATATATCGAGAGAGACGTGTAGTCCGATAGTATATAGTAAAGTTTGTGCTATATGCACGTACTTGCAAAATGCGTAATAATACACAACGTTTCCAAACTTTCCCTTTTACATACTTAATTAAGGACGCTAAAAATTCCTGAATGTTCGGGATTTATCATTTGCGTCCCAAAACTAATGAGATCGCCTTACGAAACAAAAAATATACTCCTCCTAAAAGCCACGGCGCTCGCAGGAGCGCTTGCGGCGCGCCACAAGTGCCCTGGTACCCGGCTGTTTCCCAGCGCGCCGACACAACGCCTCTTCCTCAGCCCTGCAACTCACGAGGTGCTGATTGGCGGCTTGCCGGCGGGCGACGCGACCTCACCGGTGTGGTGATCCGGTGCCAACAGGTACTCCTCCTGGCTGGAAGCATGCACCCGGTCCACGTACCGCCAAGCGTAGATGAGGCGCTTGGGCCCGACTGCACTCAGGGCGTCGGCACGGGCGTCCTCCGCCACCCTCATGGCCCTCGCACGAGCCTTCTACCAAAGAACCAGTTGCTTGACTCTCTCAGACGCGACATAGATCTCCCAGAAAGCTTGTTGCGCGGTGCGCTTCTCTTCCTCGGCCTTCTTCTCCGCCTCTATTTTGGCGCGCTCTACTGGAGGCAAAGCCTCCCAAAGGGTGACATCCATTTCTTTCCAAAGCTCCTCAAGGCTGGGGGGGCTCGGCGGGCGGCACGGCGTTCTCCTCGTAGCGGGGAGCCGACGCGTCCTTCGACGCGCGTGCTGGCGAGATTGGGAACACAGACGCGTCCACCTCGACGCGTCGCGGCGAGGAGCGGAACACCGACGCGTCCTCCTCGACTAGTGGCGGCGAGGAACGGAATGGCGACGCGTCGCGTCGCGGCGAGGAGCGGAACACCGACGCGTCCTCCTCGACTAGTGGCGGCGAGGAACGGAACAGCGATGCGTCGCGTAGCGGCGAGGAGCGGAACGCCGACACGTCCTCCTCGACTAGTGGCGGCGAGGAATGGAACGGCGACGCATGACCGTCCGCGCGGTGCAGCGAGGGGCTCCTAGGGCCTGGGAGGGGCAATGCCATGGTGGTCAACGTGAGAGGGAGGGGGAGGAGATAGCGATGAACGTGAACATGAGGGAGGGGAGATAGGGATGTGGTGGGAGGCGCAGTATTTATAGCGAGCAATGGCACACCTACGTAAGATATGGACTGAGCTGCACTGACTTAACTACAGGTCCAGTTGCGTCACTGACATGTGGGCCAATACACTGTTGGGCCCATATGTTAGTGACCCAATGCACCTGAAGTTAAGTAAAAGCTACGTGGGCATATTTGTTGGAGTAAATTACGGGGGAGCGAAGGGGTGGAAATATTGCTGGTCACAACGGATTGGACGAGCGTGGGGGAGGAGAGTCATGCATGCAGATTTTTTCACACGGGGTGGAGTGGTGGGACCGCCGGAGGGATAAGGAGAGTTTGGCACGCATATTGTTTCCACACATGGAGAGGAAAAGATTTGGAGACGAACGGGCTTCCTGCAGGTATGGGGAATGATGCATAATAAGTCATCTTGCATGTTGGGCTAGGTATAGTCTCAAGTCATTAAAAACATACACGCCCCACACATGTTCATATTTCAAGGTGCACTAAATTATTGCATGTGATGATTAAGGCTGGCCATAATGGTGGTATCTTAGCTGGTATCATGCACACGGGAATAACAAACATGCTGATGTGGCAAAGAAGAGAGGGGGGTTAGAGTAACTAGTGTTCATGCATGCATTGGTAAACACATTTTTTGTGAAGAACGACAGCATTAGTTGAGTACTTTTGCAGACTTCAAAAACTATTCCATCGCCTCTACTATCTTGCTAAGAGTAGGTGAAATTTTTGAGTCGAGCCCTTTAAACTAGAAGGGAGGTAGTGGTACTCTAATAGATAGGTGTGTAAGTCATCTTACGAAAACCAAATAATCCCAAAACACGTAGGCGCGGTGCATTAACTTCTACCTCATTTCTTATTTCTTGACATATCAACCAATAAGAGATGAGGGTGTGCATGCTTTTAATGACCTGAGACTATCAAACATGACATGCAGTGGTTAGCTCATTGCATGCAATACTATTTAATTAGCAAATAAGCATTAATGTCTCTCGTTTTCCCCTCCTCCTTGGTCACGGTGCACAGCCTAAGATGACTTCCTCACCTAGACGGAGGGAGTATCAACATTCACAATGTCAAATCAATATTTTTACACTCATTATAAAACATAGTTCTTATACTCATTATAATCAGTATTATAGATATTGATATTTTTAGTATAAATTTGGTCGTGGGATTTCATTGATGCCTGTCAAAGCGTGGAGGAAGCGGAGCTTAGGGCTTGCATTGCCGGTCTCTACATAGGTATTTCTCTTCATAATCATGTAATTTTAGAGACTGATTGCGCTTTTGTGGTAGCATCTCTTGCATCGGGGGACTATGATAGGTCTGCTATGCGTGACCTGAAGATGAAAGCGTTGAGCATCTCTAAGTTGATCAACAATCTTCAATTGTCAAAGATTAGCCGTTCGGCCAATAAGGTGGCACACTTAATCGCTAAGTATAGCTTTGACAATAGATTAGATGGTATTCTTTTAAATAACGTACCGCCCTGTGTGGTGAATATTGTATCGAATGAGTGTACTGGTGTGGCTGATTAATTAATATAAGGTGGTGTTCAAAAAAAAGTATATATTTGTTTAAACACTTTGCAAACGGTTGACGGGAGTAAAAAGGACCAGAGGGAGTATCATGCATGCGGAGTAGGCCAAAAAATTGCTCATTTATAGCCGGTCGAAGTCTCAAAGGGCATGACCGCGCGAGGGAGGTGAAGGTCGTGGGAGGCGCAACGGTTGACGGAATTAAGTGAAGTTACATCCACGCGCCAGCATGGCGTGCGAACAGGCAGAAGCTATACCGTCAGGCCTACGATATGGGTCTAGTAGACATGACATCTAGTGGGTCCTGCATAGTTCTCGAGAACTCTTTGGGGGCTTGCAGCCGTTTATCCACCGGGCAAGCCAGCAACCCCACGCCGTTCGCACGCCCTACTCGTCCCCGTCTTCTACCTCACAACAGTTCGCTCCCAGACGTCCCGTCCTTTCACATTAGTTCGCTCCCAGTTTTTGCGGGGTACAATAGTTCAACTTCTCCTAACCCTCCTCCAAAATCCATGGCCTCCCAAATCTCCATGGTCGCCGCTGAGTACCAGGTTAGAGCCATCACCAGCGATCAGTTCATCATCATCTACACACGTGGATCCGCGATGGTGAAAGCATGGCTTGCTCGCTTCCTACGCATGTTCAATAGTTCAACGGATGAGTGGGTCGCTGGGCTAGATGTTGAGTACACCATAGTCCTGGGATGAGAGAAGAATCTAAAGGAAGAAGAGAGGAAGAAGCCCACCGTGATCCAGGTTTGTGTACATAACGTTTGCTTGGTCTACCACATATGCCATGCCGACATTGAGTGCCAGGGTTTTAAGAACTTCCTCAAGGACAAAAGAGTGAAATTCGTTACTGTAGGCTTTAAGAACGACAGGGATGTCCTGCATCGGATAGGTCTTGTTGTAAGCCAGCCCTTCGATCTCCAGAAGGCAAGCCTGGTGTCCTCCTCTCAACCTTCAATGCTGACCCTGGCAGCAGCCATGATTGATCCTTCGTACGCTAAACTAAAGAAACCTCATCACGAGTTTCATCATGCATGTGAGTCGAAGACATTGGATGAAGATCACATCCTGTACGTAGCAATGGATGCCTACCTTTGTTTAAATATCTACATGGGTTGGATGAAGAAGCAGAGCCCAGTGTCCAGTTCAAGCAAAGAAGCGTCAGTGAAGAGGAAGAGGAAGAGGGACGAGGACGAAGTCGAGGACGTGGACTCGGACTCCGAGTAGGTGGCAGTGCCGTCGCTCATGCTGGTTCTACTGCAGTGTCAAGTGGACTAGTTGCTTAGTTTATTTTCAAGGGTGTGTTGTGCTGAGGCCCCAGCAGAACTATGTTTATGTTCTTTCTCGTTATTTGAACTCTTTAGTACGTAGAGTAGTACTAGTACTATGTCTTACTACTGTTCTTCTTGTAGTTGGTACTACTGCCCGTATCTTCATGTTCCTACTGTACTTAATACGTTTGTCCTAGTAGTATAATTTGGGTCAGTCAATTTGTGAAAGAATTTCGATGGAGCGAAGGAAGAAGATGACAGAAGAGGTGGAAGAAGCCCTTCTAGCCATCCATGTTGCATCAAACGGCTCACATGAGTCGACTAACCCAAATTGCTCCTTTAGATTGCAGGATCCACGTGGCATTCAAGGTCTCGAATGTAGATTCCGCGTTCGCACCCGGTTTGCGGGCTCGACGCACGCGCGACCGGCTTCCACCGCGACAGCCACCATGCGCGCCTCCTCCGCGCGGGCGGAGACGACAATGGCACGCTAGTTCCTCCTCGCCGGCGTGGTGGAGCACGCGCTCGTCCTCCTCTTCATACGCTGCATGCATAGACATGGCTCCACCAGCTGCTCACGTGCTTGGCAGCGTGGCAGCATGGCGAGGAGGGACTGTAGACGATGTGAGCAGGCGAGCCTTCGGCTTCATGGCACAGGGATGGCGGCGACACGGCAGTGATGGGCGAGAAATTGTTGGCTGGAGCAGGCGGGCACCGGCATGCGCAACGGCGGTGGCGGCATATTGATGAGTGCGCGTATGGGAGCTTACTTTAGTTTTATATAAGGTTGGTCAAACTTAAAATAAAACAAATGTGAGTTTGAGCATGTTGTGAAGTACTATAGACCTTGTATACATCTTGGGATTCGACAATGATTGTAACTATTGAATTGTATAGACCATTACATTCGAAGTCAATAGCCTAATATATTTATTTCACAATTTCAACAAATGATTAGTTCACTACAAACTAAGAAAACAAATGTGTACTCCCTCCTTTTTTATTTAAGTCCGCGTATTAGCATTGGTCAAAGTCAAGTTTTGTAAACTCTCAGAAAGCTTATAACAAAAAATATTAACATATACAATAACAAATAAATACCATTAGATTCATTATTGAATGTACTTCCACATCATACATATTTGTTATGGTAAATGTTTATATTTTTATATAAACTTGGTCAAACTTTAGGAAGTTTGACTTCGGTCAAACCTAATATGCAGAGTTTACTACTACTACTCGCTAGTTGCTTAGCCGAATCACTCAACACGCCACACGGGGAGTCCAGTGTCACAAAATTTTGAGGTCGGCGGGAAAATCTCCCGTGACCCTGATTCGAGCAGTGGGAAGTTACCATCATAGCCTTCGGAACAGGCCTACGGACGACGCTTGGTTGGGGGCTGTTTTCGTAACTTCAGGTTCACCCTACCCAGCCAACCCCACCCCGGCACCCAGAGTAGTACACCTGAATACTCCCCATTTTCTATCCCCACCGCAAAATAGACTTCTCCACGGCACCGCAGACTTCGTGCTCCTCCCCTTTACATCGGCGCACTCGTCCACTGCAGCGCATCTGCCTCATCGACGACCTCGTACGCTGCACTGGAGCCGGTCCACCGTTGTCGTCGTAGACGGAGCCTCTTCCTTGGCATCGTCTTCCACGGTCTCGGATCTGCTTCCTGGAAGCCGACGCCAAGCGCAGAAGTACCACCGTCGTGGACAATGAACTGACTCCCATTGCCGACCATGACTCATAGAGGCCGCCGCGACCATCTTCTCCTCCTCGATTGGTAATGTGTGTATTGAATCACTTAGCAGTACATGTGCAGTTCCAATTTTGTTCATACCTACCCTTCAATTTACCTGGGTGCTATTGTTCCCGTAAAAGTAATTGGTTATAGCCTCCATTGTCCAATAGAATATCAGCTTGTAATTGTGCATCGCTCCTGTATCGCGCTGTGCTTGGGTAGGTTTTTCATCGGCAACCAGTAGTGTGGCAAATGATGGAAAGGTTTTTAGAACTAGAAAGATGCCCATGCGTTGCACGCATCAAGATGCATTTGTATGAGTAGTTTATCTTGTGGGAGAAAAGGATGAACGAGGGAAGGCCTTATTTGCAAATCTGGAGAGGGGTATGGGTATCTTTTTGCAAAATTCCCATTTGTTTCCTTCCTATCTGTCAGATATAAATCGGACGGCCTATATTGCAAGAAAAAAGTATAGAGAAAAAAGTAGACAGTAAAGAAAGTAGAGATAAATATTAAATATAAAATATAAAATAAATATAACCATAGAGAAGACAGTAGAGATAGCAGAGACGACGGGAAAGGATCGCGCACGCGCGGGAAAAAGCGGTCGGGCGTGCGCTAGTTTTGGCGCGCGGCGTCCGACGCGCTTTATAAAATCCAACGCCCTCCCACTGCTCTGTGCCTTGCCACCGCTCTGTGCCTCGCCACCGCTCTCTCCCTGCTCTTTTTCGCCTCGCCGCCGCCGCACCACCATGCCGCCGCGTCACCGGGAAACTTGGGGATACCGCAGCGTCCGCGCGCGCCCCTCCGGCGGCTTCTCCGCCGAGATCCGGTTCTGCGGGATGCGCCTCGGCCTCAGCAATTTCGACACCGCCAACGACGCCGCCCACGCGTACTATGCAGCGGCGTGGCGCCTCCGGTGGCCTCATAGAACATTGAAGTTCCCCAACGTGCCGACGCAGGAGCGGGCGGAGGAGCTCGCGCCTCTGCCGCGGCTTAGCACCGATGAGGATCGTCGCGACAACCGGAGGCGGGAGCACCGTCTCGGCATCGCCGAGATGGATGAGGAAGCCATGGCGCTGTGGCGCCAACACTTCCCGTAGGACATCATCAATGAGCGCGAGTTCTACGCGCAAAGGAGGGTGGAGAGGGATAAGAGGAGGGCGGAGCGAGCCGCCTATTGCGAGGACAAGCGTAGGCGAAAAGCGGACGCCCAATTCAACATGAGGCTAGGAGCAGCGTCGCCCTGGGAATCCGACGATGATCGGTATCTTCATGCCTACAGTCGGACGTCGGAGGAGGACATCACCGAGGAGGAGTCGGACGACGAGGAGTAGTTGAATTATCTTTTTTTATCTATCTATGCTGAGAACTATGCTCTACTCTCTAGTATCTACTTCTCGATCTCAGCACTGTAAACGCTTTTTTAAAGCACCGTGCGTTGCGATTCTGTTGGAGATGCTCTAACATGGCAGACGAGTGCTTTAATGTTGCCCACAAGATGCACGAGTATTACTAGTAGTATTTTTCTTGCCATGTTGAGATTTTAAAACCACGAGTGTGAACATGCAGAGGAGCAATGAAGACCAAACACGGGATATTCGGGACATCTTCAAGGAGCGTGGCAAGTTAAAGAGGAGCTGCACCGAACCTGTAAAACGAGCTTTGGTGAGTAACACCCTTTCAATTACTTTCGTTTAGCCTTGTGTTCTTCGATGTGTATATGTTGTAGTTTCTGTTTCTCTTAAGCGTGGTGTTCTTCGATGTGTAATAAGAAGAGTCTTAATCGTCCCAATGCTTTCATTTTTAACTTGATGTAGGAAGTGGGTGTTCTCACCTTGTAGTTTGTTTTTATATTTCTTTTCCTTTTGAATTCACTTCTCCGAGTTCTGTTTATCTGGCTTCTACTAAATGGATCTAGGTTTCTCTGAGTATTGATCTAAAAAAGAAGTAACTTCATGTCAGGATGCAGTTCCTGTGAGGAGGGAAGTATGGTCAACCTCGAGATCATGTTTCCAAAATGAGGCTGGATTACACACAAGGTGTCAGTTCCCTAATGATGCTGGATTAGACACAAGGTGCAAATTCCCAGATGATGCTGGATTACACACAAGCCAGGTGGAGTCGTTAGCTGTTCGTGTCCTCGTGGCATTAGTAAAGGCTGAAAGAAAGCGTGCAGCAGCCCTTGAGAATGTAGCAGAGTTCCTGGAGAAGCGAAAAGAGCAATCAGATGCTCTCTTCACCCAAGCCAAAGAAGAGATGGAAGAAGCCAGAAATAAGCTAGTAGAGGCAGAGCGGGCTAGGCGTCTCCTGCTATCTAAAACTGTTGTCAATACAAAATTTCCTTCATAATAGCTAGGTTCAAATGTTTATCCAGTCAGCATGCCTATTGTGATGTCTGTGCATCTACTGATGTGGCACAAAATGTTTTTTTCGGGTCATGTAATAACAGCAATTACTTTCCAAACAATAACACACGAAGCATTGGACATGGTATAGTTCACGCACAAGCCCGACATTCCAAGTTCAACTTCCACATCAAACTCATGTTCACAGATATCTGCACATTCATACATAATGTCCACAACCATGATTCACTTCAAAGCCAAAAAATGTGAGGAGAGTTATAAATAAAGAAAACCTCTACTAGTTCCTGCTACCAGTGCGAGCACAACAAGTCAAGACCATGCGTAAATTAATTATATTTTAGTCATTTTTTCTGTTCTAAAATGCCTGCCGGCTCGCGGAAGGACGTGTTGCCGGCACACGTGCGGATTCAATGAAGGCAGGCGGGGCAGTCTTAAGCTGGTTGCATGCGGCGAGGAGGCATGCTCAGCCGGGCCTGTAGCAGTGCGGCCCTCTTGGCCGGCGCGCCGGTTCAATGCCTGCGCTATGAGTGGTCGTGTCCGTGTCAGAGCAATCACTCCCTCCAGTCCTTTTTTGTTTGGGTATAACAAAATCTCGTTTTCCATTCACATTTTACAAGTAAAATTCGTGGACAAACATTGACCCAAAGTACGATGGGGACTAGTAAACCAGAATGGAGGTAGTAGTTTTTTTAATCAAAGAAGGGTTTCCCCTTCCGATTACTGAAAACCAGCATCTAAATTTAAACCATAGTATTTGCCCTAGAACTACCAGGTTCAACATCTCGCAACATAACCCATACAACCATACGCCAAGGAGGTACATAGTACTATGAATTCCATTTTCGCTCCATACCAATCGTTCTAAAAACTACTTACTACTTATAACGTGCCATTGAAAATCAGAACTCTTAACCCCGCTAAAAAAACGATATTTTAAACGTGGCTACTCAATCTGTGGCAACTGGCGAGCCACCGCGCTCCAAGTCGTTCACCTGTGGTCCCGACCATCAACTCATACAAAGGTGCTCCACCATGTACCCGGTACCCACGAATGCAGCAATCGTGCACCTAGGGTTTTAGGGTTTATTTGTTAACATCACCTTTACGTAACACTCATGTGTGCGAGACAGCGAGAGGCCGACTGCGTGCGTGCGCCTCTTCTCTTTGTATATGTACTCCACCGTTTGTCTGGTGTCCAAAAAATTATAATAACTACTAGCAATGTGCCAATGCGTTGCCACACGATCAAAGTAGATTAATACATATTCACCGATTTGATAGAAAAAAAGTCTAGTTTTGAAATACGTATATCACTAAAAATATGTTATGTTTCACTCAAAATATATTCCTTTGGCGGTTTTGATGAGATAAGGGAGGAATGTTGTTGGTTTCAAGATTCGATAAGTGATATATGTCTAATTTCTACTCTTACTAGCAAGATGCCCGTGCGTTGCACGGAACATCAAGATCTTGTGGGAGAAAAGGATGAACGAGGGAAGGCCTTATCTGCAAATGTGGTGAAGAGTGCGGGTAAATTACCATATTTTCTTCCTATCCGTCAGATATAAATCGGACGACCTACATTGCAGGATGGCAGGCCCACCATCATCACCAACTCTATTTTTTATCCCTACTCTTATAAAAAAGCATTGTCAGTGATGATCGTGTGCCTGCCATCCTGCAATATAGGCCGTCCGATCTATATCTGACGGATAGGAAGGAAAATATGGCAATTTTGCAAAAAGATACCCACACCCCTCTCCACATTTGCAAATAAGGCCTTCCCTCGTTCATCCTTTTCCCCCACAAGATAAACTACTCATACAAATGCATCTTGATGTTCTGTGCAACGCATGGGCATCTTGCTAGTTGTTGCAAAAAGCCCATGTGTGTGTGAGAGAGAGGGAGAGTGGAGGAGGACGGAGTGCATGTGTGACAAAGACACCAGTAGCGTGTGTGCGATAGGTATCAGCTTAAAATGAGGCGATAGTGTGTGTGTGCACGATCAAGAGGGCGTGTCTCAAGAAGGGAAGAAAAAGCTACATAGATACAAGGAGCAGGAGAGAGACATGTATGCAATGGTGGAAGCACGAGTGTGCGGGTGTATAAACCTATCTAGAGGCTAGCTAGTCGATAAATGTTTGTGAGAGAAATACGAGTCATGGTGCGAAAGCGAGAGTTTTATGTGTGTGTGAGAGAGACGGTAGTCGGGAAGGGGAGTGGAAGCAGGAGTTGTGTGTGTGTGTGTGTCTGTGAGAGAGAGAGAGGAGACGATAGTCGGGGTTATCTGATTGGTAAACAAATGAATAATGTCAGTCTGGGATGGAGACGGAAAGGAGACCGCAACAAACGTTGTGTCTGCAGGAGAGAGAGAGAGAGAGAGAGAGAGAGAGAGAGAGAGAGAGAGTAATTTTAGTGGTATGAGTCATATGTAGAGACATATAGGGTGTAGGTTGGGCCTGAAACGTGTCGAACAGCTAACGGGCCCGCAGCAGCCCGAAATGAACCCCGGCCCATGATTGTGCGAATCAAATCACGGGCTTTTAACAGGCCAAAATTGTCTCGGTCCTTGTTTGTCCCAATCAGATATCGGCTGCGAGCAGGCCGGATGCAAACCGGGCCGTAGTTAGGCCCAACTATATGACGGGCATTTAACAGGCCGAAATTAATATAGGGCCGAAATGTTAAACGGGCCCATAAGAGGCCAAAACTAATATCAGGCCGAATTAGTAAGTGGGCCTTTAGCAAGTGGGCCCAAAAGCATAGTGTCTAGTTGACGGGCCGAATCTGATATGGGCCATAATTGAGCCCATAGCCTCTTAAAGGGCCAGACCTGATCCGGGCCGTATTTTGGCCCAGAACGTGGTAGGCTTTTATGGGCCGGATCTCATATGGGCCACTATTAGGCCCGGAACGTGGCAGGCCATTAATGGACCGGATCAAATATGGGCCGGCATTTGGCCCAAAACATGGCAGCCAGTTAATGGGCCGGCCTACTAGGGTCCTCAAATTCTTGTGGGCCTACAGCTGGGCCGGCCCATTAATGTCGGCGAAATCTCGTGGGCCTTTAGCCGGGCCGGCCCATTATGATCCGCAAGAATCTTGTGGGCCTTTACCTAGGCCGGCCCATTATGGCACACAAAAATCTTGTGGGCCTTTACCTGGGCCGGCCCATTATGGCCCGCAAAATCTTGTGGGCCTTTAGCTGGGCCAGCCCATTATGGTCCGCAAAATCTCGTGGGCCTTTAGCTGGCCCGGCCCATTAGGTCCGCAAAATCTTGTGGGCCTTTAGTTGGGCCGGCCCATTTAAACTTGGTGGGTCGGTCCACGTGTCACCATATCATAGGCGCGTCTCGCCCATTGGATGAGTGACACATGTGCCAGCGCGACGTGTCTCCTCCAGCCAATGATGATTTTACATGTGGAAAATCCCCATTGGTCGGGGTTGTTAACGGGTTATCGGATCCAAAACCCGACCCAATAGCTTAACGACGTTCCGTTACGGTGGATGCCACGTGTCGGTCACCCTTGACGAAAGCACTTCTGTGACGCGCGATTTATCGTCATGGAAGTGGACACTTCCGTGATGATAATTTTGGTAATGTCATGGAACACTTCTATGGCAGCACAGGTATGACTATCTTGATTCTGTCATAAATTTGTCATGGATGTACATGCATGACAAAAAACGCGACCTACTGTGACAAACACGTATCATCACGGAAGTGTATTTTTTTTGTAGTGTATCCCAGATGGTTTCTGCTATCTTTGGTGAGTCGCCTTGCTAACAGCAAAATTGAATCTCTTCCTTCATGGTATAAACCGCCTCTAACCAATGTATGACTATTACTCAGGTCCCAGGAGAAGCAATCTTAACCAAGATATGCATGCGAAGCTCAAGGCTATTTACACACTTGTTGAACAGCTATATACTGGAGCTTAGCATGCACTGGCCACAATTTCTTCGACTAATCAAGCACCTACTCTCTTGATTGATGTCTTCAAAAAACTCTCTGTGCTACCTGCTAGGATGGACGAGATGAAGCGATCATCTGCAAGAGCCGGTGCCGTGACAGCTTTGAGCCGGGCCAAGGCATGGTTACCAGAGCTAGACCCGTCTGAGGTAGCTACTGGATATCCAAGCTTGAAAGAAGACGACACTTCATTTGATCAAAAGGAATTTGCTGCCTATGTGAAAGAAATACGTCCTCTGGCCAGTCTGATTGCAAATGAAACGGATCTGTCAAAATACAACCCGGCTTACAGCATGGAGAATCAGAAGATGCCCATGTCGGCTTATAAAGTGATTGATCTAATCGCTCCAATACATAAGCATACTTTCGCCCCTGAAGTTGAACCGTCCGAACTTATAGATGATGAAGCTTAAATTTCAAGCCTTGTGTGGCATCGATTGGTCATCACCAAATTTCCAGACGGCAGAGGAGGATGAAGAACCGGAGAAGGATGATCCAGTAGCCTCAAGTCAGCAAGGCCAAGAAGAATGATCCGCCGGGCGAGTCATATATGTGGTCCTTTGAAAAACACTCGATCTTTATTGGCTCACTGAGTCATGTAATAGGCTAGTGAAACTTTGATCTGTCGTGCCATCGTGCATGTTTTTGTTTTGCGCCACACTGTTTGACCCGCCATTTGAAAAGCTACCGTTTTATGCTTATGATGATGGCGATTTAGGCATATGAGATTAATCATTACCCTACACATAAGTAAACACAAGTGCCTTGGCGGTTTACCGCAAGACGGGTCATAATACCCCATATAAAACCACTGGTAACTAAAACAGTTTATAACCAGGGTCGGTTTAACCATAATTAAATATAATCAAAAATATCATACCTGTGATATGTGATTTCAACTGCCGGCTTACCATACCAATGCAGTAAGGGTGATAACCCAAAACTTAGGAGACGATACTTCCAAGTGTGTAATATCACCATATCCTGGTGACTTATTTTCAAAAGCCAGGTCGGGTTATCAGAAACCACGGATATACTCAAATATGAGTTGTTATAATTGAGGCTACATGGCCTGAATCATTGTTAAATCATATATCAAGATAAACCAAAAAATGTTCAAAAATGAATCAAAGCAAGAAAAACAAGGCTTTCATAGGCCGCCAAGCCTAATGCTCCGAAACTTTCATGGCGTATGAGCCAGACCAAGAGGGATATTTACAGCTATGCTTCAAATATGAGCAGGAAGCCCCCAAGTGGTTTGCGGTCATAAGTGTGGCTTTGAGCCGATCAAGAGGGATATTCACAGCTATGCCTCAAATATGGGCAGGAAGCCCCCAAGTGACCATAAGTGTGGCATTGCGCTAATCAAGAGGGATATTCACAACTATGCCTCAAATATGGTCAGGAAGCCCCCAAGTGACCATAATTGTGACATTGCGCCGATCAAGAGGGATATTCACAGCTATGCCTCAAATATGGGCAGGAAGCCCCGAAGTGACCATAAGTGTGGCATTGCACCGATCAAGAGGGATATTCACAGCTATGCCTCAAATATGGGCAGGAAGCCCCCAAGTGACCATATATAGTTGTGGCATTGCGCCGATCAAGAGGGATATTCACAGCTATGCCTCAAATATGGGCAGGAAGCCCCCAAGTGACCATTAGAATGAAAAAGACTCATTACTCTTGGAAACGAAACGACAGAAGCCCTGCTTTATCGGGGATGACGGCTTTATTATAATCATCATAATATATACATTGTCAAGATATGTACATTGTAAGAGTCGGTGGCTCAAGTGTAGTAAGGCCGAAGATGAGTAATATTCCACGGCCGGCAGGTCTCCTCCTCCGACTTACGTGAGTCCTTGTGGTCTCGAATGTCGATAAGGTAGTACGATTCCTTGTTCAGATCTTTGTTGACCACAAAGGGTCCTTCCCAAGGTGGGGATAACTTATGCATATCAGTTTGATCCTGGATAAGCCGGAGCACCAGGTCGCCTTCTTGAAAAGTTCTGGTTTTAACCTGGCGGCTGTGATAACGGCGCATATCTTGCTGGTAAATCGTTGAACGAGCCGTCGCAAGGTCACGCTCCTCATCCAATAAGTCAAGTGCATCCTGATGTGCTCTTTCATTATCAGCTTCAACATAAGCCGCCACACGGGGCGAGTCATGACGGATGTCACTAGGGAGAACCGCCTCTGCTCCGTAAACCATGAAGAAAGGCGTGTAACCCGTAGATCTGTTGGGGGTAGTATTGATACTCCATAACACGGAAGGTAACTCCTCCACCCAACAACCCGGCGTCCTCTGTAATGGAACCATAAGCCGGGGCTTGATGCGTCTCAAGATCTCTTGATTGGCTCTCTCGGCTTGACCATTAGACTGAGGGTGAGCCACTAATGATATATCAAGCCGGATATGCTCACGTTGACAGAACTCATTCATAGCACCCTTGGATAGATTAGTGCCATTATCAATTATGATACTGTGGGGAAAGCCAAAACGGAAAATCACCTTTTTGATGAATCGAACCACCGTTGTTGCGTCACATTTACTGACCGGCTCTGCCTCAACCCACTTTGTAAATTTGTCAACTGCCACCAAGAGGTGTTTTTTTTATCCTTGGACCTTTTAAAAGGCCCAATCATATCGAGCCCCGAGACTGCAAACGGCCAAGTAATTGGAATCATCCTCAATTCTTGTGCTGACACATGAGCTCGTCGGGAGAATTTCTGACAACCATCACATTTACTGACTAGATCATCAGCATCAGCGTGAGCCGTCAACCAATAAAACCCATGACGAAAAGCCTTAGCCACAAGAGACTTAGAACCGGCATGATGACCACAATCCCCTTCATGAATTTCACGCAGAATCTCACGGCCCTCCTCTGGAGAAACACAACGTTGAAACGCCCCTGTGACACCACAATGATGCAACTCTCCATGAACGATGGTCATTGACTTAGACCGTCGGGTTATCTACCTGGCCAAAGTTTCATCCTCATGTAACTCGCCCCGGGTCATATAAGCCAAATATGGAACTGTCCAATCAGGAATTGCATGAAGAGCTGCCACCAATTGTGCTTCTGGGTCAGGAATAGCCAGATCTTCCTCTGTAGGCATTTTAACAAAAGGGTTATGCAGAATATCCAGGAAAGTGTTAGGTGGCACCGGCTTATGCTGGGACCCTAACCGGCTTAAAGCATTAGCCACCTCATTTTTCCTGCGATCAACATGTTCAACTTGATAACCCTTAAAGTGACCCGCAATAGCATCAACTGCTCGACGATAAGCTGCCATGAGTGGATCCTTGGAATCCCAAGTGCCAGAAACTTGTTGAGCCACCAGATCTAAGTCGCCGAAACACCTCACCCGGCTTAAGCTCATCTCCTTAGCCATCCGAAGACCATGGAGCAAGGCCTCATACTCAGCTGCATTGTTAGTGCAAGGGAACATCAGCCGGAGAACATAAGAAAATTTATCACCTCGTGGGGAAGTTAATACAACTCCAGCCCCTGAGCCTTCCAACTGCCTGGACCCATCAAAGTGAATAGTCCAATACATGTTATTTGGCTTCTCCTCAGGCATCTGTAACTCTGTCCAATCATTGATAAAATCCACAAGTGCTTGAGACTTGATGGTTGTACGGGGCACATACTTTAAACCATGAGGCCCAAGCTCAATGGCCCACTTGGCTACCCGACCTGTGGCTTCTCTATTTTGAATGATATCCCCTAAGGGGGCAGAACTAACCACAGTGACAGGATGACCCAGAAAATACTGCTTAAGCTTCTGGCTAGCCATAAAAACCCCATACACAAGCTTCTGCCAATGTGGATACCTCTGTTTGGACTCAATAAGGACCTCACTTGAACCGGATATTCCTTGTCTGCCTCCTTCCTTTCCACCACAATGGCAGCACTAACAGCTCGGCTGTTGGCAATAACAGCAATGACTCCTTATCAATGAGAGCAGCCAGAATGGGCAGCTCAGCCAACTGTTTCTTCAAGTCCTCTAATGCCTGATTAGCAGCATCACTCCAGACAAAGTGATCTGTTTTCTTCATCATCTGGTACAATGGTATAGCTTTTTCACCCACCCGGCTTATGAACCGGCTTAAGGCCGCAATACGACCTGCCAGACGTTGAACATCATTGACACATGCCGGCTTAGCCAAAGAAGTAATGGACTTGATCTTCTCCGGGTTAGCTTCAATGCCTCTGTTGAAAACCAGAAAACCCAATAGCTTACCAGCTGGTACACCAAAAATGCACTTGGTCGGGTTAAGCATCATCTTATAAACCCGGAGGTTATCAAAGGTCTCCTTCAAATCATCAATCAGGGTTTCCTTCTTTCTGGACTTCACCACAGTGTCATCCACATAACCATGAACATTACGCCCGATTTGATTATGAAGGCAATTTTGAACACACAGTTGGTAAGTCGTTTGGGCACTCTTGAGCCCAAAAGGCATGGACACATAGCAGAAGGCTCCAAACGGAGTAATGAAAGCTGTCTTCTTCTGGTCCTTAACTGCCATTTTGATCTGATGATAACCAGAATAAGCATCCAAAGAGCTCAAACGCTCACAACCCGCCGTAGCATCAATAATTTGATCAATACGGGGGAGAGCAAAAGGATCAGTTGGAAAAGCCTTGTTCAAATCTGTGTAATCCACACACATATGCCAAGTGCCATTCTTCTTAAGTACTAACACTGGGTTAGCCAACCACTCAGGATGAAAAACTTCAATGATAAACCCAGCCGGCAAGAGCCGGGCTACTTCTTCACCAATGGCTTGACGCCTCTCTTCGTTGAAACAACGAAGAAACTTCTTGACCGGCTTAAACTTTGGATCAATATTAAGAGTGTGCTCAGCGAGTTCCCTCGGTACACCCGACATGTCAAAAGGTTTCCATCCAAAGATGTCCCTGTTCTCACGGATGAACTCGATGAGCGCGCTTTCCTATTTTGGATCCAGATTAGCACTGATGCTGAACTGCTTGGATGAATCGCCAAGAACGAAATCAACTAGCTTGGTGTCATCCGCCGACTTAAACTTCAAGATCGGATCATGTTCCGTAGTTGGCTTCTTCAAAGATGTCATATCTGCCGGGTCAACATTATCTTTATAAAACTTCAATTCCTCTATTGCACAGACAGACTCAGCATACGCAGCGTCACCTACTTCACACTCCAAAGCTATCTTCCGACTTCCGTGCACTGTGATAGTCCCCTTGTGACCTGGCATTTTGAGCTGCCGATAAACATAACAAGGCCATGCCATGAACTTGGCATAAGCCGGTCGTCCAAACAAAGTGTGATACGGACTCTGAATCTTGATCACTTCAAAGGTTAGCGTCTCAGCCCGGGAGTCATGATCATCCCCAAAAGCCACTTCCAAAGCGATCTTGCCCACCGGATAGGCCGACTTACCGGGCACCACTCCATGGAAAACAATATTGGACGGCTTAAGATTTTTGTCAGTTAATCCCATACAATGGAAAGTATCATAATAAAGGATATTAATACTGCTGCCTCCATCCATGAGTACCTTGGTGAACTTGTACCCTCCAACCCGAGGCGCCACCACCAAAGCCAATTGACCCGGATTATCAACCCGAGGCGGGTGATCCTCACGACTCCACACAATGGACTGCTCGGACCATCGCAGGTAACGGGGAACAGCCGGCTCAACGGCGTTTACAACTCTTTTACGGAGCTTCTGGTCTCGCTTGCATAAACTCGTGGTGAAGACGTGGTACTGCCCACTATTCAACTGCTTCGGGTTACTCTGATACCCAGATTGTTGTTGCTGATTTCCCTGACCAGACTGTTGATGATAACCACTATGATTGCCTTGATTGCTTGGGTGACCCGGGAAACCGAAATTAGAACTGCCACCACCGTAACCCGGACAATGAGAGCCAGAACCTGAGCCGCCGCCCGACCCATGATTGTCCTGGAACAAATTTGAATTTTTGAACTCTTTCATAATTTGGCAGTTGTCGGTGTCAAAACCGGCGGATCTCGGGTAGGGGGTCCCGAACTGTGCGTCTAGGCGGATGGTAACAGGAGACAAGGGACACGATGTTTTTACCCAGGTTCGGGCCCTCTCGATGGAGGTAAAACCCTACTCCTGCTTGATTGATATTGATGATATGGGTAGTAAAAGAGTGGATCTACCACGAGATCAAGGAGGCTAAACCCTAGAAGCTAGCCTATGGTATGATTGTTGTGATGGTCGTTCGTCCTACAGACTAAAACCCTCCGGTTTATATAGACACCGGAGAGGGCTAGGGTTACACAGAGTCGGTTACAACGATAGGAGATCTACATATCCGTATTGCCAAGCTTGCCTTCCACGCCAAGGAAAGTCCCATCCGGACACGGGACGAAGTCTTTAATCTTGTATCTTCATAGTCTTGGAGTCCGGCCGATGATGATAGTCCGGCTATCCGGACACCCCCTAGTCCAGGACTCCCTCAGTAGCCCCCGAACCTGGCTTCAATGATGATGAGTCCAGCGAGCATATTGTCTTCGGCGTTGCAAGGCGGGTTCTCCTCCAAATTTCGCGTACTTGCCGAATAGTGTCCGGCTTCCTTAAAAATGTTGCGCTCCTTGGCTTCCACGCCCAATAATGGCTCTCTTCCACGTGTCGCACGAATGCAAAAGGCCAGGGTATCTTTCATATTTTACCCCCTAGCTGCGCAAATATCCTGCCTATAAGAGAGGCAAGAATCCAGATCCAAATCGGGTTTCGTAGCTCTTTGCGAGCTGTTCCTGGGCATCGAGCCCCATTTTGCGCTGTGGAAGAGACTGTTTTGCCTCGTACCCCATTCTCACGAGGGGTCAATAGATCAAGTGGGCGGAGCCGAAATATGGCGCATCGCCGGGACCGGGTATCTATCCGGAACCCCAAAGAAGGCGTCCGAAGACTGGCCTTCGGAATGGTTTTATGTGGAAGACGCTCCACTGCTGGACCCAGTTCGGATCGGCCTCCCGGAGTTCAACAAGGCTCCTCTGAAGAAGCGCCTAAGTTGGCGCCCACGGAGCCCTTAACAGGAGGAAGACAGGAGCGTCCATTACTTGATGGGCCGGATTAGGTTGATGGCCCATTCCGGATTAACCATGATCGGAGTCATGGCCATATGCATCATGCGAGGGGTGCAGCCGCTCCAATATAGGGGCCACCCCATGTGGGATTTCAACGGGGAGAACGACGCCACCCGTCATGGCCGTAAGGGGCCAGGATCGGCCGCGGATCTGGTCAAGATCCTGTCCGGCCTGTACAAGGGGGAGAAAGAGGACTTCCTCCAGACGAGCCCATTGAATGGGTTCTCCATGAATAACCCTCGGAGCTGGGTAAGCGGACGTTTATTTATCCGACCCGTGCTTTCAAAGTTAAGTACCTTACTTTATGGTTTTGACGCAGGAACTGCGTCGGAATGTGGAGAGCATACATAGTCTGGCTCCACAACCCGAGGATCCAGGAAGATCCCTTGATCCGGCCTCCAAGAGGATCCGGACATAAAGGTGGAGCTAATTGATGGGGTGTTCCACCAACTCAGCATGGACAATGCTCTAGTCGCCATCACGGCCGACTACCCCGGCCTAACTCCGGCTTCACAGGTAATTATGACCAGAGTCCTGACACTATTACTTCATCCTTGCGTATTTCTGACCACCGTATACAACGGTGTCTTGCAGGAGGTGCCTTCAAGGCGGAAAGCCGAACCCGCGACGACGGACCAACAAGGGTCAGTCCGGCCCCGCAGGCGGAAGAGGGGTGCGGTGCGAATCGAAACGTCACCGCAACGGTATAGCTCGTGACCGTCATTCAGGAAAAGGATTCCCAGGAGGTGTATTAACGCTCATGACTTTTCCAGGAGAAAGAGCACTCGCCGGACTATGCCCGGGGAGGTTGCCAACCAAGCCTCCACCCGCCAGGCTCCAACACCTAGTCCGGAGGGGGAGGCGAGCGCTAGGCGCGAGCTGGATACTCCTCCAGCAGAGGATGCCGACAGGCTGTCCGCCACCAGGTCTGAGGTGGAGAGCGTCATGAATCATAGGCGTCGCCGGACAGTTCTGTGTGACGCGTGTTTCTCCCCAGAGGCGTTGAATGCCTTTAACGCGGGAGATGCGCACCTCCGTGCCGCTCAAGATGGTTTAACCAGAGCCACGGAGCAGTATGTAAAAGACATACGGGTAAGAGATTTTAATAGTTGTATATGCCAGTAGCCCCCGAGACTTAAAGTAGTTAAAGTAACTGATTTAAGGATCATTTGATATGCAGGATCTTACGGAGAAGAATACCCAATTGTCCCAGGAGCTACAAGAGTGCAAGGCCCAACTTGAGGCCGCACTAGCTGCCGCAGAAGGAGGCACAGAGACCCCCTCCGGTAACACATTATTTCAAAAAGATAAACGGTGTGCGGTGTACATATGAATCTGACAATGGTATTGCAGATGTTGCCGGACTTGATCCGGACAAGCAACAACTACTGCGCCAGCTGAAGGCCGGCGAGAGGGTGCTTACAAAGGTGCAGCAGGAGAGGAACAAACTCCAGGATGCCCACGCCCAGCTTGAAGAAGAGCTGAAAGGTGTTCGGGCCGAGCTGTCTGGCTCCGTGAAGGAGAATCAGCGGCTTCATCGCGGCATCTATAGTAAGTGCTTGAGCGAACTCCTTTGAAAAGAAGAGTTCGGCGAGGAAGTCAATTGACAGAAATATGTCTGTAGGTGTGCTCACAGGTCGCCTTGCGGAAGAAATGCCCGGTTCAAACGTGTAATAGCCTGGCTTATTAGGGATGATAGACTACTCATATCAATAAGGAATTCCTTCTTTTCCGGGATCCCATTAGGATAGAACTCCAAAGTTAAGCGTGCTCAGCTTGGAGTAGTTTCAGGATGGGTGACCGACCGGGAAGTTGCTCCCGGGTGCGCACGAGTGAGGACAAAGTGCAAAGAAAAGACTAGTATTGATCTGTGGGGCCAGTCTAGATCCCGCCAGGAGTAACGACCACCGACGGGTGTGTCCGGGGTGTTACAAGTTGGTATCAGAGCCGACCCTCGCGGTTACACGGATGGTTGCCGACAGGTGCGCGGTCATGTTGTTCATGACATTTGTGACCCGTCGTGGCACACGGCATGGCACATGTACCGGACTGGATGCACAGACGGTTGTGCCAAGAGGGAACGTTCCTGTGGCCCGACGAGGATGTCGGTTCCTCTGAGTGGGGGTGTATGTAATAGCCTGGCTTATTAGGGATGATAGACTACTCATATCAATAAGGAATTCCTTCTTTTCCGGGATCCCATTCGGATAGAACTCCAAAGTTAAGCGTGCTCAGCTTGGAGTAGTTTCAGGATGGGTGACCGACCGAGAAGTTGCTCCCGGGTGCGCACGAGTGAGGACAAAGTGCGCGGAAAAGACTAGTATTGATCTGTGGGGCCAGTCTAGATCCCACCAGGAGTAATGACCACCGACGGGTGTGTCCGGGTGACCAACTTCCCGAGCTGGTGCAACTGCTCGAACGTGTTCGGCAGGCGATGAGCGGCGTCGTCCAGGCCTTATGGCCATCCCTCTCCCTACCCGAGGGCCTTGGAGAGCTTGCGGAGAAGCTTCAGGGAGCGCGGCAGCGCTTCCGTTTATGGAAGATATCGGCCTGCCGTCAAGGTGCCAGGGAGGCCTGGGCCATGGTCAAGACGCGGTACAAGAAGGCGAATCCAAACCACATGGCCGAGGTTGGACCTGTGGGGCCCGATGGGAAGGAGATCCCTGTGAGCTTAGTGTACGGCCAAGTAGAGTTGGCCGCTAAGTATTCCCAACGAGACTGTAAATTAGACAGCCTGTTAGACGGGATTGAGGAGGAGTACAGTCAGTCAATTTGACGATGTATTTAAAATGACATGTGAAATGCCTTCTAGCCGGATTGTAGATCGTTTGTCTTTGCCGACCTTTTCGCTTTAACCTCTGGACCCTAGAGTCTGGAGTGTGTCCGAATACCCTCTCGGTTATGAAAAAACCGGGGCATGCATGGAGACCAGGCGTAGGGTCATTAGTGCTTTATCAGACAAGTGCCCAACTAGTTATGTTATATTACATGGTTAGTAAGAAACATCTTCCAGGGAGAATAGTTCTGTTAAGGGTTCCTTTCCCTGGGAGGCATGCCCTAAAGTGCATGTCCGGACTGCGAAAAGAGCAGGAAAGCATCTGGGGGCAGATAAATAAATGTGTAAAAAATCAGCTTTCAAGTCACCGACCGAATATTCCCTTAAGAACGCTAGCTTTCGGCTTCACCCAGTCTAAGGTACACATCCGGCTGACCCGGCAGTAACAATCGCAGAGGTGCTCCCTTTACCTCCTAGCCGAACAATCGGGAACGTAGGGGTAAGCACAGGAGCCAGGCAACCCAGGTTGGCCAAAACTTAAGTCATATCGATGCATATAATGGTGAATAAAAGGTACATGTGGAAGTTTGACACATGTGCTGGGCATGAAGCCCGTATAAGTAAGCTTCTGTTAAAGAAGCCCCCAGGTATAATGAGTGCGGGTAGCACATCAAGTGTGTGCGAACAATGCGCAAATAGGCCCTCAAGGGCTTTATGAAAAAAGTGAAAAAGAAGAAAAAAGAGATATAAAAGGCAACTGAAGTATAAAATGTGGACGGGGGAGGGAGACGAACTCTAAGTCCGGCGCTAGGCGTAGAATCTTCGGAGGCGGGCTGCGTTCCATGGGTTCAGCTCGAGTCGGTTGTCCGATGCGTTTCGCAGACGGTATGCTCCGCCGGTCAGGACTTGGTCGATGATGAAGGGACCTTCCCATTTGGGCTTGAGTTTGTCCTTTTTCTTGTCCGGCAGGCGTAGAACCAGTTCGCCAACATTGTATGTTTTAGCCCGTACTTCTCTACTTTGATATCTTCGAGCCTGCTGCTGATAGAATGCGGAACGAGCCTTTGCCACATCGTGCTCCTCTAATGCGTCCAAGCTGTCCTGCCGATCCAGCTCGGCTTCTCTTTCTTCGTACATGCGCACTCGAGGTGAGTCATGAATTATGTCGTAGGGCAAAACTGCCTCTGCGCCGTATACCATAAAGAATGGTGTGAATCCGGTAGTACGGTTTGGCGTGGTCCGCAGCCCCCAGAGTACGGAGTCAAGCTCCTCTACCCAGTGCATGTTAGATTCCGTAAGGGACCGCACTAGTCTGGGTTTGATGCCGCTCATTATTAGACCATTTGCTCGTTCAACTTGACCGTTGGTTTGAGGGTGGTAGACTGAAGCGTAGTCGAGCTTAATGCCCATATTTTTGCACCAGAGTTTAACCTTGTCGGCCGTGAAGTTCGTGCCGTTATCGGTGATGATGCTGTGGGGGACACCGTAACAGTGTACTAACCCGGATATGAAGTCTATCACAGGTCTGGATTCGGCCGTTTTAACTGGCTTGGCCTCTATACATTTGGTGAATTTGTCCACCATGACCAATAGGTATTTTTGCTTGTGGGTTCCCCCTTTAAGGGGTCCGACCATGTCAAGCCCCCAGACCGCGAATGGCCAGGTGATGGGTATAGTTTTGAGGGCAGTGGGTGGCATGTGGCTCTGATTAGCAAAGAGCTGACAACCGACGCATCGTTGGACTAAGTCCTGAGCATCTGCCCGGGCCGTCGGCCAATAAAATCCTGTACGGAAGGCCTTACCTACAAGGGCCCGGGCTGCAGCGTGGGGTCCACCTAGTCCGGCGTGAATTTCAGCCAGAAGATTTCGCCCTTCTTCTTCGGAGATACACCTTTGAAGGACTCCAGTTGTGCTTTTTTTATAAAGTTCCCCTTCATGGACCTTGTAGGCATGCGCCATACTCTTTAGGGAGTTTAGCTTCAGTCCATTCGGCGACGAAGTCAGCCAGGACTTGCGACTTTATAGCTCGCCGTGGTTTGTAGGTTATGTCAAATGGTAAGAGCTCAATGGCCCATTTTGCAATCCTGCCCGTCGTGCCGCGGTTGTTTATGATGTCGTTGAGGGGTACTTCGGAGGCCACTGTTATCGAACACTCTTGAAAGTAGTGTCACAGCTTCCGGGATGCCATGAACACCATGTATGCTATCTTTTGATAATGCGGGTACCGGGACTTGCAAGGAGTTAAGACAGTGGATACGTAGTACACTGGTTTTTGAAGAGGGAATTTATGCCCTTCTGTTTCTCATTCGACGACGAGTACCGCGCTTACAACTTGATGTGTTGCCGCGATGTATAACAACATTGGTTCGCCCAAGTTAGGCGCGGCCAGGACCGGATTTGTTGCCGATACGGCCTTTATTTCTTCGAGTCCGGCAGTGGCAGCATCCGTCCATTCGAAGTGTTCGGTGCGCCTGAGGAGGAGATAGAGGGGCAATGCCTTTTCTCCCAAACGGGAGATGAAGCGGCTTAGAGCCGCCACGCATCCAGTCATTTTTTGTATTTGTTTGAGGTCTTTTGGAATATCCAGCTGTGACAGAGCTCGGATCTTGGCTGGGTTTGCTTCAATTCCTCTACCGGATACAATGAAGCCCAGGAGCTTTCCGGCTGGTACGCCGAAAACGCATTTTTCCGGGTTCAGCTTAATGTCATATGCTCGGAGGTTGTCGAATGTGAGCCTCAAATCGTCTACTAGAGTTTCGACGTGTTTGGTTTTGACGACTACGTCGTCTACGTATGCCTCTACTGTTTTGCCGATCTGGGTAGCCAGACATGTCTGAATCATGCGCTGATATGTTGCGCCGGCGTTTTTGAGTCCGAAGGGCATCGTGCTGAAGCAGAATGGTCCATATGGAGTAATGAATGCCGTTGCAGCTTGGTCCGCCTCCGCCATCTTGATTTGATGGTAGCCGGAGTATGCGTCAAGGAAGCACAATGAATCGTGCCCTGCAGTAGCATCGATTATTTGGTCGATGCGGGGAAGGGGGAAAGGATCCTTTGGGCAGGCCTTGTTGAGGTCTTTAAAATCGACACATAGGCGCCAGGATTTGTCCTTCTTTGGTACCATTACCAGGTTTGCTAGCCAGTCCAGATGTTTGATGTCTCTGATGAATCCGGCTTCCAGTAGTTTGGCTAGCTCTTCTCCCATTGCCTGTCTTTTGGGTTCGGAAAATCGCTGAAGAGCCTGTTTGACTGGCTTGAATCCTTTTAGGATGTTTAGGCTGTGTTCTGCCAATCTGCGTGGGATTCCTGGCATATGTGAAGGGTGCCAGGCAAAGATGTCCCAATTTTCCCGAAGGAATTCTCGTAGTGCGGCGTCTACATCAGGGTTCAACTGTGCCCCGATGGAAGCCGTCTTTGTTGGGTCCGTTGGATGGACCTGGAATTTGACTATTTCGTCCGCTGGTTTAAAAGAGGTGGACTTGGATCTCTTATCGAGTATCACATCATCCCTATCCACCGTAGAGCGCAGCGCAGTGAGTTCCTCCGCCGCTAGGGCTTCGGATAGTGCCTCTAGGGCTAATGAGGTTGTCTTGTTTTCGGCGCGGAGTGTTGTGTTCGGATCACTGACAAGGGTGATTATTCCACTGGGCCCGGGCATCTTAAGCTTCATGTACCTATAATGGGGTATGGCTTGAAAAATTGTGAATGCCTCGCGCCCTAATATAGCGTGATATCCGTTGCTGAACGGGGCCACTTGGAACGTGACCTCTTCGGACCTGTAATTGTCCGGCGAGCTGAACACCACATCAAGTGTGATTTTTCCTGTGCAGCGTGCTTCCCGGCTAGGGATTATTCCTCTAAAGGTTGTGATGCTTCGCTCAATGCGGCTCCAGTCTATTTCCATTTTTTGAAGAGTTTCCTCGTAGATGAGGTTTAATCCGCTGCCGCCATCCATGAGTACCTTGGTAAGACGAAAGCCGTCCACTATTGGGCTGAGGACCAATGCGGCTGGTGCTCGGGCTGTTCGGAATTTAGGTTCGTCGCTGGCGTTGAAGGTGATGGCCGTGTCGCTCCATGGATTTGTTGTTGCTACTTGGTAGACTTCGGCGAGGCTACGGATTGTTCGTTTCCGCATATTATTTGATGCGAAAGTCTCGAAGACTGTTGACACCGTACTGGTACTGTTAGGGTCGTTCTCTGGGGCTAGAAGCTCTTCGCCACTTTTGGCCACCTGCCGCAGTATCCAACATGCTCGAAGGCTATGTGTTGGAGTGGCGCCTTCTGTACTATGAATTTTACAGGGTCCACTGAGCCATCCCTCCAGTACGGTTCCGTGCCCTTTATGGGGTTTTTGCTTTTTGGTTTTTGTACCCGGTGCCTGAGTATGATGCACCCTTTTGTTTCGGACTAGGGTTGTATTCGGAGCCGGATTGTCCCAAAACTTAGTTTCGGTTTTCCGGAAACTCTCCATCGCACAGTACTTGCATACTATGGACGCCAGGTCGGCGAATCGTGTAATTTCACGATGACTTACGGCGTTCAAGATTCCCTTGTCCGTGCAATTATTGCAGAAAATTGAAATTGCGTTTTCCTCACGGCAGTCTTTTATCCTGTCCATAACCAGGAGGAATCTGGCCTAGTAATGATGTATTGTTTCAGCGGGCTCTTGCCGGATTTGAGATAGATCGCATATGTTTGGGTGGGCGGGTGGAATTGAGTCCGGAACCCTACCCATCTCGAGGCTCAAGGGCCGGAAAGTTTCCGAATTTGGAAGCTTGGGTTGCTGGATGTTGTCCAACGAGTCTGATCCGATGCCTGATTTTAGGTTCAGTGCTTGATCGACGTCTGTCCCTCCGCGGGAATCCGGCATGGAGGGTTCGGGAGTCCGGACATAACTAGTTTTTAATACAGAAGAGGAGCCGCCGCTTTGTTCCTCTACCACCGCAACATGGTGGGTAACCTGGGGAGAGTTAATCTCTCTCAGATCGGTTTTAAGCCCAATCTGGTTGTAGTCTGTAGCGACTCCCAGGGCGGCGATGCGATCCAAGAGCTCGTTTACGGAAGAGAGCTCCATTGGATCCAGCTGCTCGAAGAATTCCGAGTTGACGTGAAGATTGCTTTCGATGACCCGAGAGGTCATCATCGAAGCGGTGGCCGAACGGGCGGTCATGAGAAAACTGCCCAGCCGGATAGTTTGGCCGGCGACCAAAGCTCCTTCAGTGATGGTACCATCTTTAAAGACGGGAAGAGGCATCCTTCCTGATCGTGACGGCACAGAGGAACTCTCAATGAAAGCACCAATGTCGGTGTCAAAACCGGCGGATCTCGGGTAGGGGGTCCCGAACTGGGCGTCTAGGCGGATGGTAACAGGAGATAAGGGACACGATGTTTTTACCCAGCTTCGGGCCCTCTTGATGGAGGTAAAACCCTACTCCTACTTGATTGATATTGATGATATGGGTAGTACAAGAGTGGATCTACCACGAGATCAAGGAGGCTAAACCCTGGAAGCTAGCATATGGTATGATTGTTGTGATGGTTGTTCGTCCTATGGACTAAAACCCTCCGGTTTATATAGACACCGGAGAAGGCTAGGGTTACACAGAGTCGGTTACAATGGTAGGAGATCTACATGTCCGTATTGCCAAGCTTGCCTTCCACGCCAAGGAAAGTCCCATGCGGACACGGGACGAAGTCTTCAATCTTGTATCTTCATAGTCTTGGAGTCCGGTCGATGATGATAGTCCGGCTATCCGGACACCCCCTAGTCCAGGACTCCCTCAGCAGTCTTTCCAAAGGTGACTGGATGGCCTTTCCCGCAAACCATGCTTTGGGTAGAGCTGATTCAACATCTGCTCAAGATTGAGACCTGACCCTCCTGCCCGAGGAAGTGGCCTCCCCTTACGACGCTGACCATTATTCTGCGTATTGGTATTGGCCATAAAATCTGAGCTGTTATCGGCCTTGCGCTTACCATTGCCCCCCCTGACTCGCCAGGTTATGATGCTGGCCCTTGGTGTTGCCACTCTTCTTTCTCTTTCCCGTCTTTTCATCATCAGACTCGGGGTCCTTGGTACTATCAGAGTCGGCATATTTAATCGGAGCCGCCATCAGTTCCCCCATGTAGTTGCAGTGGCACTTGAGTCGCCCTAGCTTCTATTTAAGAGGCACAAAACAACAATTCTTCTCTAACATGAGGACTGCTGAACCAGCATTGATGTTATCTGATGAGTGCAAGATGGCTTTGACCCAGCGCACCCAATGGGTCGTTGACTTGCCCTCTTCTTGGGCGCAGGCATCCAAATCCGCAATCGACATGGGCTGCTTGCACGTATCCTTAAAATTCTGGATAAATCGGGCTTTTAACTCGGCCCACGACCCGATGGAGTTGGCAGGCAGCCCTTTTAACCAAGTGCGAGCCGTCCCATCCAGCATCATGGTGAAGTATTTGGCACATGCAGCATCGCTAACCTCTAGTAGCTCCATGGCCATCTCGTAACTCTCAATCCACGCCTCAGGGGGCAAGTTGGCTGCGTAGTTGGGCACCTTACGAGGTCCTTTGAAATCCTTGGGCAGATGCTCATTACGCAGAGCTGGCGCTAAACATGGTACACCTGTGCTTCTAGAGGTCATGCCTGCCTCCACCAAAGTTGTCGGATAAGCCGGAGATGGTTGATGAGCCGCATACTAAGCCGCCAGCTCAGCCTCCCAACATGCTCTATCTTGATCCATCAGGGCCTGGGTATTATGGGGCGGGTCATGTCCATGGGGCGGGATACGACACTGCTCACTGCTTGACACCGTCAGGGAGTCCATGTGTCTGCTATAACTCCGGCTCGGGCGAGGGGTTGAATGGATCCTCTCACGACTATAAGAATAAGCCTCCTGCTGCACCAATGCTATCTGTAGAAGCTCTCTAGCCCTTCGTGTTTCAACCGCAGCTGGAGATTCGCCTTCATCTGGGAGAGCCGCCAATCGCGACGTTGCAGCAATCATGTTATCCAACGGGTTAGAATAATGACCCAGTGGTGTCGGTACATGTTGTGGTGGGATATTATTCTGACGAGGCGGGTCCGTCGTGCGTGGTTGAGCTGGCACTCCAGTCCCAGGCGCGGCTACTGCCCGGTTTATCCCTGGTGGGTCACTGGTCCCTGCACCAGGTGTGTTGAAGAGGTTCCTCGCCTCGTAAACCAGAGGCAGACGACTCTGGTGCCTTCTCCTCAGGACTTCGTTTGAAGCGTTCTGATCCAACAAGAGCCGGAAGGAATCGGCATGGGTTTGTTGCGCCTAAGCATCCAAAGCGGCTCGTTCCGCAGCCATCCTCGTGTCCTCCAATGCCAGATCTTCCTTGGCTTGAGCTATCTCATCTCGTAGTTTTGCAACCTCCGCATTATGCTGAGTTTGATTTGCCGGGATAACCTCTACTGTCAACAATGTTGTCAAAGTGTCCAATAAGTCGGACAAGACCTGAGCTGGCGGGCGTGCAAGGCCTCCTGCCCCAGCCGCCGTCGCCGTTGCTGACCCGAAAACCATTGCTGCTGCGGTCGAAGAATTCTGAACTGGCTGCGTAACGGCCATGAAAATCACGACCCGGTTCGGCGGCTCATAGAGGTCCGGAATACTGTCGCCATCCGAATAGCCCCCAAGCCCGCCGTCCTGCAGTTGATACAATGAAATAGTCTCGCCCGTGGACGATTCACCATCAGAGTAGATGGCCGTCTCACTGCCAGACATGGAACCTTCCTCAAATTCTCCCCCGTGGATGAATCCCACGAAGGCGAGCTTCATGGCGGGTTTAACCTGGGCGGGTCGTGCACGCTAAGCCCTCTCGATGATGTCGGTGCAGGTGTCCGGCTCAGGGCCCGGTTCGCTGATCTTGCTGATGAAGACGTGAATTCCGCTGAAGGGGATCTGGTACCCATACTCGATTGAGCCGGCCTCAGGGCCCCAGCCTGCATCGTCGATGTAGAGCGTGCCGCGGCGACTCTTGGTCATCCGGCCCACAGCATATCCTTTGATCCCTTCAAAGTTGCCATGTAAGAACTCGAAACCACCGTGCGCTGGCCCCACGGTGGGTGCCAACTGTTGTGGAATTGTCACAGGAGATGTCCTTGTGTGAGGACTTAGTCGTGGAGCCATCGCACTAGGTTAGCTTAAAGGGGTTAAATGGGACAAAAGGACACAGGAGTTTATACTGGTGTAGCGACCCGACCCAAATGGATCAAGTCTCTGTGCTTAAGTGTCATCCCTAGATCGGTATGCTGCAAACATAGTACTCGAGGATTTATAATAGAGGTAAATCACATGTATAAAGTAACGTAAATACGGTTACCTCAATCCAAATAGCGGAAGTAACAACAAGGTTGTGGATTCCCATCAACACCAACGACAAAGTTGAGTGTAGACATTGTAACCCTAACGTATCACTTACTCATCATAAGATTCCTGCAACATGAGACATTGCAGCCATGTAGGTCAGTACATTGAATGTACTGGCAATTTCACACTATAGAGCAATGCTGAATAATGGCTATCACTACATGCATATATGGCTGGTGGAGGCTCTAAGTTTATTTTTGCATAAAGCCAATTTTTCCCTACAACACAGGTATATATTTTATTTAACTACCAAGTTCGTTGAAAATTATTGAGAAGGTTCCTCCAACTCAATCCCAAAATAATAATTATAACCCAACAAATTAATTAGGTAAAGTGATGAGATCAAATCAATAATTCAAGTACCAGATACTCAAGATGTCCATAACCGGGGACACGGCTAATCATGATTACATTGTACACTCTAAAGAGGTTTGCGCACTTTTCCCCACAAGACTCGATCTCCTCCGTTGAATTTCTCGCACTACATAGTGTTTGTGAAACGGATGACCGAGACATAGTCTTTCAGAAGCGTTAACTCTTTACTCTTGGTACACAGTACCACCTACATCCCCTACATCTGCTAGCCTACCACTAAAAGAGGTCACACAACTTACTCAACTATGCCAGAGCCCATAATGGCTTGTGGCTGCACACGGAAGTTTCTAGCATGAATAATATTATGATCCCTTTGAGCCTGGGTGGCGAACCATAGGATGATCACACGGGTACTCCGGGATATCCTAGGATAACACTGGATTCTCCAGGTGCCCGGGCAAACCACTGGGTGCTCCAGGGTGCCCCAACCAATCCACTCAGATGTGTATTAAAGTAGCCACCTTAAGTTAAACCTTAGTTAACAAAAAATCTCACATCTTTCATGAATTCTCTCAAAACAAAACCACGTCTATGAGCATATCATAGCAGTAAGCATAACATAATAGTACCCAGGGGTTGAATGCAAGACAATAGGTTCCTACCTCATCAACTACTTCCCAATACCCACATGTTATCAATCCTACTCATGCAATGTTTGAGGGTTGAAACTAATGCATAAAAACTGGGTAATGAAAAGTATGATCAAAGTGTGAACTTGCCTTGTACTGTTGAAGAAGATGACTCGCACTCATGACTCCTGATATTTCAACTCGTCACACTCCGTTCAATCTATCGTGAGCAAGCAATTGCATACATAAGCACTCATGCAAAAGAATAGAAGAAAAGATCTCGGAAAACTTCAAAAACAAGCAATTAACTCTTGCAACAGAAAACAATTTCTAACAATACCAAAATTAAGTGAATTTGGTCTTATCAGAAAGTTTAGGTCAAGAGCTTCTATTTGCAAAAAGAATCAATTAAATCGGAGTTATAGAACTCGAGTTATGAACAAAAGAAATTCAAATTCAAATATATTTGAAAACAACTTTTAAATTTTCAAAAACATTGTTTAAGTTGTTTTACTGGATAGAGGAGATCATAACAAAGAAGTGGGCGTTGGTTTCGTTGAATTTGGATAAACGAGCAAAAAGTAACGAAGGTTTGAAGAATAGGGACTAATCTGTAAAGAAAATAATCACAGATAGGTCCCTGGCCGAAATTAGAAAGAAAAGAAAAATTCTACCGAACGAACGTTCGCTACCGAATGCTAACGAACGAATCTGTTCACTGCAAAGAGATAAACAGTGAGCATTCACTAATTAACTAGGTTATTAAGAAAAATCGGGTTTAACCTAAAAACCGGAATTTAAAATAAAACCGGGTCGGACCGGGTTGGTTTAGTATCGGTTCGGGGCGATTTTCGTTGGAAACCGGCGGCGGTGACAGTTGGCAGATCGGGCGGCGACGGCGAGGCTCCGGTGACAGCGGCGAGCTTTGGCGCGGCGGCTACGCGTCGGCGGGGTGGGGCTACGCAGGGCGAAGGCAAGGAGCGGCGCGGCGCGGTGTTAGCTGCGGTGGCTAGCGGAGCATGCGGTGGCGGCGGCGAAGTCCGGCGACGGTGACGGTGCGCGCGATGCGACAGCGGCGCGGCGGCTCGGGAGGAGAGAGGAGGGGACCGGGGCGATCCGCTTATAAAGGCTAGGGAAGGCGTGGAGGAGGGGCGAGCAAAGGCGGCGGCGGGAGTCCGACGCAGACACAGCGTCCATGGCGGCGGCGATGCGTGCATGAGCCGGATACGGAGGCGGCGGCGACTTGGGCCGCTGGGCTGGGTGAGGGAGTCCTGGATTAGGGGGTGTCCGGATAGCCGAACTATCACCTTTGGCCGGACTCCTGGACTATGAAGACACAAGATTGAAGACTTCGTCCCGTGTCCGGATGGGACTTTCCTTGGCGTAGAAGGCAAGCTTGGCGATACGGATATGTAGATCTCCTACCATTGTAACCGACTCTGTGTAACCCTAACCCTCTTCGGTGCCTATATAAACAGAAGGGTTTTAGTCCGTAGGACAGAACAACAATCATACCATAGGCTAGCTTCTAGGGTTTAGCCTCTCTGATCTCGTGGTAGATCTACTCTTGTACTACCCATATCATCAATATCAATCAAGCAGGAGTAGGGTTTTACCTCCATCGAGAGGGCCCGAACCTGGGTAAAAACATCGTGTCCCTTGTCTCCTGTTACCATCCGCCTAGACGCACAGTTCGGGACCCCCTATCCGAGATCCGCCGGTTTTGACACCGACATTGGTGCTCTCATTGAGAGTTCCTCTGTGTCGTCATCTTTAGGCCCGATGGGTCCTCTGATCATCAACAACGATGCGGTCCAGGGTGAGACTTTTCTTCCCGGACAGATCTTCGTATTCGGCGGCTTTGCACTGTGGGCCAATTTGCTTGGCCATCTGGAGCAGATTGAAAGCTACGCCCCTGGCCATCAGGTCAGATTTGGAAGTTTGAACTATACGGTTGACGTCCGCGGAGACTTGATCTTCGACGCGTTCGAGCCACAGCCAAGTGCGCCGCACTGTCACGATGGGCATGATCTAGCTCTATCACCGGACAGTGCCCTGGAGGCCGCACAAGTGTCCGCTCCGACCTTTAGCTCGGAGCCGACTGCGCCGATCGAGGATGGGTGGCTGGACACCGCCTTGGGGGCTGCTATCTCTACGGTGATTGAGCTGAACACCAACCCTGTCCTTTGTGAAGCTCGTGATTCCAAAGTGCCGGACTCCTCTCCGGACTTCGAACCTTCCGCGCCCCTGCCAATCGAATCCGATTGGGCGCCGAACATGGAGTTCACTGCCACGGACATCTTTCAGCACTCGCCCATTGGCAACATCCTGAATTCACTAAAGTCTCTCTCTTTATCAGGGGAGCCCTGGCCGGATTATGGTCAGGAAGGTTGGGATGCGGACGACGGAGAAATTCAAAGCCCACCCACCACCCACTTCATAGCCACTGTCGATGATTTAACCGACATGCTCGACTTCGACTCCGAAGAGATCAAAGGTATGGACGATGATGCAGGAGACGACCAAGAACCAGCGCCTACAGGGCACTGGAAGGCCACCTCGTCATACGACATTTACATGGTGGACATCCCAAAAGATGGGAATGGCGATGGAACAATGGAGGATGACCCCTCCAAGAAACAGCCTAAGCGCCAACGTCAGCGGCGCCGCTCTAAATCCCGCCACAGCAAAAATGGTGATTCCGGCATGGGAGACAATAACACCCCGGACAGTGCCGAAGACAACCCCCTCCAGCAGGATTCAACGCAGGAGGACGGAGAAGCCAGCCCTCATGAGAGAGCGGCAGACAGAGAGGTAGAGGACGATAATTACATGCCTCCCTCCGAAGATGAGGCAAGCCTCGACGACGACGAATTTTTCATGCCTAAGGATCCCGTCGAACAAGAGCATTTCAAACGCAGGCTTATGGCCATGGCAAGCAGCCTCAAGAAAAAGCAGGAGCAGCTTAGAGCTGACCAAGATTTGCTAGCCGACAGATGGACTGAAGTCCTGGCGGCCGAAGAGCACGAACTCAAACGCCCCTCCAAGAGCTACCCAACACGCAGGCTGCTACCCCGATTAGAGGAGGAAGCACCTAAACCTACATCACCAGCGCATAATAAGGCCGACCGGCCACCTCGTGGCCGCGACAGAGAGGCCTCTCGGCCCTCCACTCAAGCCGCACCCCGGCGTCGCCCAAAAAGTACCAAGGCATGAGGAAATGCGCCAGACCTGCGAGATATATTGGAGGAGAAGGAAAGGCAAACAAGATCGATCTATGGATCGTGTGGGCGCCCCACGATGCGTGATGATAACCGTCACACCGGATATGGCAATTCTGGCCGGGCCGAACACAGTAGACAAAGCTCATTTGAGCTGCATCGTGATATAGCCCAATACAGAGGCGCCGCACACCCACTATGCTTCACAGACGAAGTGATGGATCATCAAATCCCTGAGGGTTTCAAACCCGTAAACATTGAATCATACGATGGCACAACAGATCCTGCGATCTGGATTGACGACTATCTCCTTCATATCCACATGGCCCGTGGTGATGATCTACACGCCATCAAATACCTCCCACTCAAGCTTAAAGGACCAACTCGGCATTGGCTTAACAGCTTGCCAGCGGAGTCAATTAGTTGTTGGGAAGACCTGGAAGCCGCATTCCTCGACAACTTCCAGGGCACCTATGTGCGACCACCAGACGCCGATGACCTAAGCCACATAATTTAGCAGCCAGAGGAATCGGCCAGACAATTCTGGACATGGTTCCTAACCAAGAAAAATCAAATTGTCGAATGTCCGGATGCAGAGGCCCTTGCAGCCTTCAAACATAACATCCGCGACGAGTGGCTTGCCCGGCACCGAGGACAGGAAAAGCCGAAATCCATGGCAGCCCTCACAACACTCATGACCCGCTTTTGCGTGGGAGAGGACAGCTGGCTAGCTCGTAGTAACAATATGACCAAGAGCCCTGGTAATTCGGATACCAAGGACAGCAACGGCAGGTCGCGTCGCAACAAGCACAAGCGCCGCATTAATGGCGATAATGCTGAAGGTACGGCAGTCAATGCCGGATTCAGAGGCTCTAAACCCGGTCAGCGGAAAAAGCCATTCAAAAGAAATACTCCGAGCCCGTCCAATTTGGACCGAATACTCGATCGCTCGTGCCAGATACACGGCACCCCCGAAAAGCCAGCCAATCACACCAACAGGGATTGTTGGGTGTTCAAGCAGGCAGGCAAGTTAAATGCCGAAAACAATGACAAGGGGCTGCATAGCGACGACGAGGAGGAGCCCCGACCGCCGAACAATAGAGGACAGAAGGGCATGCCCCCACAAGTGCGGACGGTGAACATGATATACGTAACCCACATACCCAAAAAGGGAGCGGAAGCGTGCACTAAGGGACGTATATGCGATGGAGCCAGTCGCCCCAAAGTTCAATCCGTGGTCCTCCTGCCCAATCACTTTTGATCGAAGGGACCACCCCACCAGCATCCGCCATGGCGGATTTGCCGCATTGGTTCTGGACCCAATCATTGACGGATTTCACCTCACTAGAGTCCTGATGGACGATGGCAGCAGCCTGAACCTGCTTTATCAGGATACAGTGCGCAAGATGGGCATAGACCCCTCAAGGATTAAACCCACAAAGACGACCTTCAAAGGCGTCATACCAGGTGTAGAGGCCAACTGTACAGGCTCAGTTACACTTGAAGTGGTCTTCGGATCACCGGATAACTTTCGAAGCAAGGAATTAATCTTCGACATAGTCCCATTCCGCAGCGGCTATCACGCACTGCTCGGACGAACCGCATTTGCAAAGTTCAATGTGGTGCCGCACTATGCATACCTCAAGCTCAAGATGCTAGGCCCTCGAGGAGTCATTACGGTCAACGGAAACACCGAACGCTCTCTCTGAACGGAGGAGCATACGGCGGCCCTCGCGGTGGAAGTACAAATCAGCCTCTCAAGGCAATTCTTGAGTCCGGCTATTAAACGTCCGGACACCGTCAAGCGCGCCTGGAGTAACCTACAACAAGACCACCCGGCACGTTCCAAGCACGCGTAGCAATGCGGCCCCAACCCCAGCCCTCGTGAAATTGCGAAACCAGTACTACGCGTACATAATTACGCTCTGGAAATACCATGGGCATAGGGGGAGGGGCACGACCACGGCAGGCCCAGAATGCAGCTCAACCGCACCAGGGGCTCCCAATTATGTCATTCTTCTCTTCTCTCTTACTTTCAGGACTCCTTTCTCAAGAAGCCCTGTCCGGCAGTAGAATCGCCGAACACACGATGCAACAGCCAGGGAAGCAGAAAGCTACGTCGAGTGTCCAGGTGGTCTCTATAACGAGCAGTATACTTGTTTTACATATCATCCCGCAGCTTGCTCCTGGAGGGAGACATGTCAAATAGTCCCATCCCTTGCTTATCGCACTATTTGTATCATTCTGCTTTTACCGCAGCTTTTTTGAATAAACAATGCATAGCTTTTGCCTATTATTGCATTCCTTTTTTATCTATATATGTTCACTTATGACATGTTACATCCGTATGTTTTGGTACGGCCAAATACACCAGGGGCTTAAGTACCCCAAAATATGGTGTGATAAGTCCGAACACTTTCACAAGTGCGGCACCCCGAACTTATAGCATTTGAATCATGTCTTGGGTCAATAGTTGGGTTTGCCCGGCTCCCATGTTTTGGTACCTTACGTTCCGTTATATCGGCTAAGGTAGCGCTGGGAGAACCACTGCGATTGTGCCCCGGTTGAGCTAGGTTGAGCACCTTAGTGGAGAAAGCTAAAACTGACCGTCATGATAGGGCGAGAGCCGGTCGCTGTTCGAGAGGTTTTTCGAGTCCCTAAAGACTTATGCCGCTTAGAGCGAGGAGTCGGCTTTGTCCGGCCCAGGCGTGGATAGCGCCTCAAATTCGGTCTTCCGAATACTAGGGGCTTCACCAAAATTTAAAATTATAGAATTCTATGGCTAAGTGAGAGTGTTCAAGCATTATAGTCAAGTTGCCTTGTTCCTTGTGTTGAGCGCCTCCCTCGAAGGACCCAAGAATGGGGAAAAGAGCGCTCAAGTTTATCCCGAACACCCCAACACTCGTGGCATGGGGGCAGAAGCCGACGACTCGCCATCTCTCAAATTTAATAAACGGCCGCACAGAAGGTAATATTTTAAATTCACAAGCGTTGCTTAGCGCATATGAACAAGTTTTCAAGCGTACAGGATAACAAATGGGAGTTTACTCAAAAATTACATCTTTGGAGCATTCACCCGCTATAAGGCGGGCACCCTTCAGGACGTTCTCATAATACATCTCAGGCTTGCGATACTCCCTGCCTGGCGGTGGAGCGTCTGTCACAAGCTTCTCAGCGTCCATCTTGCACCAGTGCACTTTAGCACGGGCAAGGGCCCTACGGGCACCTTCGATACAAACGGAGCGCTTGACGACTTCAATCCATGGACAGGCGTCCACCAGCCGCCTCACCAGCCCGAAGTAGCTCCCAGGCATGGCTTCCTTAGGCCACAACCGAACTATGAGGCCCTTCATGGCCTGTTCGGCCACCTTATGGAGATCGACCAGCTGCTTCAGCTGGTCGCTCAAGGGCACCGGGTGTCCGGCCTCAGCATACTGAGACCAGAACACCTTCTCCGTCGAGCTCCCCTCCTCGGCCCGATAGAATGCGGCAGCGTCGGACACACTGCGGGGCAGATCTACGAATGCTCCTGGAGAGCTTCGTATTCGGGTAAGTAACAAGTAATTCACTTTCACGTGCTTGCTTTGCATGAAGAATGCCTTACCCGCCGCTATCTTCTTCATTGCCTCAATTTCCTGGAGGGCTTTCTGGGCTTCGGCCTTAGCGGCTTTGGCGCTCTCAAGAGCCGAGGCGAGCTCGGACTCTCGAGGCTTTGAGTCACACTCCAAACTCTCGTGTTTTTCCACGAGAGCCTGGAGCTCTTGCCGCACCTCCGCCACCCGCCCCTCCTGCTTCTCTCGCTCGGTGCGCTCCGCGGCCGCATTGCTTTCGGCCTTGGACACCGCCTCCTTCAGGACAGGCGTCCACCAGCCGCCTCACCAGCCCAAAGTAGCTCCCAGGCATGGCTTCCTCGGGCCACAGCCGAACTATGAGGCCCTTCATGGCCTGGTCGCTCAAGGGCACCGGGTGTCCGGCCTCAGCATACTGAGACCAGAACACCTTCTCCGTCGAGCTCCCCTCCTCGGCCTGGTAGAATGCGGCAGCGTCGGACACACTGCAGGGCAAATCTGTGAATGCTCCTGGAGAGCTCCAGATTCGGGTAAGTAACAAGTAATTCACTTTCACGTGCTTGCTTTGCATGAAGAATGCCTTACCCGCCGCTATCTTCTTTATTGCCTCAATTTCCTGGAGGGCTTTTTGGGCTTCGGCCTTAGCGGTTTTGGCGCTCTCAAGAGCCAAGGCGAGCTCGGGCTCTCGAGTCTTTGAGTCACGCTCCAAACTCTCGTGTTTTTCCAAGAGAACCTGGAGCTCTTGCCGCACCTCCGCCACCCGCGCCTCCTGCTTCTCTCGCTCGGTGCGTTCTGCGGACGCATTGCTTTCAGCCTTGGACACCGCTTCCTTCAGGGTCGCCACCTCGTTCGTGGCCCCTGCAATTCTTACGTTATTCATGTTATTTTTTGCAACCACATGTTTTATATACTTCCATAAGGTATTACTTACCTTCCTTGTCCTCGAGCTGCTTCTTGGCAAGGCCGAGCTCGTTCTCGGACCGCTCGAGGCTCTGCTTCAATGCATTGACCTCCGCAGTCAGTGTGGCAGAGGTCAGCAGTGCAGCCTGCATTCCCATATTGACATACTTATGTTAGACTCCTGCGTACATCTTTTTAGATCCTCAGTTCGGCTTTTCTTTCCGAACACCGAACTGAGCATCAGGGGCTACTGTCTATGCGGTAATATTTTTACATGTCTTAAATACATACCTCAAAGCCTGTTAGAAGGCTGGCACAGGCTTCAGTCAGCCCGCTCTTGGCGGACTGAACTTTCTGGATCACCACACTCATAACAGTGTGGTGCTCCTCGTCGATGGAGGCGCCGTTAAGCGCCTCCAGCAAATTATCCGGTGCCTCCGGTTGGACGGAGGTCACCGGTGTCGCAGTCTCGCCGTTCTTACGAAGGGGCCGCCTGCCGGACTCCAGAACCACTGAAGGTTCCGGTGCGGAGTCCGGCCCAGGGCCAGACTCAGAACCCTTCGGGGTTTGATCCCCCTTGTGCCCGAAGTCCGGGAGGTTGCCTTGCGGCACCTCCAGGACCTCCTCCTCCTGGCTGGGCCCCTTTTGGGACCCCACCTCGGCGTCATCCGCAGCGCGAGGAGAGGAGACGGCCGGAAGTGAAGTGCTATTCACATCCGACGAAGCCAGGGAGCCACTCGTTGAAGTGTCGAGCCCGTCCTTAGGCGGGCTGCAGGGTTATATTCGGCGTTAGGAGATTCTATGCGACAAATGAAACGCCATGAGTTATTCTGGTATCCGGACACTTATGATGTCGCCAGGGGCTTAACCCGCGGTGGCCACTCCTCTTCGCCGTCGTCGGCGTTGGTGGAGTAGTCCGGAGGAAGGGTCCTTCCCTTCTTGGACCCTCCGGCCTCCACAGTGGGGGCGGCCTTCCTTTCTTCTCTCCCCCCGCTGGGGGAGAGGCCTCTTTTTCCTCCTCCTCGTCTTCGCGGGAGGAGTCCGCCTCGGAGCCATCGGACGATGAGTCCGACAACACCTGGCGTCGGGAACTCCTTCGAGTTCCCGTGGCCTTCTTCTTGGCCTTCTTCTCCGGCACCACGTGAGGTGCCGGAACCAGCAGCCCCGTCAATCGGGCGTCCGCTAGGTCTTCTGGCAAGGGAGCCGGACAGTTAACCTGCTCGGACGTCTTCTGCCAGGCCTGTTAAAGGTAAGGGAGTTTAGATCCCGCATAGAGTCAAACTATGAAAAACAAGTGTCCTGTAGAGGGTAAAATAGCTTACTTCGCCGGCTTGACGCTGCGAGCTAAATCCGCGATCTTCGGTAGCGGATGCGGGAGCCTCGGCGCCCATGAACAGCACCTTTCAGGCATCTTCGTACGTAGTGTCGAAGAGCCTACTCAAGGTTTGGTGTTGTGCCGGATCAAACTCCCACAAGTTGAAGGCCCGTTGTTGGCACGGGAGGATCCGGCGGATGAGCATGACCTGGACTACGTTGACAAGCTTAAGCTTCTTGTTCACCAGGCTTTGGACGCAGGATTGAAGTCCGGTCAGCTCTTCCGAATTACCCCACGTCAAGCCCGTCCCTTTCCAAGAGGTGAGCCGTGTAGGGAATCCAGATCGAAATTCGGCGGCTGCTGCCCATTTAGGGTCACGCGGCTCGGTGATGTAGAACCACCCCGATTGCCACCCATTTATGGTCTCCACAAAGGAGCCCTCGAGCCATAAGACGTTGGGCATCCTGCCCACCATGGCACCTCCGCACTCCCTTGGCGGCCGCCCACTACCTTCGGCTTGACATTGAAGGTCTTCAGCCATAAGCCGAAGTGGGGCTGGATGCAGAGGAAGGCCTCGCATACGACGATGAACGCCGAGATGTTGAGGATGAAATTCGGGGCCAGATCGTGGAAATCCAGGCCGTAGTAGAACATGAGTCCCCGGGCAAATGGGTGAAGTGAAAAACCTATTCCGCGGAGGAAGTGGGTGAGGAACACCACCCTCTCATGGGGCCTGGGGGTGGGGATGAGCTACCCCTTGTTGGGGAGCCGATGCGCGATGTCGCTGGACAAGTATCCGGCCTTCCGCAGTTTTTTGATGTGCCCCTCCGTGACGGAGGAGACCATCCACTTGCCTCCCCCTCCGGACATGGCTGGGGAAGGTTGAGGCGAGATGTGCGGACTTGGGCGCTGGAGCTCGAGTGCGCGGAAATGGATGAGCAAAGGAGGAAGAAGGCGTGTGTGAAAAAGTGGATCCTTATCCCCTTATATGGACGGACGAAGCTATGCGTCCCCACCAGCCTGGTAAAACTCGCTTATCTCCCAAGCGCCGTAATCAATGGCGCGTTTGGGTTACCCATGCCCGTATTGATGAGAATCCCGGAATAAGGGGACACGATATCTGCTTTGACAAGACGTGCTAAGGAAACCGCCTCGCTAAACGCGCTGAGGTGGGACAGTAAAAACGATTCGAGTAAAGGCTTGGCCGTGGTGTGATGTCGCGCCAAGAAATACGTCAGCAGATTGAATTTGTGTAAATATTATTCTCTCTACGGTGGTATGTGGAACTTATTTTGTAGAGCCGGACACTATCCTTGTGTTCAAGATCTTCTATGAAGTATTCGGAGAAGGAACCCGCCTTGCAATGCCGAAGACAATATGCGCGTCGGACTCGTCGTCATTGAAGCCTGGTTCAGGGGCTACTGAGGGAGTCCTGGATTAGGGGGTGTCCGGATAGCCGAACTATCACCTTTGGCCGGACTCCTGGACTATGAAGACACAAGATTGAAGACTTCGTCCCGTGTCCGGATGGGACTTTCCTTGGCGTGGAAGGCAAGCTTGGCAATACGGATATGTAGATCTCCTACCATTGTAACCGACTCTGTGTAACCCTAACCCTCGTCGGTGCCTATATAAACCGGAGGGTTATAGTCCATAGGACAGAACAACAATCATACCATAGGCTAGCTTCTAGGGTTTAGCCTCTCTGATCTCGTGGTAGATCTACTCTTGTACTACCCATATCATCAATATCAATCAAGCAGGAGTAGGGTTTTACCTCCATCGAGAGGGCCCGAACCTGGGTAAAGATCGTGTCCCTTGTCTCCTGTTACCATCCGCCTAGACGCACAGTTCGGGACCCCCTACCCGAGATCCGCCGGTTTTGACACCGACACTGGGCGTGGCCCGGTTCGCTCGGCCCAAAAAGTTTTTTAAAAAAACATTTTTTACGGACATAAATATGAAATTAACCAAATAAAATTAAAAAAAATACTGTAGGCATATAATATATCAAAATTTTCAGAAAAAGATTTTCTACAACATGAACATTTTTCTAACGCCAAATAAAATCCACAAAATTTTAAATAAATCAAACAATGCTAGTGCTGCAATAAAACCCAATAAAAATCATTTTAAAAATACCAAAATGGTTTCAAATTTATTTCTTTCCAATTTTCTACTGCAGGGAATCATTTCATCCTATTTTCCATGTATTTTATTTTTGGAGAAAAATAATTGGAATAAAATCAGAATAACTCCAAATTGAAAATAATTTCAATGAGACTCTAAATTTAATTCTTTTAAACTTCAAACTCATATTTCATATGTTTTGAAGAAGTCATTTTATGTTCTCTCATGAAAATCATTGAGTTGCACAAAGTTTCTGAACTGGAAAATATTTCCAAATGAAATTCAAATCTTTTCAAAAACCCTTTTCATTTATTTAAATGAAAGAAGTCATATCATCTTCACTCCAGGGTTTTGTATTTGAAAAGAATTTGAATTCATGGAGATCATAAAATGCAAGATGAAATTTTGGAAAAGTCATTTTATTCCCTCTCATTTAACTTTCAAGGAGTTTCAAATTTCACTCAGTTTCACACAAGCAACCACACCATAATCAAACAAACTATCAAAACTATCTATTTAATATAAAATTCCAAAATTTAGAATTTTGGGATGTTACAAACCTACCACCCTTAAAATGAATCTCGTCCTTGAGATTCGGAGAGGCTAGAAATAAATAGGTTAGGTTCGGGGTCTTCTCAAAATCCATCGATAGTCTCCAGGGTCTCGGGTGCTACCACCCTTAGAAGCATGGTTATGGTTCCATTAAAACTCAGGTAGTACATCCTTATTGTTGGCAGTGTCGATCTTCTCAGATCTTCACGATAATTCCTTCTCTGGGCTCTTTCGGTAGTGGCATAATCTTTTCCTCAATTCTTATGTCCATTTCATCTTGGTACGGTTCTTCTATGACTGGGTCTTCTTGGCTGACGGGTCTGGCGCCAATACTAAACAACTATCGATATCTCATGGTGGTTAACAATTTATGGTTTCTCCTGCAGGAAAAGGGTCTAGGCTTGAACCTCACCGTATATCCTACGCTTGGCAACAGCTGCCTTGTACAAGGGGAAAAATTGCCATACCATTCTAAGGTTTAAACAAGGTTTTGACATCGTCGTCTCTCTACTATGGGTCAGTCACTCAGATTTACCATCCCATATAGCAACGCGAATAATAAGAGTAAGTCGGCATGGTGATCAATCCATCCCACACCCAAATCATTATCTTGTAAATGGTTTAGCGAATCTCGCATTCTAACACTCGGTCATCCTCACAAGCATTACAGAATTCCTCTTGTCCACGAACTGGTTCGAAAAAATCCATTGATTCTGCAAGCCAAACAAACGTCTATCGTTCCTTCACAACTCTCAGGTTTTGCGTAACTCCTATAAGATTGTCTGTTGACAAAGTCATAACTTCTTCCAGGGTTTTTCCTTCAGCAAGAGTGTGCTTGCTTCTTGGCAGGTCCTAGGGCCTGTGGGTCATGGCCCATCTCACCACTTGTAAACCTTGAACTCATCATCGGGGCAATTGCTCGTTATTCCAATATCCAGCTTCCTAGCATTCTTAATTCCATCCAATTATATTGTCTCTCTTCCTTCTATTGGTACCAAACTAAGACGTGATTACTCAGACTCATCATGGAGTTACAATTGCTCCATATTGCCAACCTTCTACCTCCTTTACATCCAATAATACTCCATACCTTCATATTCTTGGGGTATCCCACATATCGAGATAAAACCCATACTTATTTTGTCCGAAGTCCACTCCGTGGAATATCCTTATCTTTTCCAGGGGTCCAGTGTACTCACAGGGTACTACCACCCTTGAAATGCACGAATTTATCCATAGACCATATTTCTCATATCCTCGAAAATGGTCAAAATCTTTCTTCATAGAGTAACTACTCATAAAATCCAAATCAGTACCAATAATGCTAACCTTATTAATTCTCCAATCATTATAATCTCCTGCATTTCCATTACATGCATCAACTTAACACCTCGGTATAGAAGAATTGTTTCCACTTCTACTATATTTCTCATAGACTCCACTATTTAACACGAATATCCTCATTGGGACAATCTCTGGCAAGGTGCCCTACTTCATTACAATGGAAACATTTTACTTCTGACAAGTCTCGAGGTTTCCTTGTGATTACAGAGCCTACTTGGGTCCTCGGCTTCCTTTTTGGGCAACTGCTGAAGCAGTGCCCTGACTCCCTGCACCTGAAACAGGTGATACGACTCAGGTCCTTCTTTGTAGAAATTGGGTTGTTCCTAGAATCCAATCTATTTCTCTTCATGGGCTTTTCCATGCCAATCAGGGCTTCTATCTCTTGTGGGTCATACTCTACTTCCTCTGTCAGGAATGCTACTAGATCCCCCTTCAGACATTTCTGGGAGATGTGTCCTTCTTCTCCACATGAATAGCAAGACTTGGTGTAGGGTTTAGTTGGGTCTGCTTCGGGTGTGTCCTCCACCTTTTCCTTCATAATAGTTTCTTCTAAAATTTCCATGAGGGCTCCTTTCATTGCTTCTTTCTTCTGCTGGATGGTTCTTTGAACCTCGGGGTAAATGTGGCACTAAGCAGGGTAGTGGGTAGTCCCTTCACACAAGAACAAGTAATCTGCCTAGTTGGGCATTCTTCAGCTGGGTGACTTTCTTCACAGTGAGGGCATTCATCCTTGTGTTCTTTATGATTGTGTCCTATTTCTCCACAGAGCTTGCGTGCACAAGGTTTCTTCATCTCATTTCCATAAGGCTTCAATTTCGGGGACACAAGACGAGACCTTTGCAGAGTCAACTTAAATTCTTCCCAAGTGGTTACTCTTTGCCAACCATTGATGGTTTGGTACATCCTCCACCAAGTAGCAGCACCTCTTTCAAAGCACTGAAGAGCATGCTGAGCCATATCCTTTTCGGTTATAGTGTTATTCTTCATGTGATCTTCCATGTTCTGAATCCATCGGCCCGTCTCCAATTGATTCATTGGTCCAGAAAATATGAGTTCATCTCCATTTGTCCTCTATTGATTCCAAGGGTTTTGGGGTGAGATAAGAGAGATAGAGAGGTATACAGACAATACAAACAATAGTTTTGAAGAGACATATTTTATTTTTGTGGCTGTCGGAAAAACATCAAAGAAATGACAGCTCATAATTGTCGCATCTAACGTAGGTATATAACAGGGGTTTGGTCTTCTAAAGGTCAATAAATCTTCAAAGTCGCCAAACTCTTCAAGTCTTGTTCATGTCTCCGATGGCTTCTTCTGATCATGCTTATCCTTCTCAAGTTCTTTTGCCACATCATCTCTGTTGACGCGAAGTCTCTCGTGACGTCCTTTAATATTTTGGAGTTGCATTCCAAACTTCTGGGTTTCAACATCCCTGGCATGAGCCATGGTCCTACTGTCCTTCAGTTCCCGAGGAATCTCCGGTATCTCGAGGTTTTTCTCCTCTAGCTTGGCTACTTTCAGCTCCTGGGTCCTGAGTTCTTCAGGAAATGCTTCCTTGTCAAATACAGCTTCCTGCAGATCCATCTAAAAATTCTTGATGTAATACTCCAGATCCTGGCGATACACCAGCTATGGTTAAAACTTTATCCTTTGCTGATAGGTGCTCCATTATCCCTTTTGTCATCCAATCCTTCAGAAGAAATGGGTGCTTAACTCAGCACAATGACAATAGCATAAACAGGCGATAACATCATGGATAGCCATGTTTCTGCCATTGTCATTGCCATGAGCTATCATTCCATATTTGATATCTCCTGCCTTAGGGTTTTCTTGACAAAAACTTTGAGTTTTAACGCTCCATGTTCCGGTCTTTCTTCGAGACACCTTGATCTCGGGCTTTGACAGCTTCAATAGTCTGACAAGTTCCGTAAGGGTAGCTTTCCTAGGTCATACCAATCTGGAAATTCTTCAAAGCCTTCAAATTCTCCTAGTCTTCGGAGTCTTCAACCATTGTAGTTTCCATTATTATAATGCATGGGAAAAATCCTCTTCATTCCAAAGTGGTCTTAGTTGTCCGATATCTTGTACTTCTTGGAGTGGTCTCATTAGTCGAATCTTCGTGTGGTCAAAAGGGGGAAAGGGTATTGTCCAACTAAAAGGGAATATTTGATAAAGCTCAGAAAGGAAGAGATGTAAAAGATCTTTTTGAAAATAAAGTTTTAGAGAAAACCTTTCCTATGGGCTTGCCAGTTTCTAGGGGTCACGTCCTACAGTCAACATGTGCTCTGATACCATCTTGTAGCGACCCAACCCGAATGGATCAAGGCTCTGTGCTTAAGTGTCATCCCTAGATCGGTATGCTGACACACACAATACTCGAGGATTTATAACAGAGGTAAATCACATGTATAAAGTAACGTAAATACTATTACCTCAATCCAAATAGCGGAAGTAACAACAAGGTTGTGCATTCCCATCAACACCAACGGTAAAGTTGAGTGTAGACATCGTAACCCTAACGTATCACTTATTCGTCGTAAGATTCCTACAACATGAGACGTTGCAGCCGTGTAGGTCAGTACATTGAATGTACTGGCAATTTCACACTGTAGAGCAATGCTGAATAATGGCTATCACTACATGCATATATGGCTGGTGGAGGCTCTAAGTTTATTTTTGCATAAAGCCAATTTTTCCCTACAACAAAGGTATAAATTTTATTTAACTACCAAGTTGGTTGAAAATTATTGAGAAGGTTCCTCCAACTCAATCCAAAAATAATAATTATAACCCAACAAATTAATTAGGTAAAGTGATGAGATCAAATCAATAATTCAAGTACGAGATACTCAAGATGTCCATAACCGGGGACACGACTAATCATGATTACTTTGTACACTCTGCAGAGGTTTGCATACTTTTCCCCACAAGACTCGATTTCCTCCGTTGAATTTCTCGCACTACATGGTGTTTGAGAAACGGATGACCGAGACACAGTCTTTCAGAAGCGTTAACTCTTTACTCCGGGTAGACAGTACCACCTACATCCCCTACATCTGCTAGCCTACCACTGAAAGAGGTCACACAACTTACTCAACTATGCTAGAGCCCATAATGGCTTGTGACTGCACAAGGAAGTTTCTAGCTGAATAATATCATGATCCCTTTGAGCCTGGGTGGCGAACCATAGGATGATCACACGGGTACTTCGGGATATCCTAGGACAACACTGGATTCTCCAGGTGTCCGGGCAAACTACTGGGTGCTCCAGGGTGCCCCAACCAATCCATCCAGATGTGTATTGAAGTAGCCACCTTAAGTTAAACCTTAGTTAACAATAACTTTCACATCTTTCATGAATTCTCTCAAAACCAAACCACGTCTATGAGCATAGCATAGCAGTAAGCATAACGTAATAGTACGCAGGGGTTGAATGCAAGACAATAGGTTCCTACCTCATCAACTACTTCCCAATACCCACATGTTATCAATCCTACTCATTCAATGTTTGAGGGTTGAAACTAATGCATAAAAACTGGGTAATGAAAAGTATGATCAAAGTGTGAACTTGCCTTGTACTGTTGAAGAAGATGATTCGCACTCAGACTCCTGATAGTTCTACTCGTCACACTCCGTTCAATCTATCGTGAGCAAGCAATTGCATACATAAGCACTCATGCAAAAGAATAGAAGAAAAGATCTTGAGAAACTTCAAAAACAAGCAAAACTCTTGCAACAGAAAACAATTTCTAATAGTACCAAAATTATGTGAATTTGGCCTTATCAGAAAGTTTAGGTCAAGAGCTTCGATTGCAAAAAGAATCAATTAAATCGGAGTTATAGAACTCGAGTTATGAACAAAAGAAATTCAAATTCAAATCTATTTTAAAACAACTTTTAAGTTTTCAAAAACATTGTTTAAGTTGTTTTACTGGATAGAGGAGATCATAACAAAGAAGTGGGCGTTGGTTTCATTGCATTTGGATAAACGAGCAAGAAGTAATGAAGGTTTGAAGAACAGGGACTAATCTGTAAAGAAAATAATCAGATAGGTCCCTGGCCGAAATTAAAAAGAAAAGAAAATTTCTATCGAACGCTAACGAACGAATCTGTTTACTACGATGAGATAAACAGTGAGCGTTCACTAATTAACTAGGTTAATAAGAAAAACCGGGTTTAACCTAAAAACCAAAACTTAAAATAAAACCAAGTCGGACCGGGTTGGTTTAGTACTAGTTCGGGGCGGTTTTTGTTGGAAACTGGCGGCGGCGACGGTTGGCAGATCGGGCAGCTCCGACGAGGCTCCGACGACAGCGGCGAGGTTTGGCGCGACGGCTACAGCGTCGGCGGGGTGGCGCGGGGCGGTGGGGCTACGCGGGGCGACGACAAGGAGCGGCAGCGGCGCGGCGCGGCGCGACGCTAGCTACGGCGGCGAGCGGAGCATGCAGTGGCGGCGGCGAAGTCTGGCAGCGACAACGGTGTGCATGATGCGGCAGCGGCGCAGCGGCTCGGGAGGAGAAAGGAGGGGACCGGGGCGATCCTCTTATAAAGGCCGGGGAAGGCGTGGAGGAGGGGCGAGCAAAGGCGGTGGCGGGAGTCCGACGCGGACACGGCGTCTATGGCGGCGGCGATGCGTGTGGGAGCCGGAGACGGAGGCGGCGGCGACTTGGGCCGGCTGGGCTGGGCGTGGCCCAGTTCGGTCGGCACGAAAAGTTTTTTAAAAAAAACATTTTTTATGAACATAAAAATAAAATGAACCAAATAAAAAAATACTATAGGCATATAATATATCAAAATTTTCAGAAAAAGATTTTCTACAACATGAAATTTTTCTAACGCCAAATAAAGTCCACAAAATTTTAAATAAATCAAATAGTGCTACTGCTGCAATAAAACCCAATAAAAATCATTTTAAAAATACCAAAATGGTTTCAAATTTGTTTCTCTCCAATTTTGTACTATAAGGAATCATTTTACCCTATTTTCCATGTATCTCATTTTCGGAGAAAAATAATTTGAATAAAACCCAAATAACTCCAAATTGAAAATAATTTCAATGGGACTCCAAATTTAATTCTTTTAAACTTCCAACTCATATTTCGTATGTTTTGAAGAAGTCATTTTATCTTCTCTCATGAAAATCATTGAGTTGCATAAAGTTTATTAATTGGAAAATATTTCCAAATGAAATTCAAATCTTTTCAAAAAACCCTTTCATTTATTTAAATGGAAGAAGTCATATCATATTCACTCCAGGGTTTTGTATTTGAAAATAATTTGAATTCATGGAGATCATAAATGCAAGATGAAAGTTTGGGAAAGTCATTTTATTCCCTCTCATTTAACTTTCAAAGAGTTTCAAATTTCACTCAGTTTCACACAAGCAACCACACCACAATCAAACAAACAATCAAAACTATCTATTTAATATAACATTCCAAAATTTAGAATTTTTGGATGTTACAACTGGTTCGGCCCCTTGCGGTGAAGGTAAAGGCCTAATCCAGTTTGAGATGGTATTGCTTATGCCTCGATTACCAGGGAGAGAATACGCTTGACCTAGCTTTCGATCTGTCTTGTCTTGCCCTAAACCGCCGCCGGGTCGTCCCTTTATATACATAGGTTGACGCCCTGCAGCTTACAAAGTCCCGTATGGCTCATAAACGTGCCCGGCCTGGTCATTGATTACACTTGCCTTACAAGATAAGTCATGCATATATGGCGGTTTACACCTACAGGCCTTAAGTCGCCTTTGGGCCTTGGGCTCTTCATAAGTCATTCTCATGAACCGCCATCTTTGATTCCTTCATGGGCTTCATATTATGAACCACCGTTGGTATAACCCGGCCCCTCTTGGGCGGGTCATACCTAATAGTTATATCCCCAACACAAGGTGTTTCTTCGGTATTCGGGAGTTGCATAATCTGATAGTTAGAGGAACATGTATAAGTCATGAAGAAAGCAATAGCAATAAAACTAAATGATCATTATGCTAAGCTAACAGATGGGTCTTGTCCATCACATCATTCTCTAATGATATGACCCCGTTCATTAAAGGACAACACATGTCTATGGCTAGGAAACTTGACCATCTTTGATTAACGAGCTAGTCAAGTAGAGGCATACTAGGGACACTCTATTTTGTCTATGTATTCACACATGTATCAAGTTTCTGGTTAATACAATTCTAGCATGAATAATAAACATTTATCATGATATAAGGAAATATAAATAACAACTTTATTATTGCCTCTAGGGCATATTTCCTTCAAAACCCTCCCAAGGAGGAAATATGTGGGCTCCAAGGCGGTATCCCAAGTATACTGGAAGCATGGGGATTCTCAATTTTGGGTGGGTCTAATGGCTACGAAGAAATATTTATTCTCCTATGGATCCTTCTCGATTAAGGACGGCTCAGAAATTAGATTCTGGGAGGACAAGTGGCTAGGAAATGCCACACTCCAGGAACAATATCCGGCTCTATACAACATTGTGTGTCACAAGGGCGATACTATTGCCACTGTAATGGAATCATTTCCACCAAATGTGACGTTCAGAAGAGATTTAATTGGACCCAGACTCCAATCGTGGTACATCCTACTTCAACGGTTGTCCACGGTGCAATTGTCACATGGGTCTGATGCATTTCAATGGAACCTACATGGAAATGGACAATTCTTAGTGGAGTCTATGTATAAAGCGTTAATCAAGTCTGATGTGCCAGTTGATAATAACAAGAAGATCTGGAAGATGAAGATACCTCTTAAGAATAAAATATTTGCATGGTATCTTCATTGCGGAGTCATTCTTACTAAAGATAACCTTATCGAGAGGAATTGGCATGGAAGTCCGAAATGTGTTTTTTGTCATCATGATGAGACAATAAAGCATTTATTCTTTCAATGCAAATTGGCTCGGTCTATATGGTCAGTCATCCGGATAGCTTCTCGCTTGTATCCTTCTTGTAGTGTTGCTAATGTATTTGGCAACTGGTTACATGAGATTGATAACAGGTTTAGAACTCTTCTTAGGGTGAGAGCGCTTGCCGTTATTTGGTCGCTTTGACTTTGTAGAAATGATAATGTTTTTAACGATAAAAGTACTTCTCTAATGCAGGTTATCTACAGATGTACCGAGACTCTTCGTTTATGGTCATCTCTACAACGCGTGGAGAATCGAGACCTATTTACGGAGGTGTGTACATGATTGAAGGATACGACGAGGGATTCTTTTATCCAATATAGTGAAGGAAATATGCCCTAGAGGCAATAATAAAGTTATTATTTATTTCCTTATATCATGATAAATGTTTATTATTCATGCTAGAATTGTATTAACCGGAAACATAATACTCCCTCCGTTCCGAATTACTTGTCTCACATATGGATGTATCTAGATGTATTTTAGTTCTAGATACATCCATTTCAGCGACGAGTAATTTGGAATGGAGGGAGTACATGTGTGAATATATAGACAAACAGAGTGTCACTAGTATGCCTCTACTTGACTAGCTTGTTAATCAAAGATGGTTATGTTTCCTAACCATGGACAAAGAGTTGTTATTTGATTAACGGGATCACATCATTAGTTGAATGATCTGATTGACATGACCCACTCAGTTAGCTTAGCACCCGATCGTTTAGTATGTTGCTATTGCTTTCTTCATGACTTATACATGTTCCTATGACTATGAGATTATGCAACTCCCGTTTACCGGAGGAACACTTTGTGTGCTACCAAACGTCACAACATAACTGGATGATTATAAAGGTGCTCTACAGGTGTCTCCAAAGGTACTTGTTGGGTTGGCGTATTTCGAGATTAGGATTTGTCACTCCGAATGTCGGAGAGGTATCTCTGGGCCCTCTCGGTAATGCACATCACTTAAGCCTTGCAAGCATTGCAACTAATGAGTTAGTTGCGAGATGATGTATTACGGAATGAGTAAAGAGACTTGCCGGTAACGAGATTGAACTAGGTATTGGATACCGACGATCGAATCTCGGGCAAGTAACATACCGATGACAAAAGGAACAACGTATGTTGTTATGCGGTCTGACCGATAAAGATCTTCGTAGAATATGTAGGAACCAATATGGGCATCCAGGTCCTGCTATTGGTTATTGACCGGAGACGTGTCTCGGTCATGTCTACATTGTTCTTGAACCGTAGGGTCCGCACGCTTAAGGTTTCGATGACAGTTATATTATGAGTTTATGAGTTTTGATGTACCGAAGGAGTTCAGAGTCCCGGATGAGATCGGGGACATGACGAGGAGTCTCGAAATGGTCGAGACGTAAAGATCGATATATTGGACAACTATATTCGGAGTTCGGAAAGGTTCCGAGTGATTCGGGTATTTTCCGGAGTACCGGAGAGTTACGGGAATTCGCCGGGGAGAAGTATTGGGCCTTATTGGGCCCTGCGGGAAAGAGAGAGGGGCTGCCTAGGGCAGGCCACGCGCCCCCCCATGGCCTAGTTCGAATTGGACTAGGGGGAGGGGCCGCACCCCCTCCTTCCTTCCCTTCTCTCTTCCCCTTCCTAGTCTCCTACTCCTAATACATGGAAGGACTCCTAGTTGGACTAGGAAAGGGGGAATCCTACTCCCGGTGGGAGTAGGACTCCCCAGGGCGCGCCATAGTAGAGGGCCGGCCCTCCCCTCCTCCTCTCCTTTATATACGGGGGTAGGGGCCACCCCATGGACACACAAGTTGATCATGGAGATCGTTCCTTAGCCGTGTGCGGTGCCCCCCTCCACGATATTACACCTCGGTCATATTGTAGCAGTGCTTAGGCGAAGCCCTGCGACAGGAGGACATCAAGATCGTCACCACGCCGTCGTGCTGACGGAACTCCTCCCCGTGCCTCTGCTAGATCGGAGTTCGGGGTGCGTCATCGAGTTGTACGTGTGTCAAGAACTCGGAGGTGCCGGAGTAACGGTGCTTGGATCGGTTGGACCGGGAGGACGTACGACTACTTCCTCTACGTTGCGTCAACGCTTCCGCTTCAGTCTACGAGGGTACGTAGACAACACTCTCCCCTCTCGTTGCTATATCATCACCACGTCAAGCCCGTCCCTTTCCAAGAGGTGAGCCGTGTAGGGAATCCAGATCGAAATTCGGCGGCTGCTGCCCATTTAGGGTCACGCGGCTCGGTGATGTAGAACCACCCCGATTGCCACCCATTTATGGTCTCCACAAAGGAGCCCTCGAGCCATAAGACGTTGGGCATCCTGCCCACCATGGCACCTCCGCACTCCCTTGGCGGCCGCCCACTACCTTCGGCTTGACATTGAAGGTCTTCAGCCATAAGCCGAAGTGGGGCTGGATGCAGAGGAAGGCCTCGCATACGACGATGAACACCGAGATGTTGAGGATGAAATTCGGGGCCAGATCGTGGAAATCCAGGCCGTAGTAGAACATGAGTCCCCGGGCAAATGGGTGAAGTGAAAAACCTATTCTGCGGAGGAAGTGGGTGAGGAACACCACCCTCTCATGGGGCCTGGGGGTGGGGATGAGCTACCCCTTGTTGGGGAGCCGATGCGCGATGTCGTTGGACAAGTATCCGGCCTTCCGTAGTTTTTTGATGTGCCCCTCCGTGACGGAGGAGACCATCCACTTGCCTCCCCCTCCGGACATGGCTGGGGAAGGTTGAGGCGAGATGTGCGGACTTGGGCGCTGGAGCTCGAGTGCGCGGAAATGGATGAGCAAAGGAGGAAGAAGGCGTGTGTGAAAAAGTGGATCCTTATCCCCTTATATGGACGGACGAAGCTATGCGTCCCCACCAGCCTGGTAAAACTCGCTTATCTCCCAAGCGCCGTAATCAATGGCGCGGTTGGGTTACCCACGCCCGTATTGATGAGAATCCCGGAATAAGGGGACACGATCTCTGCTTTGACAAGACGTGCTAAGGAAACCGCCTCGCTAAACACGCTGAGGTGGGACAGTAAAAACGATTCAGTAAAGGCTTGGCCGTGGTGTGATGTCGCGCCACGAAATACGTCAGCAGATTGAATTTGTGTAAATATTATTCTCTCTATGGTGGTATGTGGAACTTATTTTGCAGAGCCGGACACTATCCTTGTGTTCAAGATCTTCTATGAAGTATTCGGAGAAGGAACCCGCCTTGCAATGCCGAAGACAATATGCGCGCCGGACTCGTCGTCATTGAAGCCTGGTTCAGGGGCTACTGAGGGAGTCCTGGATTAGGGGGTGTTCGGATAGCCGAACTATCACCTTTGGCCGGACTCCTGGACTATGAAGACACAAGATTGAAGACTTCGTCCCGTGTCCGGATGGGACTTTCCTTGGCGTGGAAGGCAAGCTTGGCGATACGGATATGTAGATCTCCTACCATTGTAACCGACTCTGTGTAACCCTAACCCTCTTCGGTGCCTATATAAACCGGAGGGTTATTGTCCATAGGATTGAACAACAATCATACCATAGGCTAGCTTCTAGGGTTTAGCCTCTCTGATCTCGTGGTAGATCTACTCTTGTACTACCCATATCATCAATATCAATCAAGCAGGAGTAGGGTTTTACCTCCATTGAGAGGGCGCGAACCTGGGTAAAGATCGTGTCCCTTGTCTCCTGTTACCATCCGCCTAGACGGACAGTTCGGGACCCCCTACCCGAGATCCGCCGGTTTTGACACCGACACTGGGCGTGGCCCAGTTCGCTCTGCCCAAAAAGTTTTTTAAAAAAACATTTTTTACGGACATAAATATGAAATTAACCAAATAAAATTTAAAAAAATACTGTAGGCATATAATATATCAAAATTTTCAGAAAAAGATTTTCTACAACATGAACATTTTTCTAACGCCAAATAAAATCCACAAAATTTTAAATAAATCAAACAATGCTATTGCTGCAATAAAACCCAATAAAAATCATTTTAAAAATACCAAAATGGTTTCAAATTTATTTCTTTCCAATTTTCTACTGCAGGGAATCATTTTATCCTATTTTCCATGTATTTTATTTTTGGAGAAAAATAATTTGAATAAAACCCAAATAACTCCAAATTGAAAATAATTTCAATGAGACTCTAAATTTAATTCTTTTAAACTTCAAACTCATATTTCATATGTTTTGAAGAAGTCATTTTATGTTCTCTCATGAAAATCATTGAGTTGCACAAAGTTTCTGAACTGGAAAATATTTCCAAATGAAATTCAAATCTTTTCAAAAACCCTTTTCATTTATTTAAATGAAAGAAGTCATATCATCTTCACTCCAGGGTTTTGTATTTGAAAAGAATTTGAATTCATGGAGATCATAAAATGCAAGATGAAATTTTGGGAAAGTCATTTTATTCCCTCTCATTTAACTTTCAAGGAGTTTCAAATTTCACTCAGTTTCACACAAGCAACCACACCATAATCAAACAAACTATCAAAACTATCTATTTAATATAACATTCCAAAATTTAGAATTTTGGGATGTTACAAACCTACCACCCTTAAAATGAATCTCGTCCTTGAGATTCGGAGAGGCTAGAAATAAATAGGTTAGGTTTGGGGTCTTCTCAAAATCCATCGATAGTCTCCAGGGTCTCGGGTGCTACCACCCTTAGAAGCACGGTTACGGTTCCATTAAAACTCAGGTAGTACATCCTTATTGTTGGCAGTGTCGATCTTCTCAGATCTTCATGGTAATTCCTTCTCTGGGCTCTTTCGGTAGTGGCATAATCTTTTCCTCAATTCTTATGTCCATTTCATCTTGGTACGGTTCTTCTATGACCGGGTCTTCTTGGCTGACGGGTCTGGCACCAATACTAAACAACTATCGATATCTCATGGTGGTTAACAATTTATGGTTTCTCCTGTAGGAAAAGGGTCTAGGCTTGAACCTCATCGTATATCCTACGCTTGGCAACAACTGCCTTGTACAAGTGGAAAAATTGCCATACCATTCTAAGGTTTAAACAAGGTTTTGACATCGTCGTCTCTCTACTATGGGTCGGTCACTCAGATTTACCATCCCATATAGCAACGCGAATAATAAGAGTAAGTCGGTATGGTGATCAATCCATCCCACACCCAAATCATTATCTTGTAAATGGTTTAGCGAATCTCGCATTCTAACACTCGGTCATCCTCACAAGCATTGCAGAATTCCTCTTGTCCACGAACTGGTTCGAAAAAATCCATTGATTCTGCAAGCCAAACAAACGTCTATCGTTCCTTCACAACTCTCAGGTTTTGTGTAACTCCTATAAGATTGTCTGTTGACAAAGTCATAACTTCTTCCAGGGTTTTTCCTTCAGCAAGAGTGTGCTTGCTTCTTGGCAGGTCCTAGGGCCTGTGGGTTATGGCCCATCTCACCACTTGTAAACCTTGAACTCATCATCGGGGCAATTGCTCGTTATTCCAATATCCAGCTTCCTAGCATTCTTAGTTCCATCCAATTATACTGTCTCTCTTCCTTCTATTGGTACCAAACTAAGAAGTGATTACTCAGACTCATCATGGAGTTACAATTGCTCCATATTGCCAACCTTCTACCTCCTTTACATCCAATAATACTCCATACCTTCATATTCTTGGGGTATCCCACATATCGAGATAAAACTCATACTTATTTTGTCCGAAGTCCACTCCGTGGAATATCCTTATCTTTTCCAGGGGTCCAGTGTACTCACAGGGTACTACCACCCTTGAAATGCATGAATTTATCCATAGACCATATTTCTCATATCCTCGAAAATGGTCAAAATCTTTCTTCATAGAGTAACTACTCATAAAATCCAAATCAGTACCAACAATGCTAACTTTATTAATTCTCCAATCATTATAATCTCCTGCATTTCCATTACATGCATCAACTTAACACCTCGGTATAGAAGAATTGTTTCCACTTCTACTATATTTCTCATAGACTCCACTATTTAACACGAATATCCTCATTGGGACAATCTCTGGCAAGGTGCCCTACTTCATTACAATGGAAACATTTTACTTCTGACAAGTCTCGAGGTTTCCTTGTGATTACAGAGCCTACTTGGGTCCTCGGCTTCCTTTTTGGGCAACTGCTGAAGCAGTGCCCTGACTCCCTGCACCTGAAACAGGTGATACGACTCAGGTCCTTCTTTGTAGAAATTGGGTTGTTCCTAGAATCCAATCTATTTCTCTTCATGGGCTTTTCCATGCCAATCAGGGCTTCTATCTCTTGTGGGTCATACTCTACTTCCTCTGTCAGGAATGCTACTAGATCCCCCTTCAGACATTTCTGGGAGATGTGTCCTTCTTCTCCACATGAATAGCAAGACTTGGTGTAGGGTTTAGTTGGGTCTGCTTTGGGTGTGTCCTCCACCTTTTCCTTCATAGTAGTTTCTTCTAAAATTTCCATGAGGGCTCCTTTCATTGCTTCTTTCTTCTGCTGGATGGTTCTTTGAACCTCGGGGTAAATGTGGCACTAAGCAGGGTAGTGGGTAGTCCCTTCACACAAGAACAAGTAATCTGCCTAGTTGGGCATTCTTCAGCTGGGTGACTTTCTTCACAGTGAGGGCATTCATCCTTGTGTTCTTTATGATTGTGTCCTATTTCTCCACAGAGCTTGCGTGCACAAGGTTTCTTCATCTCATTTCCATAAGGCTTCAATTTCTGGGACACAAGACGAGACCTTTGCAGAGTCAACTTAAATTCTTCCCAAGTGGTTACTCTTTGCCAACCATTGATGGTTTGGTACATCCTCCACCAAGTAGCAGCACCTCTTTCAAAGCACTGAAGAGCATGCTGAGCCATATCCTTTCCGGTTATAGTGTTATTCTTCATGTGATCTTCCATGTTCTGAATCCATCGGCCCGTCTCCAATTGATTCATTGGTCCAGAAAATATGAGTTCATCTCCATTCGTCCTCTATTGACTCCAAGGGTTTTGGGGTGAGATAAGAGAGATAGAGAGGTATACACACAATACAAACAATAGTTTTGAAGAGACATATTTTATTTTTGTGGCTGTCGGAAAAACATCAAAGAAATGACAGCTCATAATTGTCGCATCTAACGTAGGTATATAACAGGGGTTTGGTCTTCTAAAGGTCAATAAATCTTCAAAGTCGCCAAACTCTTCAAGTCTTGTTCATGTCTCCGATGGCTTCTTTCGATCATGCTTATCCTTCTCAAGTTCTTTTGCCACATCATCTCTGTTGACGCGAAGTCTCTCATGACGTCCTTTAATATTTTGGAGTTGCATTCCAAACTTCTGGGTTTCAACATCCCTGGCATGAGCCATGGTCCTACTGTCTTTCAGTTCCCGAGGAATCTCCGGTATCTCGAGGTTTTTCTCCTCTAGCTTGGCTACTTTCAGCTTCTGGGTCCTGAGTTCTTCAGGAAATGCTTCCTTGTCAAATACAGCTTCCTGCAGATCCATCTAAAAATTCTTGATGTAATACTCCAGATCCTGGCGATACACCAGCTATGGTTAAAACTTTATCCTTTGCTGATAGGTGCTCCATTATCCCTTTTGTCATCCAATCCTTCAGAAGAAATGGGTGCTTAACTCAGCACAATGACAATAGCATAAACAGGCGATAACATCATGGATAGCCATGTTTCTGCCATTGTCATTGCCATGAGCTATCATTCCATATTTGATATCTCCTGCCTTAGGGTTTTCTTGACAAAAACTTTGAGTTTTAACGCTCCATGTTCCGGTCTTTCTTCGAGACACCTTGATCTCGGGCTTTGACAGCTTCAATAGTCTGACAAGTTCCGTAAGGGTAGCTTTCCTAGGTCATACCAATCTGGAAATTCTTCAGAGCCTTCAAATTCTCCTAGTCTTCGGAGTCTTCAACCGTTGTAGTTTCCATTATTATAATGCATGGGAAAAATCCTCTTCATTCCAAAGTGGTCTTAGTTGTCCAATATCTTATACTTCTTGGAGTGGTCTCATTAGTCGAATCTTCGTGTGGTCAAAAGGGGGAAAGGGTATTGTCCAACTAAAAGGGAATATTTGATAAAGCTCAGAAAGGAAGAGATGTAAAAGATCTTTTTGAAAATAAAGTTTTAGAGAAAACCTTTCCTATGGGCTTGCCAGTTTCTAGGGGTCACGTCCTACAGTCAACATGTGCTCTGATACCATCTTGTAGCGACCCAACCCGAATGGATCAAGGCTCTGTGCTTAAGTGTCATCCCTAGATCGGTATGCTGACACACACAATACTCGAGGATTTATAACAGAGGTAAATCACATGTATAAAGTAACGTAAATACTATTACCTCAATCCAAATAGCGGAAGTAACAACAAGGTTGTGCATTCCCATCAACACCAACGGTAAAGTTGAGTGTAGACATCGTAACCCTAACGTATCACTTACTCGTCGTAAGATTCCTACAACATGAGACGTTGCAGCCGTGTAGGTCAGTACATTGAATGTACTGGCAATTTCACACTGTAGAGCAATGTTGAATAATGGCTATCACTACATGCATATATGGCTGGTGGAGGCTCTAAGTTTATTTTTGCATAAAGCCAATTTTTCCCTACAGCAAAGGTATAAATTTTATTTAACTACCAAGTTGGTTGAAAATTATTGAGAAGGTTCCTCCAACTCAATCCCAAAATAATAATTATAACCCAACAAATTAATTAGGTAAAGTGATGAGATCAAATCAATAATTCAAGTACGAGATACTCAAGATGTCCATAACCGGGGACACGACTAATCATGATTACTTTGTACACTCTGCAGAGGTTTGCGTACTTTTCCCCACAAGACTCGATTTCCTCCGTTGAATTTCTCGCACTACATGGTGTTTGAGAAACGGATGACCGAGACACAGTCTTTCAGAAGCGTTAACTCTTTACTCCGGGTAGACAGTACCACCTACATCCCCTACATCTGCTAGCCTACCACTGAAAGAGGTCACACAACTTACTCAACTATGCTAGAGCCCATAATGGCTTGTGACTGCACAAGGAAGTTTCTAGCTGAATAATATTATGATCCCTTTGAGCCTGGGTGGCGAACCATAGGATGATCACACGGGTACTTCGGGATATCCTAGGACAACACTGGATTCTCCAGGTGTCCGGGCAAACTACTGGGTGCTCCAGGGTGCCCCAACCAATCCACCCAGATGTGTATTGAAGTAGCCACCTTAAGTTAAACCTTAGTTAACAATAACTTTCACATCTTTCATGAATTCTCTCAAAACCAAACCACGTCTATGAGCATAGCATAGCAGTAAGCATAAGTAATAGTACGCAGGGGTTGAATGCAAGACAATAGGTTCCTACCTCATCAACTACTTCCCAATACCCACATGTTATCAATCCTACTCATTCAATGTTTGAGGGTTGAAACTAATGCATAAAAACTGGGTAATGAAAAGTATGATCAAAGTGTGAACTTGCCTTGTACTGTTGAAGAAGATGATTCGCACTCATGACTCCTGATAGTTCTACTCGTCACACTCCGTTCAATCTATCGTGAGCAAGCAATTGCATACATAAGCACTCATGCAAAAGAATAGAAGAAAAGATCTTGAGAAACTTCGAAAACAAGCAAAACTCTTGCAACAGAAAACAATTTCTAATAGTACCAAAATTATGTGAATTTGGCCTTATCAGAAAGTTTAGGTCAAGAGCTTCGATTGCAAAAAGAATCAATTAAATCGGAGTTATAGAACTCGAGTTATGAACAAAAGAAATTCAAATTCAAATCTATTTTAAAACAACTTTTAAGTTTTCAAAAACATTGTTTAAGTTGTTTTACTGGATAGAGGAGATCATAACAAAGAAGTGGGCGTTGGTTTCGTTGCATTTGGATAAACGAGCAAGAAGTAATGAAGGTTTGAAGAACAGGGACTAATCTGTAAAGAAAATAATCAGATAGGTCCCTGGCCGAAATTAAAAAGAAAAGAAAATTTCTATCGAACGCTAACGAACGAATCTGTTTACTGCGATGAGATAAACAGTGAGCGTTCACTAATTAACTAGGTTAATAAGAAAAACCGGGTTTAACCTAAAAACCGAAACTTAAAATAAAACCAGGTCGGACCGGGTTGGTTTAGTACTAGTTCGGGGCGGTTTTTGTTGGAAACTGGCGGCGGCGACGGTTGGCAGATCGGGCAGCTCCGACGAGGCTCCGACGACAGCGGCGAGGTTTGGCGCGGCGGCTACGGCGTCGGCGGGGTGGCGCGGGGCGGTGGGGCTACGCGGGGCGACGACAAGGAGCGGCAGCGGCGCGGCGCGGCGCGACGCTAGCTACGGCGGCGAGCGGAGCATGCAGTGGCGGCGGCGAAGTCCGGCAGCGACAACGGTGTGCACGATGCGGCAGCGGCGCAGCGGCTCGGGAGGAGAAAGGAGGGGACCGGGGCGATCCTCTTATAAAGGCCGGGGAAGGCGTGGAGGAGGGGCGAGCAAAGGCGGTGGCGGGAGTCCGACGCGGACACGGTGTCTATGGCGGCGGCGATGCGTGTGGGAGCCGGAGACGGAGGCGGCGGCGACTTGGGCCGGCTGGGCTGGGCGTGGCCCAGTTCGGTCGGCATGAAAAGTTTTTTTTTTAAAAAACATTTTTTTACGAACATAAAAATGAAATGAACCAAATAAAAAAATACTATAGGCATATAATATATCAAAATTTTCAGAAAAAGATTTTCTACAACATGAAATTTTTCTAACGCCAAATAAAATCCACAAAATTTTAAATAAATCAAATAGTGCTACTGCTGCAATAAAACCCAATAAAAATCATTTTAAAAATACCAAAATGGTTTCAAATTTGTTTCTCTCCAATTTTGTACTATAAGGAATCATTTTACCCTATTTTCCATGTATCTCATTTTCGGAGAAAAATAATTTGAATAAAACCCAAATAACTCCAAATTGAAAATAATTTCAATGGGACTCCAAATTTAATTCTTTTAAACTTCCAACTCATATTTCGTATGTTTTGAAGAAGTCATTTTATCTTCTCTCATGAAAATCATTGAGTTGCATAAAGTTTATTAATTGGAAAATATTTCCAAATGAAATTCAAATCTTTTCAAAAACCCCTTTCATTTATTTAAATGGAAGAAGTCATATCATATTCACTCCAGGGTTTTGTATTTGAAAATAATTTGAATTCATGGAGATCATAAATGCAAGATGAAAGTTTGGGAAAGTCATTTTATTCCCTCTCATTTAACTTTCAAAGAGTTTCAAATTTCACTCAGTTTCACACAAGCAACCACACCACAATCAAACAAACAATCAAAACTATCTATTTAATATAACATTCCAAAATTTAGAATTTTGGGATGTTACAACTGGTTCGGCCCCTTGCGGTGAAGGTAAAGGCCTAATCCAGTTTGAGATGGTATTGCTTATGCCTCGATTACCAGGGAGAGAATACGCTTGACCTAGCTTTCGATCTGTCTTGTCTTGCCCTAAACGGCCGCCGGGTCGTCCCTTTATATACATAGGTTGACGCCCTGCGGCTTACAAAGTCCCGTACGGCTCATAAACGTGCCCGGCCTGGTCATTGATTACACTTGCCTTACAAGATAAGTCATGCATATATGGCGGTTTACACCTACAGGACTTAAGTCGCCTTTGGGCCTTGGGCTCTTCATAAGTCATTCTCATGAACTGCCATCTTTTATTCCTTCATGGGCTTCATATTATGAACCACCGTTGGTATAACCCGGCCCCTCTTGGGCGGGTCATACCTAATAGTTATATCCCCAACACAAGGTGTTTCTTCGGTATTCGGGAGTTGCATAATCTGATAGTTAGAGGAACATGTATAAGCCATGAAGAAAGCAATAGCAATAAAACTAAATGATCATTATGCTAAGCTAACAGATGGGTCTTGTCCATCACATCATTCTCTAATGATATGACCCCGTTCATCAAAGGACAACACATGTCTATGGCTAGGAAACTTGACCATCTTTGATTAACGAGCTAGTCAAGTAGAGGCATACTAGGGACACTCTGTTTTGTCTATGTATTCACACATGTATCAAGTTTCTGGTTAATACAATTCTAGCATGAATAATAAACATTTATCATGATATAAGGAAATATAAATAACAACTTTATTATTGCCTCTAGGGCATATTTCCTTCAAAACCCTCCCGAGGAGGAAATATGTGGGCTCCAAGGTGGTATCCCAAGTATACTGGAAGCATGGGGATTCTCAATTTTGGGTGGGTCTAATGGCTACGAAGAAATATTTATTCTCCTATGGATCCTTCTCGATTAAGGACAGCTCAGAAATTAGATTCTGGGAGGACAAGTGGCTAGGAAATGCCACACTCCAGGAACAATATTCGGCTCTATACAACATTGTGTGTCACAAGGGCGATACTATTGCCACTGTAATGGAATCATTTCCACCAAATGTGACGTTCAGAAGAGATTTAATTGGACCCAGACTCCAATCGTGGTACATCCTACTTCAACGGTTGTCCACGGTGCAACTGTCACATGGGTCTGATGCATTTCAATGGAACCTACATGGAAATGGACAATTCTTAGTGGAGTCTATGTATAAAGCATTAATCAAGTCTGATGTGCCAGTTGATAATAACAAGAAGATCTGAAAGATGAAGATACCTCTTAAGAATAAAATATTTGCATGGTATCTTCATTGCGGAGTCATTCTTACTAAAGATAACCTTATCGAGAGGAATTGGCATGGAAGTCCGAAATGTGTTTTTTGTCATCATGATGAGACAATAAAGCATTTATTCTTTCAATGCAAATTGGCTCGGTCTATATGGTCAGTCATCTGGATAGCTTCTGGCTTGTATCCTTCTTGTAGTGTTGCTAATGTATTTGGCAACTGGTTACATGAGATTGATAACAGGTTTAGAACTCTTCTTAGGGTGAGAGCGCTTGCCGTTATTTGGTCGCTTTGACTTTGTAGAAATGATAATGTTTTTAACGATAAAAGTACTTCTCTAATGCAGGTTATCTACAGATGTACCGAGACTCTTCGTTTATGGTCATCTCTACAACGCGTGGAGAATCGAGACCTATTTACGGAGGTGTGTACATGATTGAAGGATACGACGAGGGATTCTTTTATCCAATATAGTGAAGGAAATATGCCCTAGAGGCAATAATAAAGTTATTATTTATTTCCTTATATCATGATAAATGTTTATTATTCATGCTAGAATTGTATTAACCGGAAACATAATACATGTGTGAATATATAGACAAACAGAGTGTCACTAGTATGCCTCTACTTGACTAGCTTGTTAATCAAAGATGGTTATGTTTCCTAACCATGGACAAAGAGTTGTTATTTGATTAACGGGATCACATCATTAGTTGAATGATCTGATTGACATGACCCACTCAGTTAGCTTAGCACCCGATCGTTTAGTATGTTGGTATTGCTTTCTTCATGACTTATACATGTTCCTATGACTATTAGATTATGCAACTCCCGTTTACCGGAGGAACACTTTGTGTGCTACCAAACGTCACAACGTAACTGGGTGATTATAAAGGTGCTCTACAGGTGTCTCCAAAGTTACTTGTTGGGTTGGCGTATTTCGAGATTAGGATTTGTCACTCCGAATGTCGGAGAGGTATCTCTGGGCCCTCTCGGTAATGCACATCACTTAAGCCTTGCAAGCATTGCAACTAATGAGTTAATTGCGAGATGATGTATTACGGAACGAGTAAAGAGACTTGCCGGTAACGAGATTGAACTAGGTATTGGATACCGACGATCGAATCTCGGGCAAGTAACATACCGATGACAAAAGGAACAACGTATGTTGTTATGCGGTCTGACCGATAAAGATCTTCGTAGAATATGCTGGAACCAATATGGGCATCCAGGTCCCGCTATTGGTTATTGACCGGAGACGTGTCTCGGTCATGTCTACATTGTTCTCGAACCGTAGGGTCCGCACGCTTAAGGTTTCGATGACAGTTATATTATGAGTTTATGAGTTTTGATGTACCGAAGGAGTTCGGAGTCCCGGATGACATCGGGGACATGACGAGGAGTCTCAAAATGGTCGAGACGTAAAGATCGATATATTGGACGACTATATTCGGAGTTCGGAAAGGTTCCGAGTGATTCGGGTATTTTCCGGAGTACCGGAGAGTTACGGGAATTCGCCGGGGAGAAGTATTGGGCCTTATTGGGCCCTGCGGGAAAGAGAGAGGGGCTGCCTAGGGCAGGCCGCGCGCCCCCCCATGGCCTAGTCCGAATTGGACTAGGGGGAGGGGCCGCACCCCCTCCTTCCTTCCCTTCTCTCTTCCCCTTCCTAGTCTCCTACTCCTAATACATGGAAGGACTCCTAGTTGGACTAGGAAAGGGGGAATCCTACTCCCGGTGGGAGTAGGACTCCCCAGGGCGCGCCATAGTAGAGGGCCGGCCCTCCCCTCCTCCTCTCCTTTATATACGGGGGTAGGGGGCACCCCATGGACACACAAGTTGATCATGGAGATCGTTCCTTAGCCGTGTGCGGTGCCCCCCTCCACGATATTACACCTCGGTCATATTGTAGCAGTGCTTAGGTGAAGCCCTGCGACAGGAGAACATCAAGATCGTCACCACGCCGTCGTGCTGACGGAACTCCTCCCCGTGCCTCTGCTGGATCGGAGTTCGGGGTGCGTCATCGAGCTGTACGTGTGTCAAGAACTCGGAGGTGCCGGAGTAACGGTGCTTGGATCGGTTGGACCGGGAGGACGTACGACTACTTCCTCTACGTTGCGTCAACGCTTCCGCTTCGGTCTACGAGGGTACGTAGACAACACTCTCCCCTCTCGTTGCTATATCATCACCATGACCTTGTGTGTGCGTAGGAAATTTTTTGAAATTACTACGTTTCCCAACAGTGGCATCCGAGCTTAGGTTTTATGGTTTGATGTTATATGCACGAGTAGAACACAAGTGAGTTGTGGGCGATATAAGTCATACTGCTTACCAGCATGTCATACTTTGGTTCGGCGGTATTGTTGGATGAAGCGGCCCGGACCGACATTACGCGTACGCTTACGCGAGACTGGTTTTACCGTCGTGCTATGCACACAGGTGACTAGCGGGTGTCAGTTTCTCCAACTTTAGTTGAATCGAGTGTGGCTACGCCCGGTCCTTGCGAAGGTTAAAACAACACCAACTTGACAAACTATCGTTGTGGTTTTGATGCGTAGGTAAGAACGGTTCTTGCTCAGCCCGTAGCAGCCACGTAAAATTTGCAACAACAAAGTAGAGGACGTCTAACTTGTTTTTGCCGGGCATGTTGTGATGTGATATGGTCAAGACGTGATAAGATATAAGTTGTTGTATGAGACGATCATGTTTTGTTAAAGTTATCGGCAATTGGCAGAAGCCCTATGGATGTCTCTTTATTGCATAAGATGCAAGTGCCAAATAATTGCTTTACCTTATCGCTATACGATAGCAATAGTTGCAAGAGTAATAGTTGGTGAGACAACCATGTGATGACACATTGATATAGATCAAGATGATGAAGATCATGGTGTCGTGCCGATAATGATAGAGATCATGACAGTACTTTGGAGATGGAGATCAAAGGCGCAAGATGATCATGGCCATATCATGTCACATATTTTGATTGCATATGATGTTTGTCTATTATACATCTTATTCTTGCTTTGATTGACAGTAGCATTTTAAGATGATCTCTCACTAAAATTATCAAGAAGTGTTCTCCCTGAGTATGCACCGTTGCCAAAGTTCGTCGTGCCCAGACACCACGTGATGATCGGGTGTGATAAGCTCTACGTCCATCTACAACGGGTGCAAGCCAGTTTTGCACACGCGGAATACTCAGGTTAAACTTGACGAGCCTAGCATATGCAGATATGGCCTCGGAACACGGAGACCGAAAGGTCGAGCGTGAATCATATAGTAGATATGATCAACATAAGATGTTCACCATTGAAAACTACTCCATCTCACGTGATGATCGGTTATGGTTTAGTTGATTTGGATCACGTGATCACTTAGATGACTAGAGAGATGTCTGTCTAAGTGGGAGTTCTTAAGTAATATGATTAATTGAACTTAAATTTATCATGAACTTAGTCCTGGTTGTTTTTTGCAAATTATGTTGTAGATCAATAGCTCGCATTGTTGCTTTCATATGTTCCTAGACAAAATTGTGTTGAAAAATGTTAGTAGCAATGATGCGGATTGGATCCGTGATCTGAGGTTTATCCTCATTGCTGGACAGAAGAATTATGTCCTTAATGCACCGCTAGGTGACAGACCTATTGCAGGAGCAGATGCAGATGTTATGAACGTTTGGCTAGCTCAATATGATGACTACTTGATAGTTTTATGCACCATGCTTTATGGCTTAGAATCGGGACTTCAAAGATGTTTTGAACATCATGGACCATATGAGATGTTCCAGGAATTGAAGTTAATATTTCAAGCAAATACCCGAGTTGAGAGATATGAAGTCTTCAACAAGTTCTATAGCTAAAAGATGGAGGAGAATCGCTCAACTAGTGAGCATGTGCTGAGATTGTCTGGGTACTTCAATCACTTGAATCAAGTGGGAGTTAATCTTCCAGATAAGATAGTGATTGACAGAATTCTCTAGTCACCATCACCAAGTTAGTAGAACTTCGTGATGAACTATAGTATGCAAGGGATGATGAAAATGATTCCCGAGTTTTTCATGATGATGAAATCGATGAAGGTAGAAATCAAGAAAGAACATCAAGTGTTGATGGTTAACAAGACCACTAGTTTCAAGAAAAGGGCAAAGGGATAGAAGGGAACTTCAAGAAGAACGGCAAGCAAGTTGCTGCTCAAGTGAAGAAGCCCAAGTCTGGACCTAAGCCTGAGACTAAGTGCTTCTACTGCAAAGGGACTGGTCACTAGAAGCAGAACTACCCCAAGTATTTGGCGGATAAGAAGGATGGCAAAGTGAACAAAGGTATATTTGATATACATGTTATTGATGTGTACTTTACTAGTGTTTATAGCAACCCCTCGGTATTTGTTACTGGTTCAGTTGCTAAGAGTAGTAACTCGAAACAGGAGTTGCAGAATAAACAGAGACTAGTTAAGGGTGAAGTGACGATGTGTGTTGGAAGTAGTTCCAAGATTGATATGATCATCATCGCACACTCCCCTATACTTTCGGGATTGATGTTGAACCTAAATAAATGTTATTTGGTTTTTGCGTTGATCATGAATATGATTTGATCATGTTTATTGCAATACGGATATTCATTAAAGTCAGAGAATAATTGTTGTTCTGTTTACATGAATAAAACCTTCGATGGTCATACACCCAATGAAACAAGTTCGTTGGATCTCGATCGTAGTGATACACATATTCATAATATTGAAACCAAAAGATGCAAAGTTAATAATGATAGTGCAACTTATTTGTGGCACTGCCGTTTAGGTCATATTGGTGTAAAGTGCATGAAGAAACTCCATGCTGATGGGATTTTGGAATCACTTGATTATGAATCATTTGATGCTTGCGAACCATGCCTCATGGGCAAGATGACTAAGACTCCGTTCTCCGGAACAGTGGAGCGAGCAACTGACTTATTGGAAATAATACATACTGATGTATGCGATCCGATGAGTGTTAAGGCTCGCGGCGGGTATCGTTATTTTCTGACCTTCACAGATGATTTGAGCAGATATGGGTATATCTACTTGATGAAACATAAGTCTGAAATAGTAGAAAGGTTCAAAGAATTTCAGAGTGAAGTGGAAAAATCATCGTAACAAGAAAAATAAAGTTTCTACGATCTGATCGTGGAGACAAATATTTGAGTTACGAGTTTGGTCTTCAATTAAAACAATGTGGAATAGTTTCACAAATTCATGCCACCTGGAACATCACATCATAATGGTGTGTCCGAACGTCATAACCGTACTTTATTGGATATAGTACAATCTATGATGTTTCTTACCGATTTACCAATATCGTTTTGGGATCATGCATTAGAGACAGCTGCATTCACGTTAAAAGGGCACCATCTAAATCCGTTGAGATGACACCATATGAACTGTGGTTTAGCAAGAAACCCAAGTTGTCGTTTCTTAAAGTTTGGGGCTGCGATGCTTATGTGAAAAAGTTTCATCCTGATAAGCTCGAACCCAAATCGGAGAAGTGCGTCTTCATAGAATACCCAAAGGAAATTGTTGGGTACACCTTCTATCACAGATCCGAAGGCAAGACATTCGTTGCTAATAAATGGATCCTTTCTAGAGAAGGAGTTTCTCTCGAAAGAAGTGAGTGGGAGGAAAGTAGAACTTGATGAGGTAATTGTACCTTCTCCCTTATTGGAAAGTAGTTCATCACAGAAATCTGTTCCTGTGACTACTACACCAATTAGTGAGGAAGCTAATGATGATGATCATGTAACTTCAGATCAAGTTACTACCGAATCTCGTAGGTAAACCAGAGTGAGATCCGCACCAGAGTGGTACGGTAATCCTGTTCTGGAAGTCATGTAACTAGACCATGATGAACCTACGAACTATGAGGAAGCGATGATGAGCCCAGATTCCGCGAAATGGCTTGAGGCCATGAAATCTGAGATGAGATCCATGTATGAGAACAAAGTGTGGACTTTGGTGGAGTTGCCCGATGATCGGCAAGCCATAGAAAATAAATGGATCTTCAAGAGGAAGACGGACGCTGATAGTAGTGTTACTATCTACAAAGCTAGACTTGTCGAAAAAGGTTTTTGACAAAGTTCAAGATGTTGAATACAATGAGATTTTCTCACTCGTATCGATGCTTAAAAGTCTGTCCGAATCATGTTAGCAATTGCCACATTTTATGAAATCTGGCAAATGGATAAATAAAACTGCATTCCTTAATGGAGTTACTAAAGAAGAGTTGTATGTGATGCAACCAAGAGGTTTTGTAGATCTTAAAGGTGTTAACAAAATGTGCATCTATGGACTGGTGCAAGCATCTCGGAGTTGGAATATACGCTTTGATAAGTTGATCAAAGCATATAGTTTATACAGACTTGCAGTGAAGCCTGTATTTACTAGAAAGTGAGTGGGAGCACTACAGCATTTCTGATAAGTATATGTGAATGACATATTGTAGATCGGAAATAATGTAGAATTATTCTACAAAGCATAAATGAGTGTTTGAAAGGAGTTTTTCAAATAAAGACCTCGGTGAAGCTGCTTACATATTGAGCATCAAGATCTATAGAGATAGATCAAGACGCTTGATAAGTTTTTTCAATGAGTACATACCTTGACAAGATTTTGAAGTAGTTCAAAATGGAACAGTCAAAGAAAGAGTTCTTGCCTGTGTTACAAGGTGTGAAATTGAGTAAGACTCAAAACCCGACCACGGCAGAAGATAGAAAGAGAATGAAAGTCATTCCCTATGCCTTGGCCATAGGTTCTATAAAGTATGCCATGCTGTGTACCAGATCTATTGTATACCCTACACTGAGTTTGGCAAGGGAGTACAATAGTGATCTAGGAGTAGATCACTGGACAGCGGTCAAAATTATCCTTAGTGGAATAAGGATATGTTTCTCGATTATGGAAGTGACAAAAGGTTCGTCATAAAGGGTTACGTCGATGCAAGTTTTGACACCGATCTGGATGACTCTAAGTCTCGATCTAGATACATATTGAAAGTGGGAGCAATTAGCTAGAGTAGCTTCGTGCAGAGCATTGTAGACATAGAAAATTGCAAAATACATAACGGATCTTAATGTGAAAGACCCGTTGACTAAGATTCTCTCACAAGCAAAACATGATCACACCTTAGTACTCTTTGGGTGTTAATCACATAGCGATGTGAACTAGATTACTGAATCTAGTAAACCCTTTGGGTGTTGGTCACATGGCGATGTGAACTATGGGTGTTAATCACATGATGATGTGAACTATCGATGTTAATCACATGGTGATGTGATCTAGATTATTGACTCTAGTGCAAGTGGGAGACTGAAGGAAATATGCCCTAGAGGCAATAATAAAGTTATTATTTATTTCCTTATATCATGATAAATGTTTATTATTCATGCTAGAATTGTATTAACCGGAAACATAATACATGTGTGAATATATAAACAAACAGAGTGTCACTAGTATGCCTCTACTTGACTAGCTTGTTAATCAAAGATGGTTATGTTTCCTAACCATGGACAAAGAGTTGTTATTTGATTAACGGGATCACATCATTAGTTGAATGATCTGATTGACATGACCCACTCAGTTAGCTTAGCACCCGATCGTTTAGTATGTTGCTATTGCTTTCTTCATGACTTATACATGTTCCTATGACTATGAGATTATGCAACTCCCGTTTACCAGAGGAACACTTTGTGTTCTACCAAACGTCACAACGTAACTGGGTGATTATAAAGGTGCTCTACAGGTGTCTCCAAAGGTACTTGTTGGGTTGGCGTATTTCGAGATTAGGATTTGTCACTCCGAATGTCGGAGAGGTATCTCTGGGCCCTCTCGGTAATGCACATCACTTAAGCCTTGCAAGCATTGCAACTAATGAGTTAGTTGCGAGATGATGTATTACGGAACGAGTAAAGAGACTTGCCGGTAACGAGATTGAACTAGGTATTGGATACCGACGATCGAATCTCGGGCAAGTAACATACCGATGACAAAAGGAACAACGTATGTTGTTATGCGGTCTGACCGATAAAGATCTTCGTAGAATATGTAGGAACCAATATGGGCATCCAGGTCCCGCTATTGGTTATTGACCGGAGACGTGTCACGGTCATGTCTACATTGTTCTCGAACCGTAGGGTCTGCACGCTTAAGGTTTCGATGACAGTTATATTATGAGTTTATGAGTTTTGATGTACCGAAGGAGTTCGGAGTCCCGGATGACATCGGGGACATGACGAGGAGTCTCGAAATGGTCGAGACGTAAAGATCGATATATTGGACGACTATATTTGGAGTTCGGAAAGGTTCCGAGTGATTCGGGTATTTTCCGGAGTACCGGAGAGTTACGGGAATTCGCCGGGGAGAAGTATTGGGCCTTATTGGGCCCTGCGGGAAAGAGAGAGGGGCTGCCTAGGGCAGGCCGCGCGCGCCCCCATGGCCTAGTCCGAATTGGACTAGGGGGAGGGGCCGCACCCCCTCCTTCCTTCCCTTCTCTCTTCCCCTTCCTAGTCTCCTACTCCTAATACATGGAAGGACTCCTAGTTGGACTAGGAAAGGGGGAATCCTACTCCCGGTGGGAGTAGGACTCCCCAGGGCACGCCATAGTAGAGGGCCGGCCCTCCCCTCCTCCTCTCCTTTATATACGGGGGTAGGGGGCACCCCATGGACACACAAGTTGATCATGGAGATCGTTCCTTAGCCGTGTGCGGTGCCCCCCTTCACGATATTACACCTCGGTCATATTGTAGCAGTGCTTAGGCGAAGCCCTGCGACAGGAGAACATCAAGATCGTCACCACGCCGTCGTGCTGACGGAACTCCTCCCCGTGCCTCTGCTGGATCGGAGTTCGGGGTGCGTCATCGAGCTGTACGTGTGTCAAGAACTCGGAGGTGCCGGAGTAACGGTGCTTGGATCGGTTGGACCGGGAGGACGTACGACTACTTTCTCTACGTTGCGTCAACGCTTCTGCTTCGGTCTACGAGGGTACGTAGACAACACTCTCCCCTCTCGTTGCTATATCATCACCATGATCTTGCATGTGCGTAGGAAATTTTTTGAAATTACTACGTTCCCCAACATATAGGTGGCAACATGATCTTAGGATTGGCCCACCTCCGCTTTAGGCGTTATACAGACTCTATCTTTGTATTCCGCCTTTTTATTTTTCGTTCATGCGAGAGGACTTTGTTTGGCTGTGTGCATCTTAGTTATGCAGATGCCGGGTGTAATACTTAAACCTTTTAAGTAATAAAGCGCCCCTTTTTGAAAAGAGACCCTTAAATCAAAGAGGCCCTAAGACGTAGAGTGAAGAGTGCATAGCACTTGGTCAGGGAGATGCGGTCAGCGACGCCTACTACTGGGACCACCACGGCTGTAATTGTGGTCATACACTAAGGTGCTATCAGGATTATAGTTTTACTCTTTTTATATGATGTGATTCTAATAAATGGTTTAGTTGGGTATTTGAGCTCGTCGAATTGGCTAAATTAATCACACATTCATGTTTGATAACCTCGGATAATGTGTAAAAACATATCAGATAATTCTCATCCGTTGGATATTACTGATACCATATCCACTATCATACCTGTGGATATCCGGCTGACCGAAATTCATGTCTTCATCATATCCGATGAATTCGTTCAAATAATAAGGATGCGGACACGCAACGAAAATGATCCATACCATTTTTAGGCTATTTTTATTATCCATACCATTTTACATCTTAGCAGCGAGCGGTCTGCATAATGGGCCGGCCTGATAGTCGCCCAGGACATCTCGTGCTCTCCACCGGCCCATGGATAATTCGTCGACTGCCAACATCTTGCAGCACTTCACCGGCCTACTCAAGGCCCAGCCCGCAGAATGCTCAGCTCTCTCCAGTCTCCTTCCGGCAACGCTCGCTGGGGAGCAGCTCCACAACCAGAGGGGCGGACGGAGGTCTCCACCAACCTGCCACCGACTCCCCCCAATGGCGGGCTACCGCAGCGCCTCCTCCTCCTCCGCGGCCGGCGCCGGAGGGGCGGCGGTGTTCGCGATGCGCGTGCTCCTCCTCCTCACGCTGCTGCCGCTCGCGCTCGCCGCCTTCGCCTTCGCGCTCCAGTGGCGCGGCGGCATGCGCGACCCCACCGGCACCGTGTGGCCCGCCGACACGCAGCGGTTCCCCGGCATGGAGAACAGCCCACTGGGCTCCTCCTCATCCTCCACGGGAGGCCGAGGCTCCTACTTCGCCGTCTCCTCCGCGTCGGCCTCCTCCGCGGCCGCCGACTGCGCCGAGATCCTCGGCCGGAGCGCCTCCTCCCACGGAATCTCTCTCTACCGAGGCTGGAGCTTCGACTCCGACACCGCTATAACCCCCAAGGTGCGGCACGCCCTCTGGCTCCGATCTGATCTGCGCTTAGAGATCCTCGTTTTTAGAGCGGTTCGATGTGATCTCGTGCTACGAAATTGCGGCTAGTGTAGATGTGATCCGAGGAGTTGTCATATTGAGCTGCGGGCAGAGAATTTGAAGTTGCACTGGCGATATGATTCGATCCCGTTGCTTTTGAGATTGTGGGGAAGAGATCATTACTGTGGCACAATAGCACTTAGTAATATACTCATGGGAGGGTCTTGAATAGCTGGCTAATAGGCTGACCTTTACTCATCTAAGGTTGTTTTGTTACTTCACAGTGAAAAGGCCCATCTTTTAGAGCAGATTTGTGGTATTTCAAGTGCCACTTAACTGTTATAGAATGTGCCGTTCCTTCCCTTCCATTAACACCGAACATTGCTGATGCGATCTAGAGGTCAGTAGTCGCATAGCCATTTCTTCAAGTGTTGAGCGGTGCAGCCTTCTATGAACTTGGGATGCCAGAGCTTTTAGAAAGCTTGATTTGCAATCTTACATTTGTTCACAAGTACAATCTTTTGGTGAACTTTTCATGGCTCAGTGAGAAATTGTGTTCACTAGGTTCTGCAAGAATGGTACTTGCAGAATTGTAGTGGTGACTTAGAAAGTCAAATATTAGGTGCTTGTTCAAATTGTTCATTTGGCGAAATTATGTAATAAAAAAGATTATACTTCTGGGAGCTGGCTTCTTGTTTCTTTGCGGTTGGTGTGGTGTTTAGGCACTGAGAAGGGAACATGGTGGCTCATTGGTGCACGGACCATGCTTCCAATTTTCCTATGTCTATCGTGTGTGCAGAGCTGCCTGACACATTTCCTTGTAACCTTCATGTGTGCGGATTCGCTGGCAATGCTTAATGAGGAGCAATTTTGGCTCAGTATAAAGAAACTTGCAGTCGCTATAATCTTATGAAGAAATGGGGCAGTACTGGTGATGGTTTACTAGTACATTTCCGCACTATATGTACATTCCTGTATCATAATCAAGATGAATGGGACTTTAGGCATGTATGCCAAGTATCTTGAATAGCAAGTTTGAAGAACAGGATATATGATGCTCATATGGATTTTAGATATGTGATGAAATAGGGAAGACTTGCCAAAATCAAACCACAGACCGTAATATATCATCACCAATTCGCCTATTTTTTGTTTTTAAAAATAGTAATCAACTTGACTAAGTCTAAAACTACTATTCAACTTCACATCAGATCATGTTTTAATTGTGAGAATCTAGTGCGCATATCTAAGTCTTGAGCAGCACCGCCCTATGCTTATGTTGAACTAATTTTATCCTTGGGTATCTATTCGTGACACTGCAGATCTGTATCACGGGAAGCACATCTGCTAGCTTACACCAAATTCTTCCATGGTTGTATTATCACAAGGTCATTGGTGTTTCGCACTTTATTCTATTTGTTGAAGGAGAGGCTGCTAAACCAGCTGTTACTTCTGTTCTTGAATCTATCCGGGTAATTAATTTCTCCATGTCCTTTTGTTATGTGAACTTTGTCTGATCTTGTTCTGACTTTTTGTGCCTCTGTTTTAGGGTGTAAAAATTATTTACAGAACTAAAGAACTAAAAGAACAACAGGACAGAAGGTATGGTGACATGCTCAACAGTTACACGCATTTCCGAAATTAGTTTTTGAAGTAACAAAGCTAGTATGTGTAATTTGTCATAGAAAATTCCATCTGCGGCTACCATAAAATTCAAAAACTCTAAATACTAACTTAACAATGAAAACTGATAAGGCATGCATTGATAAATTCTGACAGTATTGCCGAAAATGATGCGTGTAGAGGTATAAGAAAGGTTTGAAATTACTTGTATCACAATGCCGTTAATTGAACTTTGAATGTTCTGAAGCATTGTTGTACATGAATCATGTACTCTTTTTTTCTTGTGCAAGGGAATTAATGAATTATATGATATATATTTTGCTAACAACTTTGCTGATGTGTATTCATGATGTTTTGAATGTCTAAACCTATCTTGTTTCTATCATTTTCAGCCGCATTTGGAATGAAACTTGGCTTTCAGGTTTCTTTTACAAGCCATGCAATTATGAGCTTTTTGTTAAGCAGTCACTTAACATGGAAATGGCTATTGTTATGGCAAGGGTATGAGCTAATTCTTTTCTTGAACACGCACCTGACCGGCTATCATTTTGTATTAGCTAAAACAAAACAAAGCACAAGCGAAAAAGGCGACATATCTTAAACCAAGAACAAAGGCCAAAAAACTCAAATGTACAGAAAGCTACTAGGTTAGGTCGGGCAGCTGAGCACGGGGTTAGGAGCTACTTCATTTGATACATCTTGTAGTACCCGCTTAATTATAAATTTTGACATTCATGTCCTTGTGTAAGATTTATAATAGATAGTTGTCATTATTTCATTCACAAACAATGGCTCTCTTCGCGTTACCTATTGTCAGCTACCACCTTACTATTTCAACTCTTGTGTGTGTGTGTGCGCGCGCGCCAGGTACCATAATCATCATCGAATAATATTCTGGTCTCCGTTGAATGATTTAGCACTAACAACAATATCTATTTATCATCACTAGTACAGCATAACATATATAGCTGATAGGATTTAACTAACACTAGTAAAATATTGTCCCCCTTTAAAAAAAAGAGTAAAATATTGTCTCTGGTACAGTGTGTATGTAGAGTGCATATAGTACAAACAGGGAAGGCACATACCTGATTTACTCCTTGATAAACAATTGTATTGTGTTTTCTTTTGCGCCCAAAGTCTGTTCACTGTTGTGTAAATCTTAGCCAAATCTCTACTTCCATTAACTAAAAATTCAAGAAACTCCTGTCGTGTTAATATGCCTTGTTAGTTTGTTAAGGGTGTAACAAGGATGTGAGCTTACATCAGTCACTTGGTTACAAACATCACAAGATTTTAACTATTTGCTATAGTTATGAGGAAATTTTACATGCTTTTGTTGGATTTTGATAAGGCCTTTTGTTTTGCCGTGAGTTTAGCGTGAGCTTCCCTGCTTGATTATCACAGGAGGCTGGAATGGATTGGATCATACATCTTGATACCGACGAGTTAATTCATCCAGCGGGTGCCAGGGAGTACTCTCTGAGGCGGTTGCTTTTGGATGTTCCTGATAATGTTGACATGGTTATCTTCCCCAACTATGTGAGTTGCAGAGCTGATCTGTTGTTGAATTTGGTAATACATTTCACATCTGACTGGTATGATTTCTTTCTCTTAGGAGAGCAGCGTTGAGCGGGATGACATTAAAGATCCTTTTACTGAGGTATGCAGACTATTTGTTACTGGTAACACTTACTCAATAAAAAAGCATAATCCACGCTGAAAAATACCAATCCTTATCTTTACTCTTATAAAGATCTAAGTTGGTGGTGGTCTAATCACTCGCAGAGATTACCTCTCGAATTGCCAATAAATTAATTACTGCAATTAATTTATACTCCCTCCGTATCATAATATAAGACGCTTTTTGACACTAACAGTGTCAAAAAACGTCTTATATTTTGATACAGAGGGAGTATAGGGGAAAGTTTGGACCCCCGGTTAGGTACTTTGTAGCCTTGCTCAATGTGTTTGGAACCTTACAAATATCCCTCCCTTTTGGCGGCATGGTAGCCTGGTTGGGCTAGACAATACTCGTCTGGTGAAGAGCCAATTCTGCTTAATCACTCCCATTGGCAAATACTCGAGTGATGCAAAAAAGTCGGTACCTGCCCACCTTAACTGCCAGGAGGTCGAATCCCTCCACCTTAACTGCCAGGTCGTTCTCTTAAGAGGTGGTTACATAATTAAGGGGCAGGGGAGAGTGTGACTTAGCTAAAATGTGCTAGTTTACCCATCTAGGCTATAGCCTGTGCAGCTAAAAATCCAAAACACACTCTTATAGTACAATGTTTGTGTACCTGTAGGTTTCCATGTTTAAGAAGAACTACGATCATCTTCCGAAGGATACATACTTTGGCCTATACAAAGAGGCCACGCGGGGTAATCCAAACTACTTCCTCACTTATGGTAATGGGAAATCAGCGGCAAGGGTCCAGGAGCATATGCGTCCGAATGGTGCTCATAGATGGCATAATTACATGAAATCCCCAAAGTATGATGTCAGATATCTGAATTTGTGGAGTTTTTCTTTTCTTCTAGTGTTCAGCTCACAAGTTCAAGTCAATTCTGGGGAAATGTTTCTACTAAATTATTTAGCCATCTGTTATCTGTTTTCCTGTAGTGAAATTAAGTTGGAGGAGGCTGCTATTCTGCATTACACTTACACAAAGTTCTCGGACTTAACTTCGAGAAGGGATAGGTGTGGCTGTAAGCCAACAAAGGAGGATGTGAAACGATGTTTTATCTTGGAGTTTGACAGATTGGTGAGTTATGTTTGTTTCTTTCCTTCGCTGCACCTCTGCAGCATTTGTTGGTCACCTGATCAAACATCATGCATTTTTGTTTATTGGAGTGGTGCATGGGTGCTAGTTAAAAGTACAACAGCAATGCACTATCTAGAAATAGTATGACACAGAACAAACCGGCTCTTAAGAATGAGAAGCTAACCTTTTCTGAATTTTAGTTTTTTGCTGCTAATTATTGCCTTTCCTCTGACATGTCAGGCCTTCATAATTGCATCAACAGCTACCGAGCAAGAGATGAGGAACTGGTAACTCCCTTATTATCCATCTGCACAACTGCAGTTCCTCCCTTCCTACCCCTGTCCTGAATGAAGTAGGCGTTATATTTATTTGGATACTTATGTCCAGGTACCGGGAACATGTTGTATGGACTGACAAAGATACAAATTTGAAGCTTTTGAGGAAGGGAGTTTTAACACGCATATATGCACCAATGGTAAACCTTGATCTCAAAATAGAATAAATAGCAGTTTAATTTCAGTAATGAAGGAATTGACTCACAAACGCGACAAGTTACTTGAATGCTGCTAAGCTATGCCTCATCTTTCCAGGCTATTATTCGTGGTCTCAAGGAATCTGGCATCTTCATCGATGCAGTAACTTCTGCAAAAGCACACCCTAAAGCAAACATTGGTCTTGAAAACAATGAGTCTATCCACACCAATGTAACAGCCGCTCAGTCCACTACCTTGAAAGAAGGCGGTAATGACAATTCTCAAGCAACTGCAAGAAAGATTCTGGAAATGATTGATGTCCAGGAAGAAGCGGTGCCGCCAATGTCACCCCCTGGTTTCCTTGAGCTCATGGAAAGCGCATTGTCATGAAATTATGGGAAATGCTGGAGGCTTGCTTGATTCTTGTGGCTGCCAAGAGGTTCCTAACCATGCAGTGTTGACTGTACCTTTGAGCACATACATCTCGTCTTGGGTGCAGGACTATAGATTGTCACCACGTATATGTACAGATAGGGCTGGGGTTGTTGGGCGTTGCGTTGTCTTGTTAACCGCCGATGTCTTATGATGTATCCTGCTGTCAATTTTGAACCTTAGATTGAGGTAAACCTTATCCCAGTGAGAGGAATGTGATATTTGACCATATTTTATTGGTCGTTGTCCAAATGAAATACTGATGAAACTTTTCTCAAGTTATGATATTCTTAAATCATGGCTGAACAATGGGAGAAGTTCATATTACAACCCTGAATTTTGTCATTAAAGTCTCAAGATACAATCCCGAAGTTTTAAATTGTCAACTTTACAACATTAAAGTTCCAAAACGTGACAAAAGTCAACCCTTAACTGGTTTAGTTTTGACTGATTTTGACCATTGACTACCTAATCAGCATCGTTGTCACCCATCCACTTAGAGCATGGTTAATACTTAATAGTATAGCCAGCTGATGGCTATATGGCATTGCCATGTCATCTATAGCCAACCTTGTAGCTTTAAGTATAATAGTAACTAAGATACAAAGATGTGTTACTTCATCAATACATGACCCACCTCCCACTCTCACATAGTGCCTAGGAGCACGTGCTGTAGCTGACTCTTATTCTGTAGCCAGCTCCCCTTCTCTCTCCTCTTCTCTTCCCTCCACGTTAGCAGGAAAATTATATTTTAATCCTTACAGTCTGCTTACATAAGCTTACTATACTTGCTCTTAACGGAAGTTCCCAGAAATTTTTCAAAACTACAATGTAATTCAATCTGGCAAAGTTTCAAAACGTTTTCCCAAACAAATAAACAATTAGAAGGAAAATACATATTCAAGTCCATTTTAGGTCAAAATTTGGCCAACTAATGTTTTTTTTTCTTCAGAAAAACATGAAAAAATTTCTCAAAATGAACACTACCCTCGTATTCAATATGGGAAAGTTTTTAAAAAGTTTTTTCAAATAGCTAAAAAGTATAATGAAGATACACATTTAAGACCATTTTTTGTCAAAATTGGCCAAAACAAAACAGAGAAACAAATGAAAAAAAAAATCTATAAAATGAACACTACCCTTGTATTCAAATTGGGAAAGTTCCAAAATGTTTTGCCGAATAGATAAAAAATTTAAAGGAAAATACACATTCAGGGTTAAGTGGGAGGGTGACTTGCGGGATGACTAGGATGCTGACTAGGCGGTCAATGGTCAAAACTAGTTTGTGTTGAAACTAGTTCAGGGTTGGTTTTTGTCTGGTTTTGAAAGTTTGATGTTGTAAAGTAGACTGTTTTGAAGTTCGGGGTTGTATCTTAGACTCTGGTGACAATGACTTCTCTCTTGAACGATTCCTTTTCTGAAGAAACTTTTCCGAACAATATGGCATTGGCGTATGACAAACTTCGGGAGTACAAGGCCGAGCCCGTTTTTACCACCAAAATGAGATTTATTGTCATAGCTTTTACTATTATTATTATTCACAAATCTATTTGTAAGTGCATCTAGTGCCACCCCTAGTTGGTCTTGGAGTTTTGACGACAAACCTGGTTGAGGGACTAATGTGTTTGTGAGAATTGTAGGATAACACAGGTAGTAGTCCCTCATTGATTCGGTTTACCTACCGGAGATGACCCCTAAAAATGTGTGAAGACATTGAAGACAATGGTGGTATGTGAAGATATTCACAACGAAGCTTATGACCGAGAAGACATTCACGTGAAGGCTATGGAGTGCGAAGACATAGCTGTTTCGTAGTTTCCTTTTTCTTCTTTGTTGATTCATAGGAACCACCGCACTGTTAAGTGGGGTCCAAGTGAACAAAGTCAGAGTGACTGAAGTGATGCTCAACCAAATCCTATGTCTTTGAGCGAAGACAATGAGAGCAAATCTTATCCAGAGTCGGATAAGTCAGCTTTACTTGTAGCCCAAGTCAAGCTGCCGCGTGTGTTTAAAATCTGACCTTTGGAACACGTGTCAGTTCCTTAGTTACCCAGGGTCATTTCGGACAAATCAGGTCGGGTTGCCTCATGGCTATAAATAGCCCACCCCTACACCATAAATTGGTGGCTGCTCAGAATTAGTGCACGGCTTTTGTCGTTTGAGAGCAACCCACCTCCGAAGCACTTGAGAGAGAGATCTTTGCGAGGACAAAGCCCAAAACACCCAGAGCCCAAAGAGTGTTTGGCATCACTGAAGTCTTTATGTCCGTGAGATCTGAAGACTTGTTACACTTGAGGACTGTGAATCCTCCAGCCGATTAGGCGTCGCGTTCTGAGCATCCAAGAGTCATTGTAGATTGCCGGTGAACGAAATCTGTGAAGGTTTGGAAGTCTACCTTGAAGACTTACCAGAGTGATTGGGCGGGGACTAGGTGTCCTTAGCTCAAGGGGAATAAGGTGAAGACGCGGTCTTCTGAGTTGAATCTCAGCCTCCCTAACTAGACGTACAGTTGTCACAGCAACTGGAACTGGTCCAACAAATCCTTGTCCTCTCCAAGAGACTGGTTCTATCTTCTCCCTCTCTTTACTTACAGTTTGTCTTCATGAATTCATTGCCTGCTTGCGTTACCTATTTGACTTCACTGCGTGACTACTATTGTTGTTTGGCTTCATACTATCTTCCATCCTGATCATTACTACCTAGTTGCTATTAGTCTTCGTGATTTCACTTCATTGAATACTTGACTATGGCTTGCCTAGTGTAGTCTACCTTCCGCTGCATGTTAATAGGCTCATTTCTATTGTCCGTCTTTGAAACTTCCATGTTTTGAATACTTTCATAAAAATCGCCTATTCACCCCCCTCTAGTTGATAACTGACACTTTCAATTGGTATCAGAGCAAGGTACTCCCTTGTTCTGTGTGATTCGGTTTAACCACCCGGAGTTTTAGCTATGTCGACTGCAGGGATAATCAAAGTCTCCGCTGCGTGCCCTGTCTTCGATGGCACTGATTACCCATACTGGAAGAATAAGATGCGCATGCATCTTGAAGCCCTTGATGTCGATCTGTGGTATGTCGTCAAGAACGACGTTCCCAAGACTAGTGAAGGTGTCACCCTTGTTGATGTCAAGAAGTTCATTCAACTGGATTCTACTGCCAAAAATATTATCTGTGGTCATCTAACCAAAGGACAGTATGGCCGTGTTAGTGCTCTAGAAACGTCGAAGCTAGTCTGGGACTGGCTCTCCAAGGTCAACGAAGGCGTCTCAACTCAGAGAGATCAAAGGATCAGTGTCCTTCGCAACCTCTTCAACCGCTTCAAGAGAAACGACAATGAGAATGTCTAGCTCATGTTTGATCAGCTCACTGACATCACAAATGAGCTTCATGCTCTTGGCGCCACTGAGACCACCAAGCATGAAATCGTCAAGACACTTCTGAGATCACTTGACAGCTCGTTTGACACACTAGCCCTGATGATTCAAGAACGCCCTGACTTCAGGACACTCGATCCGTCTGACATACTTGAGAGGCTCAACACACATGAGTTTCAGCTATCTGAGAAAAGAGACATCTATGTTCCCAACTATGGCCGAACTCGCGCTTTGAAGGCAAAGGCTGTTTCCTCATCTAAAGAAGAATCTGACTGCAGTTCTGGTGATCCTGAAGACATTGGAAAGGAGCTTGCTATGCTTGTGAAGAAGTTCCAGAAATTCACTAAGAAGAAAGGCTTCAGAAAGTCTTCAAGATCCAGCTCAAGAATTGATGAAGCTTCCACTCACAAGTGCAAGAAACCTAGTCACTGCATCTCCGAGTGTCCGCAGTGGGACAATGAAAACAACAACAAGAAGAAGAAGAGCAAGGAATATGATTCTGATGACAAGAAGAAGAAGAAATCCTCAAAGTCTTCTTCCAAGTCTTCATCAAAGTCTTCATCACACAAGAAGAGCTCATCTGGCAAGGCTCGTGCTTTTGTTGGCAAGGAGATGGATTCAGAGGAGGAGTCTGACTCTGGCGTTGCAAGTCTGGCTCTAGCTACAGCTTACGTTGCCAAGTCCATCTTCAACACTAAAGACAATGGCTCCGTCACCAATGCCGATGCTAATGACAAGGACAACTCCGCTCCCACCTACTGCTTCATGGCACGCGGTGCCAAGGTAAACTCACGCGATGCTTACTTTCAAACATCTAGTGAAGATGACTCTGATTGTGAATCCAAACCCAGCTACAAAACACTTGCTAAAATTGCAACTGAACAACAGAAAGCTATGGAACACATTAAAAAACTGTTAGACAAAAGCGATGACCTGTTCGACGCGGAAATGACCCGCAGTCCTTAATTGAAGACATAAAAAATCTTCATGTTAAGTACAAGGAACTTGAGAGTCGTCATGAAACGCTCTCAACAACTCATGAAAAGCTTTCCTACGATTATCTTCAAAGGAAGCAAGAACTTGAGAAATTGAGAGCGGCTCATGAAGATCTTCAAAAAGAGAATGAGTCACTTCGCGCTCAACAGATCAGTCCCGCTCAGGGAGGATTTGAACCACCATATCTAAAATGCCTTGAGCGTGATAACGCTACTTCCGTTGCTGAATGTTCTACTGCTGTTACTATTGCAATATCTTCAACTCTTGATGTGGTAACTAACCCCTCTGCTGAGGATGCCACTACTATTGCTGATGAAAATGCTAGGTTGAAGACATTGCTTGAGACAGGGATGTACAAAAGTCTCAAAGGGCATCAGACACTGTGCGATGTCCTCAAAAAGCAGATTCTGAACCGAAACCCTAGAAAAGAGGGTGTTGGGTTCGAGAGGAAAGTGAATGCTGATGGTTCATACTGGAAGCCTGAGCAGTACCCCAAAACCACATGGGTTGCTGCAAAGGGACCTTCAGTGGATGCATCCACCTTATCTGGCTTCAGTTGTGCTAACCCTGTTATCATTGATGAATCCTTTGATACAAACTATAAGCTGTTTAAGAATCAGAATGGTGAAGTGTTTGCCAGGTATAGTGGTACTAACTGCAGGAATGGACCGCCTATGAAGAAGATCTGGGTACCCAAAAGTTGTCTTGAGAATCTTCCTGTGAAGAAGATCTTCGTCATCACCAATCCATCTCCATCGCCAATTCCATGATGCTCCCCACCGGGAGTGAGTAATTCCTTCGTAGGCTCGCTGGTCGGTGAGGAGTTGGATGAGATTCATCATGTAATCGAGTTAGTTTTGTTAGGGCTTGATCCCTAGTATCAACTATGTTCTTAGATTGATGTTGCTATGACTTTTCTATGCTTAATGCTTGTCACTTTGGGCCCGGGTGCCATGAACTCAGATCTGAACCATTTATGAATTCATCATTATATCCATGTTTTAGATCCGATCTTGCAAGTTATAGTCACCTACTACGTGTTATGATCCGGCAACCCCGGAGTGACAACAACCGGGGCCACTCCCGGTGATGACCATAGTTTGAGGAGTTCATGTATTCACTATTTGCTAATGCTTTGCTCCAGTTCTCTATTAAAAGGAGGCCTTAATATCCCTTAGTTTCTAATATGTACCCCGCTGCCACGGGAGGGTAGGACAAAAGATGTCATGCAAGTTCTTTTAATAAAGCACATATGATTATTTACGGAATACATGCCTACATTATATCGATGAACTGGAGCTAGTGCCGTATCGCCCTAGGTTATAACTGTCACATGATGAATATCATCCAACAAGTCACCGATCCAATGCCTATGAATTTATCTTATATTGTTTCTGTTAAGTTACTATTGCTATCATTACTGTTACACTTGCTACAAATTACTGCTATCACTGTTACTGTTACCGTTGCTGCTGTCACTATTATCAAAACTATCAAACTACTTTGCTACTGATCACTTTGCTGCAGATAATTAATCTCCAAGTGTGGTTGAATTGACAACTCAGCTACTAATACCTTCAAATATTCTTTGGCTCCCCTTGTGTCGAATCTACAAATTTGGGTTGAATACTCTACCCTCGAAAACTGTTGTGATCCCCTATACTTGTGGGTTATCAAGACCTTTTTCTGGCGCCATTGGCGGGGAACATAGCAATATTTGTTGAGTCACTTGGGATTATTATCATATTATCACTATGAAGAATCTGAAGGATCTGAAGACTAAGATTTATCCCTCTAAGACGAGGGGAGGTAAGGAACTGCCATCCAGTTCTGCTTTAGATTCACCTTCTGTTATGAGTAAACTTGCACCACCACCACATGCTATCAATTCTAATATGTCATAAGTTATTGATGATGCTACTTCTACTATGAATGATGCTTATGATGATGCTAGTACCTTTCTTGATAATGATGATGTGGCACTTGGTGAATTTCTTGATGAACAAAATTGCTAGAGTAATACAACATGATGTTGTTGAATCTGATGATAAGCTTGAAACTGAAACTCCTGAAACACCTGCTAGAACTAGCCTTCCTAGATATGAATTGCCTAAGTTACCAGAAAGTTATGTTATGAATGAGGAGACAACTAGAGATATTCTTGCTTGTAAGGATAGAGATGATCTAGAGAAATTACTATGCAAGTATAAAGAAAAATCTCTGAATGCTAGAATGAAGTATGATCCTAAGTTTGCTACTTCGCCTATTTTTATTGATGATAATGATTATTAATTCTCTCTTGACCTAGAGTTAATTACTTTGGTTGAATCTGATCCTTTCCATGGTTATGAAACGGAAACTGTTGTGGCACATCTTACTAAGTTGAATGATATAGCCACCCTTTTTGCTCATGATGAGAAAACTCGCTATTACTTTATTCTCAAATTATTTCCTTTATCATTAAAGGGTGATGCTAAAGCTTGGTACAACACTCTTACTCCTGGTTGTGTGCGTAGTCCCCAGGATATGACTTATTACTTCTCTGAAAAATATTTTCCTGCTCATAAGAAACAAGCTGCCTTATAGGAAATATTTAACTTTGTGCAAACTAAAGAAGAGAGTCTCCCACAAGCTTGGGGGAGGCTTTGCCAATTACTTAATGCTTTTCCTGATCATGCTCTTAAGAAAAATGAAATACTTGATATCTTCTATAATGGACTAACCGATGCTTCTAGGGACTTCCTAGATAGTTGTGTTCGGTGTGTTTTCAGGGAACAAACTGTTGGACAAGCGGAAGAATTATTGAATAATATATTGAAAAATTATGATGATGGATTCTTACTGAACCATCGCTTAAACTCACTCCGAAGAAGAGGGGTATATTATATCTTAGTCCTGAAGATATGCAAGAGGCAAATAAATCTATGAAGGAAAAAGGTATTAAAGCTGAGGATGTTAAAAATTTGCCTCCTATTGAAGAAATACATGGGCTTAATACACTACCACTGCCTAAGGTGGTAGAGATAAATTCTCTTATGAAATTCAATGAAAATGACAATCCTCACAATATGCATCCTAGTCAATGCCTTTATGAGTTTGAAAACTACATTAGAAAACAAGACCACTTTAATGCAAATGTTATGAAACAATTGAAATATAATTCTGATATGATTGCTCGCTTGAGTGACTTGTTATTTAGAATTTCAAATGATGTTATAGGTGTTGGAAAACATGCTTCTATGGTACAAACCTAGTTAGAACAAGTTGCTAAATCACAAAGAGAATTGCTTGATGAAATGAATAATAATATGCATGACTTTGCTATTAGAGTTGCAACTAGAGGAGGTAAAATGACTCAGGAACCACTTTATCCTGAGGGACACCCAAAAATTATTGAACAGGACTCACAAAGAAAGAACACTAGTGCACCTAGTCCTTCTGGAAAGAAAAAGAAGAAGAAGAAAAATGATAGGACTTTGCATGATTCTAGCGAACCTGAAATAGAAAAACCTCCTGATAATGAAAATGAAACTTCTATCGCAGATGCTGAAACTCAATCTGGTAATGAACATCCACCTAATGATAATGAAAAAGATAATACTGATGTTCATGAAGATGCTCAACCAAATGAAAAAGAACCAGATAATGATGTTGAAATAGAACCACCTGTTGATCTTGATAACCCACAACCTAAGAATAAAATATATGATAAAAGAGACTTCATTGCTAGAAAACACAGTAAAGAAAGAGAACAGTGGGTTCAAAAACCTATGCCTTTTCCACCCAAGTCAACTAAAAAGAATGATGATGAAGAATTTGAACATTTTGTTGAAATGCTGAGGCCAGTCTTTTTGCGTACTCGCTTGACTGATATCTTGAAAATGCCTCCTTATGCAAAGTATATGAAAGACATCATCACTAATAAGAGAAAAATACCGGAAGCTGGAATCTCCACTATGCTTGCTAATTACACTTTCAAAGATGGAGTACCTAAAAAACTTGGAGATCCGGGAATACCAACTATACCTTGCTCCATCAAAAAGAATTATGTGAAAACTGCTTTGTGTGATTTAGGAGCCGGTGTTAGTGTTATGCCTTTCTCTTTATATAAAAGACTTGACTTGAATAAACTCACACCTAATAAAATATCTTTGCAAATGGCTTACAAGTCAACTGCCATACCTATTGGTATCTGTGAGGATGTGCCCGTTGTTGTTGCTAATGTTACTATTTTGACTGACTTTGTTATACTTGAGATGCCTGAGGACGACAACATGTCGATTATCTTTGGTAGACCCTTCTTGAACACTGCAGGGGTTGTTATTGATTGCAATAAAATCAAGGTCACTTTTCATATTAATGGTAATGAGCATACGGTGCACTTTCCGAAGAAACAATTCTAAGTGAATGGTATTAATGTTATCAAAAAATCTCCGACAATCACTATTGGAAGTTTTCAAATACCCCTACCTACTATCAAAAAGAAATATGAAATGCTTATTGTTGGGGACATTCATATCCCCATTGAGGTAACTTAGTGATTTACGAAAGTTCTTCGGTTTCATGCTAACCGAAAGTGGTTGTTAATAAGACCTGATCAACCTTATTAATGAATCATTTTTGAGCGGTATGGAGTTGATGAATTTAGTAAGCGCTACCTTCTGTCCCTAATTTTTGTTTTTTGTTTTTATTAGTTAAATAAAATAAAATGCCATGTTTTGCCTGTTTTATGAATTTCCATGTAATAAAAAATGACCCAAAAGTAAAATTTCTCAGAATGCTTTGAAAATTTTATACGATTTTTTCTGAATATTTCTGAATTTTTGGTGCAAATAATACTAGAGGGAGGTGCACCGGGTGGGCACAACCCACCTGGGCGCGCCAGGACCCCCAGGCGCGCCCTGGTGGGTTGTGGTCCCCATGTGGGCCCCCTCACTTACCTCTTCATCCCACATCATCACTTACCTCCAGAAAAAAAATCTCCATTGCTCTCTCTCCCGTGTTCTTGCCCTCAAACCCGCGGATTTCGATCTCTTTGCTCGAAGCTCCGTTTCCAAAACTATTTCGGGGGATTGTTCCTTGGTATGTGACTCCACCGTTTGTCCAATTAGTTTTTGTTTTAGTGGTTTATATTTTGAATAATTACCTACTCTTGGTGCTGCTGTAGATGGGCTTGCATGTTGAATTCTTAGTGTTCTAAGTAGTTTGAATGCTTGCTATGGCCTCTATGTATCCCTATGAGTAGTTGCTATCAATTTTGTGAAATTTTGTTGAGAAAATTTTGTGGACTAAAAATTCAGATTTTTGTTCATAGGAAAATTATACGCGGACATGAATATCTTTACGAAGTTTGGCTCTAAGAAGAACTCCAAGGGTGTTATTGGGGAGTCTTCTGACAATGATCTCCACCCTCGAAGGTTGGCGGAGGTACGGCCGTGCGAATGGTGCACACCCCGTTCCTGGAAGAGGCTAGAATTCTTCAGGAGTTCACGCAATATATTGCCAATTCCGGTCTCACCGACTTCATAACAGATGAGTGTGACCAGCACCAAATCCTCAGAAACATCTGTGTTCAGAGCTTTACTTTCTTGCCTAGAAATAATCCTCCTGAAATGAGCTTTGATTTATATGCTGAAAACCATCAAATACCACTTACTGAATTTTGTGACATATGCATGATCCCTTCTGATGGGAGCTTAGCGGAGCCTAGGCCGGCTGGGTTTGAGGACTTTTATCGCACTTTGACCGTGGGAGATGAGAGAGGGGTGTCAGCCACCACGACTGTTAGCTTACACTTTCCTGCTATACATTATTTTGCTTTATTTGTTGCTAAGTGTCTGCTTGCTAGAAAGAAAGTAGGTGCGCTCAGTGCACCAGACTTTGCTGGTTTACACCGGGCACTGGAGGGTGACAACACTTATAGCTTGGGAGCTATTGTGGCTCGTTGCCTGCATCTTAATAAATCCCAGGGGGAAATACATGGTGGGATTTTTGCTACTCGTTTGGCGGCTCGCTTCAATGTTGAGATATGCCCTCATGATTACCCTCTGACCAAGTTTTACCTAGACCGTGCAAGCATGGAACACCATCACTTTCTTGCACATGATCGCCCTAACATTGCCATTCCTTATAACCTGGTCTTTAGCGTTAAAACTTGTGATGTTATTCCATTGCCTGCACCTGCTTTGTTTGATTCTGCTGCCAGGGCGGATACAGGAAAAGCGTGAGAAAAAGTAGATACGTTGGAGACGTATCACTGGATCAAGAGTTCGAGGGACATCATCAAGCTGAATGTGTGCTGAACTCGGAGGTGTCGTACATTCGGTACTAGATTAGTTGGATCGTGAAGACGTTCGACTACGTCAACCGCGTTAACTAACACTTCTGCTTTTGGTCTACGAGGGTACGTGGACACACTCTCCCCCTCTCGTTGCTATGCATCTCCTGGATAGATCTTGCGTGAGCGTAGGATTTTTTTTGAAATTGCATGCTACGTTCCCCAACAGGATTGAGTCATGCTAGGTGATATTCTAGGCCAAAACGTATGTTATTGGGAATAAGTCCCTGTTTCTAACAATAGAATTGAATTGTTATCATGCATTCTTTTGAAATTCCTTTGAAATGGGCTATCCTATAGTAAGTTTGTAGGATTTCTATGTTTTTTCCATCCAAACGGCAATTTTAGTGTTCTCCTTTGGTTTTAGTTCATGTATGATATATCAATTGTTGTATTTTTCTTATTCCTGCATTTTTTAGTATGTGTGCCAAACGGTGCTTTAGGAATCAACTAAGTGAGGAATCCTTATGGAGTGCGATAGCATGGGGAGCTCAAGCGCCTTGCTTCATGGGTGTTATCTGCAAGGTTTTACCTATGGGTGCAAATTGGTGAATCCTAGGGCATGCTCCAATCATTTTAAAATTAAAATTTCAAAATTGCATCATTTGTTTAAAGTACACTCCCAAACTTTAGAGTTTTTTTAACCAATTTGTATGGCAAGCTATATTCCCATGTGCATATTATCGGTTATGTTTCATGGGTCTTTGGCACATCAAATTTCGTAATTTTTTTCGAAAAAGGGGACATAGGTTGAACCACATTCGTTGTGGCACACTCCTGCAACTTGTACTCTGGAACCCCACATTAATGAGTATGAGAGTACATACACAAAAGATGGGAAGTACATATGCATTGACTTGGGAAGTGTACACACCGATTTGAGAATTACATGCAATGATTTGGGAGTACACACTATAAACTGGAAATAACTACACACTAATGCTAGACACAAACACAAAGTATACACACAACACATGAGAAATACGCACAGAAAAAACACTGCCATGGGCGAGATAAACTCACAAGCACATGGGAAGCACACACACACAAAAGATACATACTAGCATGACTAAGATGTGAAGTACACATAGTACGATGGAAAGAACACATACACTATAATGTGATACCCTTCATGTTGAGAAAAAGTTTTCCCCTAGGCCTTGGGTTGGATAGACAATATGGTCCTCCTAGCCACACCCCTAGGACCAACCTTGTACGGAGGGGACGGTAGTAAGCAACGACAATGAGAGTGGGGCCTCGAACATTGTAAATGTGGAGGTGGAGAAGACCGGCGAGGGAAAAGTTCAGACAATAAACAATGTAGGAAGTGGTGGTCGCATCCGACCTTGCTTGCCCCATTTAGTTGTCATTTTCAAAACTTCCAATCTTCTTCATGTTTCCAAATCTTAATGCATTCATGGAAATCCATCACTTCAATGCGGCGAGTTAGAAGCGCGAGGACATAATCATTGCCATGTAATCCATGAAGCTGCCATGATGCCAAGATCGCTGTAGTGACATGTGATCGAGCAACACATGTTACGACGCAAATTAGGACCATGTATTGCATATGTGCTACATGTTTCCCGGTTACCATATCATCATATCATTGTTTGTGTGATTTTATTTGTTGGAGACATTGTGTGAATTACGAAATGAAGAAGACCAAGTGCAGAGTAGATCAAGGGAGAAACAACTCGTGAAGTTTCAACCCTCTAACATGATGGCCTCTAGCGATGCACAACTCGCACATTGAGATGGGTTGTACATTCATTGGGTAGAGCCCTAGCCTTAACATGCGCACAGTCGCGTTGTATTGCACCTTGCGCTATATAATTATTTATTACTACAACTCAATTGAGAAAGGAAAATAAATAAAAAGGGTGACTTATCCCCATTTGCACTACTTAAAATCTTGAGGCAACCAATAGATCTTAAAACAATCTTAAATGTTTTACATAGAACAATTTCTGGAAGGATAATAGGGCAGGGCACACATGAGAGAGACCAAATAGGGGCATTTGAACTTTTACCCCAAGTTACTAGATAGTTTGATAATTTCCCCTCTCTTACATGGTAAGAGGTCACTTGCCCTATCGTACATATCAACTTTGACCTTTTCTCCTTTAAAAATTGATCCGAATTCGTTTCTTTTGTATTCTTTTGAGGATAAATGGTAAAAAAATGATAAGTGCCACACGTGTGACATGAAGCACTCCAGGTCTGACATTTTTACAACTAAATTTGCCATCTGAAAACATAAACCCCCTAAAAAACTGAACTTGTCATATGAAAAGGAAGTTGTCATGTTTGACAACTAAAGTTGCCATCCTCGCATCACTAAACTTGCCATAAAAATATTCAAGATTGCCATGTGTTCATGCCACATGTGCGACACTTATCAGGGTAAAAAAAGGTTTATCTAAGTACCTCTCATCCTCTATTCCCTTAATTCAATACCATGATCGGAAGAATCACTTATGTGACTACACGAACGAAAGGATTATCAGGGCTGCTCGTCCATGTTGTCGGTGGATGTTGTTGCTCACCACCGCCTGATAATGCAACTCATGCCCGCCGCAACTGCTTCCCGTCCACTTGGTATCACTAGGTCCTTGTTGCGTAGCGCTTGCGCAAACACATGTACAACCGCATTGTCTTATAGAAATAGGGTAGAGTACACATGAAAGAGACCAGATAGGGATATGATACGTCTCCAACATATCTATAATTTATGAAGTATTCATGCCATGTTTACAACAATTTTATATGGTTTTGGTATGATTTGCACGGCACTAACCTGAACTGACGTTGTTTTCAGCAGAACTACCGTGGTGTCGTTTTTTGTGCCGAAATAAAAGTTCTTGGAATGGGTTGAACCTTTTTAACGATTGTTTTTGAACAAAAGAGACCCTCGAAGCTTCGTGGGAGGACCAGAAGAGCCACAAGGTGCCCACAAGGCACTTGGGCACACCCAGGGGGTAATGGTGCCCTACTACCTTGTGGGCCCATCTTAGCCCCTTTTCGCGTGAGACCGACACCAAAAAAATCCTATAAACAGAGAAACCCTCAGAAATAACCCTAGAACTTTGACTCCGCCGCAGTAAGCCTTTGTACCTTCAAAATACCATCTGGAGCCCTATTCCAGCACCCTGCCGGAGGGGGAAATCCTCACCGAAGGCCATCTTCATCATCCCGACGGTCTCCATGACGAGGAGGGAGTAGTTCACCTTCGAGGCTAGGGGTATGTACAAGTAGCTATGCGTTTGATCTCTCTCTCTCATGTTCTTTATTTGGCAAGATCTTGATGTACCACGAGCTTTGTTAATATAGTTGGATCATATGGTGTTTTCCCCTTCTCTATCTTGCTGTGATGAATTGAGTTTTTATCTTTGAGGTTTCACTATTGCCGGATCAAATACTTGTTGGATTTGAGAACACTTGATGTATGTCTTGCATATGAATACCCGTGGTGACAATGGGGTATTACATTGATTCACTTGATGTATGTTTTGGCATTCAACTCGTGGATTCCCGAGGTGACATTGGGGTAATCTATGCATAGGGGTTTATGCACGTTTTCGTCCTACTTTCTCCGCTAGAAATCTTGGGGCACTCTTTGAAGTTCTTTGTGTTGGATTGAATATTATGAATCTGAAGTTGTTTGGTGCACATCATATAATTAACCCACGATGCTTGTGGTGATATTGGAGTATCTAGGTGACATTAGTGTTGATTGATGCGTACCATATGGTGTTATTTTAGTACGAATTCTAGGGCTGTTTGTGGCACTTATAGGGATGGCTCAATAGATTGATCGGAAAGGAAAACTTTGAGGTGGTTTAGTATCCTATAACAATTTTATCTTATGTTCTCTGCTAGATAAGAACTTTGGTGTGATTCTTTGTCGCACGTTGAGTGATTGCCATATGATTCAATTATGTTAGCACTGCTGAGAGATTGCACTAGTGAAAGTATGAACCCTAGGCCTTGTTTCCAAGCATCGCAATACCGTTTGTGCTCCGTTTTATCACTTGCTACCTTGCTATTTTTTCTTTTCAGATTACAAAAACCTATATCTACTATCCATACTGCACTGGTATCACCATCTTTTCGCAAAACTAGTGCACCTATACAATTTGCCATTGCATTGGGCGTGTTGGGGACACAAGAGATTTCTTGTATTTGGTTGCAGGGTTGTTAGAGAGAGACCATCTTCATCCTAAGCCTCCCATGGATTGATAAACCTTAGGTCATCCACTTGAGGGGAAATTGCTACTGTCCTACAAAATTCTGTACTTGGAGGCCCAACACGAGTCTACAAGAATAAGTTGTGTAGTAGACATCAGGATATTTGATTTTTCACCCTAATGTACTTGATAGTTTGATCATTTTCCCTCTCTTGAGTCACTTATGCAGCTGCATGAACGGAAGGATTGCCAGAGCTGCTCATTGTCGATGGATGTTGTTTGCCCTTTTGAAATTGACTAGCTAATTTCCCCCGCGTTGCAACGAGAACATACATGTTATAGTGATCCTTCGTCCAACACGCAATGATACTTTTCATAATTAATGTGATCGCCTGTTCAAAGAATGATACCCCCATAAGTAGTGTGGTATTCTTGTCCAAAAGATCATACTCTCCATAATTAACATGAGCCTGCCATCCAATGCTCGATGATAATTTTCATAATTAATGTGACCATTCTATCGAAAGAATGATACTCTCCATAATTAACGTGATCCTCTCGTTCAAAGAATTGCACTCTCCATTATTAATGTGAAACAACAAACATACGAAACCAAACCAAACCACACCATATCATCAAGGCCATATACTCCCCTTTAACAGTATAGATAGATCTGTGGTATGTCTCTGTAGGGGGAAATCGACACCTATGGAATCACTGGGATCCCTTCTACGGTTGGCGGGCGCGGGGTTGTGCAAAGGGTGGGTCTGACTGGAAGTACACAGGTCGTTTACCCAGGTTCAGGCCGCGGAGATGCGTAATACCCTAGTCCTGCTTTGGTGGATGTATTTGAGTGTTCTTGTGTTCTTGAGCTAGCTACGGGGAGTAATTTTGCCCAAAAGATCCGAATCCTCCTCCTGGTCGCCTCGGGCCTCCTTTTATAGACAAAAGGGGTCGCCACAGTGGCACACAGGAGGTGGAAAGGTGTACAGTAGATGAGTCTATCCTTTGCCACCGTCGGACAAACGCATTCAATGCACTGCCGATGTGCCCCTCTCGCTTTATCGGGAACGGCAAGGAAGCACGTCCCAGTTGTCGCCACCTCGCCTGGCTTCGACACGCATTCGAGCAGACGAGGCGTCGTGGCGCCACATTGGCTAGCTGCTGGGCTGGCGCGGTGGTGGAGCCTTCAGGAAGATCTGCATGCCACCACGCAGGTGCTTGCTGGGTCGGTGTAGAGGCCGCCCGTCGCCACACAGGTGCCTGTTGAGCTGGTTGAGCTGGCAGCTGCATGGGGATGGTGGCGGTGTCTTGGCAGGCGTGGGCCTAGCTGCGGCCCCGCTGGTGTCCTCCGCAAGGGTCTTGCCGGGGCCCCGGCAAGGGTCTTTCCACGGCGTCGTTGTCATCCTCAGCAAGGATTTTGCCGGGGGTCTTGTGGATTTCCTCGGCTAGGATTCTGCCGAGGGTCGTCGTCTTCTGGTCCTCATCTGATCTCGTGTGTTTATGATCTTGACAAAGATCTGCATGCCATCACAGAGGTGCCTCCTGAGCCTTGGTTCCAATGTAGTTGTTGGCAGTGCTTGGAACTCTTAGGCTCAAGGGTGGCTCGCTCTGCTGGTGTTGGGCGACTTGCCGGGGGAGTCCACCTCCCCCCTTTGCTCTTTATTGTTTTGGCCTTGTCGTTGCCTTGATCGCCTTGTGCTCCGGCTTCCCTCCCCCGCCCTGCTAAGTGTGGCCGTGGGCACGACTCCGACTGTCCGTGCACAATTAAAGGGGTCAAAAGGAGAGCCCCTACTTTTGTACATCGACAGGAGCCCTCGGGCCTGGGCCACACATAAGCGCGGCGCATTGTTGGGCCAGGCCCAGAATGGTGCGCAGGCAGGTGGGGTGGATTTTACCGCAGTACCTTTCCCGTCCGCTGCGCTTCCCCATGACCCGCGTTGAACGCGAGAAGTGGAGGGTTGTGCATGATGTGGGGGTCATGTGTGGGGCGGTCTCCGCACGCATGTGTCACATCACAGTTAATAGGAAAGGGGGCGGCCCGTGCCTTCCCCGTAAAAAGGAATAACTGCGGGTGCGCTGCTCATTTACCCCCTGCGCCTTCTCCAATCTCGAAACCGCCGTCCCCTTCTTCCTCCCTCTCAAGCTTTCACCTTTGTTCACCGCCGCCGTGTCTTCGTCGTCGTTCCCTCTTTGCCTCTCGCAGCCGCCATGGCACCCAAAACCAGCAAAACCAAGGGAGTAGCCAAGGACGCCGGAGCGAAGGAGCCGCTGGAGAGCGAGTTGGCGGTGCGGCGGATGCAGTCCGCCTACTTCCCCATGGCGGTCGACGCGGTCCACCTCCGGGACTACTTCAAGCACCTGTGGGGGTGCAAGACGGGGGAGGGGGAGGGGGAGAAGACGGGGCATCCAGCCACGCGCGTCATCCCTGCCACCTTCGCTGAAGCCGGCCCGAATCGATACCCATTTTTCGTCGACTACTTTTCTTGCGGCCTCTGCCCCCTTCTCTGATTTCTTCAATGACATCATGCACACCTACAGCTTCCACCTTCTAGATTTTACCCCAAACGTCATGGCGTGCATGGCTCTTTTTGTGCACATCCGCGAGGGCTTCGTCGGGGTGCATCCCAATATGGTGCTCTTCCGCCACTACTTCTTCCCTCAGATCCAAAAGGGGGGCGCCATTTCCGTTTGTGTCGCCTGGATCCCAAGGTCCAAGGGGACATACCCGGAGGGCGCTCAGAAGGAGAGGTGGGAGGAGTGGCGGGGCCGGTGCTTCTGGATTGAGGAGGATGATCCACAAGATTTCTGCCGGGTCTGCCACATGCCGCCGGTCCGCAGAAACGACTGGAGCGACGTCGATGCAAATGACAAGAAGCTCTCGGTTGCCACCACTAGGATTCTTCGTCTCATCGAGGCCGGGCTCACCCTTGAGATGATCGGGGCAGATTTCATCCGCCGCCGAATTGCTCTGCTACACAACAAGGGGAGGCCGTCCTGGCTCTTCACGAATGCGACCGACATCATGAGGCTCCGCCCTGGCTTGGACCACAACCTCACGGTGATGGGGCACGCCCACTTCTGTCAGCGGCTCTTCCAGCTTGATGTGAACCGCGATGGCAAGGTCGAGCGGTCCGTCAAGGCCGTGAAGGCCGCCACGAAGGCCGGCAAGGTTGCCAAGGGGCCCTTGTTTGGGTTGCCGGTGGGGGTGGTCCCACTGAGCAACAACTCACGCCGAAATGACATCATTGCCACGATGCCGGAGTTCAACGCGCACGGCCTCGTCCCAAATTGGGACGAGCCGCCGGAGGATCAGGTGTAGGAGTTTTTTGACACCTTGGAGGAGAAGTACGTCCGTGCCGAACCGCGTCTCGTCCAGGACACCACCCAGGCGGAGCTGGACTACATCGCCGCCAGGGCGGCGGAGGCGGAGCTCGCCAGGGAGGCCAGCAGCACCGACGGCATGGAGGAAAAGGCCATGGTAGAGGCGGAGGAAAAGGAGCTCGCCCAGTGGGCGAAGGCCGCTGGGGAGGCCAGCAGCGCCGGCACTGGGGCCCCTCTCATCGAAGATGTGGTCGACGAGCCGTCGGAGGAGGAGGTCGAGACTGTCGACCCCCCGGCAACGGGGAGAGGGCGAGTCCTGCGGCGGGCTAGCTCTGGCGAGCCGGTTTGGCCTGGCAGGGTCGTGCAGCTGCAGCAAACCCAGGAGGCGTCCGTGCGCCAGACGAGGGCCGCGGCGGCGTGGAAGTGGTGAAGGGCGCGGTGGCGAAGAAGAAGGCAACTGCCTCTATTTCGTCCAAGCGTCCACAGACTCCACCTACTTCCCCTCCTCCCGCAGATGAAGACGCGGAGGTTGTCTTTGATTTTGGGTCCCTCAGCCCAAGGAGGAAGAGGAAGGCAACAGAAGAGGAGGTGGAGGACGAGTAAGTATCCTGTTCTTTTTTCGTCATCTCTGCCTCCTCAGACTGTGTCGTTTATCTCAATTCGTTTACTTCTTTGTAGGGATGCGGAGACACTGGCCCAGAGGGTGAAGAGGGCCAGGGTTTCGGCGAGCCGCCAGCCCCCGGCAGGTACTTCTGGTACACCGCTGGTGGTGTTGAGCAGCCTGGACAGTAGCCCCCGGCACAACCCCCAGTGTAAGCTCATCACTCACCCCTCGTCGACGTGTGTTGGGGGTACAATCCCTTGGCACCTACCTTGCTGTGGTTGCAGGAGGAGGACAGCAGCAGGAGGAGCCACTGAGGGCTATCCCCAACATGCTGCCCCCATCGACCACGCCGCCCCGAGGGGCATCCCCGGCAAGGGCGCCAGGCACCGAGCCCATGCACATGGAGGAGGAGGAGGCAAACTCGGGTGCTGGTGGCTTTGCCTCGGCGCCAGATGTTGGCGGGGAGGGGGCCTCTTCTTCCCAGCCCGGCACGGGTAAGTCACTTGCCCTCCGTCCATGTTCTTTTTCTTCTTGAATCTTGGTCTTGGCTGTGCCTCACCCCCTTCTTGATATCCAGATCCTCCCCTGGAGGACCAGGAGGACATAGACACCATCATCAAGGATGTCGCCAAGGATGCGGTGGCATAGGCCGAGAAGATCGCCACCGAGGAGGCCGCCGAGGATGCTGCTGAGGGCGCTGCCAAGGGGTCCGCCGGGGAGCCTGGCAAGGCTACTGCCGAGGAGGCCGGCAAGGCCGCTGCCGAGGAGGAGGTGGTTGACAACCAACCTTCCTCCTCTGCTGCCTCTGGCTCCGGCAGGTATCTGAAGGTGTGCGATGACCTGTTCGTTCACCTCCCAGGGACGGCGAGCACCGGGGCGCCCGTCAAGGGGGAGGTGTTTGACGACGAAGTGCTCGCCGCCGCTGGGCTTGAGGTTGTTGACGAACCGAGCGCCAGTGGCGGCGGTTCCCAGGAAGAGCGGCTCCTCCGGGCCATGAGCGCCAACTTCCAGCAGCTTCAGGTGCTTCACCGTGCCCGCCTGGACAAGGCCAAGTTCAGGATGGCGGTGGTGGACAAGGCGGTGGTGGACCTTGAGGGGCGTGTCGCCGAGGCACAGACTTGGTTCTGCCAGGCCCACAAGGACCTGAAGGTTGCCCATGACACGCTGGCTGAGCGCAACTTGGAGCTTGTCATGAAGCCGGCCGATATCGAGAAGGCCCAGGAACTGGCGGAGCAGCAGGCTGCCCGGGCCGAGGCTGCTCGGCACCAGCAGCAGGCCGCGCTGAACTCCCAGGAGGAGGACCTTGTCACGTGTGAGAAGAAGCTCGCTGCAACACTCTGCGGCAAGGACGAGGAGGTGGAGAAGCTTGTTATGCAGTGGACCCAGGAGCTGGAGCAGAGGCACAACGAGGCACTTAGTGCCCAGGCTCTGGTTCACGCCGGCAAGGTGAAAGAGTTGGAGCTGGAGCAGGACGGGTTGAAGGATCAAGCCCTGAAGCTGGTCGAGGAGAAGGACTTGCTCAACGGTGCCCTAATAGAGGCGCAGGGCACAGTCCTCAGCAAGGCTGAGCAGCTCTCCAAGGCCAACGACTCCATCAAAGACCTGAAGCTGAAGCTGGAGGGTCTTGAGGAGACGCTCTTGGAGGCCAAGGCCCGAGAGGATACCCTGGCCAAGGATCTGGAGGCCAAGAAGCAGCTGCGGAAGAACGAAGCCGCCAACCACAAGGATTTTGTGGAGGGCGAGAACCGCTGGATCGGCCGCCTCGAAGATGTCGCCGTCAGGATCACCATGCAGCTGGCCACCATGGGGATGCCAAATGTGAGGTACACCCCGGAGCGCAACGCGAGCCCCAACGCCAAGCTGACCCTGTTCTTCAAGGGTGTCCTCGGGGCCCTGGAGCAGCTCCACCCAACAGGGCGGCCTCTCTGGCCGATGAGGCCCGGAGGCTTTGCCGGGGTGCCATGACCAAGGTCCTCACCAATGTGGCACACTGGAATCCCAACCTCGACTTGGACGCCGCGCTAGAGAGCTTGCCGGAGGATGCGGACCTCGCGGTGCTCAAGGAGCGTATCAAGCCCATCATCAGCCGCATCGATGGAATTCAGAGGATAGAGGGCCAACGCCGGGATTAGGCACCCCATCTCTCATCGCTGCTGCAGGTTCACGACCAAGACAAATTTTATCTTTAGTTAGAACCGCAACAACAATTAATGTAATATAACTCTGCAGCACTTTTGATATTATGCATGTTACTTTCCTGTTCAATCCCCCCTTTGTACGTTCACCCTACGTTAACCGGGTAGGCTTGCCGACGCGTAAACCCAGGGCACAGCACCTTGAGGACGGATCCCCAATGGCCTGCCGGGTGTGCTTGCTGCCAGGCGAACCACCTTACCGCTTCCAACGCGGCCGCTCGAACCGTCGAGCTTGACTCGAGTCAGAATCAAGAGCGTTGCTAATTGCGGAAGGCTACCCTGCCGTTCTCGATGCAGCCGCTTGGGGCTGTTGAGCGGACTCAAAACAAAGCAAGAGCGTTGCCAATAGCAGAAGGGCCCCTTTGCATGCAGGTTTTCCATACATAGGGCAGGATCTCCGAGGACAATAACCTTATATGTAAAAAGAAATTGCTTAAAGTTTCGCACGACTTAGCTTTTCTGTTGCCGCATGAGCGTCCACCACATCTGCAGACGGTGCCATCAAGCTTGGTCATCTTCTTCCTCGGAACGACGACCACGACGAAGCCGCTGCTCCGATCAGACCAGATTTCCACAACTATGCCACACCTCCTACCTGGCGTGCCAAAGATGTCAGGGGAAATCGACACCTCTGGAATCACTGGGATCCCCTCTATGGTTGGCGGGCATGGGGTTGTGCAAAGAGCGGGTCTGACAGGAAGCACACATGTCGTTTGCCCAGGTTCGGGCCGCGGAGACGCGTAATACCCTAGTCCTGCTTTGGTGGATGTATTTGAGTGTTCTTGTGTTCTTGAGCTAGCTACGGGGAGTAATTTTGCCCAAAAGATCCGAATCCTCCTTCTGGTCGCCTTGGGCCTCCTTTTAAATACAAAAGGGGTCGCCACAGTGGCACACAGGAGGTGGAAAGGTGTACAGTAGATGAGTCTGTCCTTTGGCACCGTCGGACAAATGCATTCAATGCGCTGCCGACGTGCCCCTCTCGCTTTATCGGGGACGGAAGGAAGCACGTCCCAGCTGTCGCCGCCTCGCTTGGCTTTGACACGCGTTCGAGCTGACGAGGCGTCGTGGCACCATGTTGGCTGGCTACTGGGCTGGCGCGGTGGTGGAGCCTTCATGAAGATCTGCATGCCACCACGCAGGTGCTTGCTGGGTTGGTGTAGAGGCCGCCCATCGCCACGCAGGTGCCTGCTCAGCTGGTTGAGGTGGCAACTCCATGGGGACGGCGATGGTGTCTTGGCAGGCGTGGGCATGGCTGCGGCCCCGCTGGTGTCCTCCGCAAGGGTCTTGCCGGGGCCCCGGCAAGGGTCTTGCCGCGGCGTCGTGGTCGTCCCCGGCAAGGATCTTGCCGGGGGTCTTGTGGATTTCCTCGGCTAGGATCCCGCCGAGGGTCATCGTCTTCTGGTCCTCATCTGATCTTGTGTGTTTATGATCTTGACGAAGATCTGCATGCCATCACAGAGGTGCCTCCCGAGCCTTGGTTCCAATGTAGTTGTTGGTAGTGCTTGGAACTCTTAGGCTCAAGGGTGGCTCGCTCTGCTGGTGTTGGGCGAGATGCCCCAGCAAGGCTCTTGCCGGGGCCGCGGAGGCCGCCTTGGCAAGGGCCTTGCCGGGGGAGTCCACCTCACCCCTTTGCTCTTTATTGTTTCTGGCCTCGTCGTTACCTTGATCGCCTTGTGCTCCGGCTTCCCTCCCCTGCCCTGCTAAGTGTGGCCGTGGGCGCGGCTCCGACTGTCCGTGCACAAGTAAAGGGGTCAAAGCCCCTACTTTTGTACACCGACAGTCTCCAACATATCTATAATTTTTGATTGTTTGATGCTATTATATTACCAATTTTAGATACTTTATATGCAATTTTATATCCTTTTTGGGAACTAACCTATTAACACAATGCCCAGTGACAGTTCTTGTTTTCTGCATGTTTTTTGGTTTTTTAGGAAATCAATATCAAACGAAGTCCAAACACGATAAAACTTAACGATGATTTTTCCAGACCAGAAGGGACCCTAGAAGCCTCGGGAGGAGACCAGGGGAGCTACAGGAGCGTCAAAAGCTCACCAGGCGTAACCTAGGGGCCCCGTGAGCTTGTGGGACCCATGGAGCTTCGATTAACCAAATTCCAACTCCATAAATTTCCATAAATCCTTGATACGTCTCTGTCGTATCTATAATTTTTTATTGTTCCATGCCAATGTTATACAACTTTCATATACTTTTGGCAAGTTTTTATACTATTTTTGGGACTAACATATTGATCCAGTGCCCAGTGCCAGTTCCTGTTTGTTGCATGTTTTTTGTTTCGCAGAAAATCCATATCAAAGGGAATCCAAATGGGATAAAAACTGTCAGAGATTTTTTTTGGAATATATGTGAATTTTGGGAAGTGGAATCAATGCGGGACGATGCCCGAGGGGCCCACGAGGGTCAGGGGCATGCCCCAGGGGGTCAGGCACGCCATGAGCCCTCGTGGGCACCCTGTAAAGCGGTTAGTGCCCTTCTTTCGCCACAAGAAAGCCAATATCCGGATAAAAATCATGTCCAAATTTCAGTGCAATCGGAGTTACGGATCTCCGGGAATTTAAGAAACGGTGAAAGGGCAGATTCAGGGAGCGCAGAAACAGAAGGAAACAAAGAGACAGATCTAATCTCGGAGGGGCTCTTGCCCCTCCGCAACCATGAAGGCCATGGACCAGAGGGGAAACCCTTCTCCCATCTAGGGGGAAGGTCAAGGAAGAAGAACAAGGAGGGGGGCCCTCTCCCCCTCTCTCCCGGTGGCGCCGGAACGCCGCCGGGGCCATCATCATCACCGCAATCTACACCAACACCTCCGTCTTCTTCACCAACATCTTCATCACCTTACCCCATCTATCTACAGCGGTCCACTCTCCCGCAACCCGCTGTACCCTCTACTTGAACATGGTGCTTTATGCTTCATATTATTATCCAATGATGTGTTGCCATCCTATGATGTCTGAGTAGATTTTCGTTGTCCTATCGGAAATTGGTGAATTGCTATGATTTGTTTAATTTGCTTGTGATTATGTTGCTGTCCTTTGGTGCCCATCATATGAGCATGCGCGTGGATCACACCATAGGGTTAGTTGTACGTTGATAGGACTATGTATTGGAGGGCAAGACTGACAGAAGCTTCAACCTAGCATAGAAATTGATGCATACGGGATTGAAGGGGGACCAATATATCTTAATGCTATGGTTGTGTTTTACTTTCATGAACGTTAGTAGTTGCTGATGCTTGCTAATAGTTCCAATCATAAGTGCATAGAATTCCAAGTCAGGGATGACATGCTAGCAGTGGCCTCTCCCACATAAAACTTGCTATTGGTCTAGTAAAGTAGTCAATTGCTTAGGGACAATTTCACAACTCCTACCACCACTTTTCCACACTCGCTATACTAACTTTATTGCTTCTTTATCTAAACAGCCCCTACTTTTTATTTACGCGCTCTTTATTATCTTGCAAACCTATCCAAAAACACCTACAAAGTACTTCTAGTTTCATACTTGTTCTAGGTAAAGCGAACGTTAAGTGTGCATAGAGTTGTATCGGTGGTCGATAGAACTTGAGGGAATATTTGTTCTACCTTTAGCTCCTCGTTGGGTTCGACACTCTTACTTATCGAAAGAGGCTACAATTGATCCCCTATACTTGTGGGTTATCAATCCTTAAACCAACAGAGAGCCACCCAAAACGCTTTTTTTCGCCGCACAAGCTTCTGCTCTTCCGCATACCATCTGGAGGGCTTTTCCGGTACTCTCTGGAGGGGGAATCGATTAGAAAGGGCTTCTACATCAACCTTGCTACCCTTCAATGATGTGTGAGTAGTTTACCACAGACCTACGAGTCCATAACTAGTAGCTAGATGGATTCTTCTCTCTCTTTGATCTTCAATACAAAGTTCTCCATGATCTCCATGGAGTTCTATCGGATGTAATCTTCTTGTGCGGTGTGTTTGTTAGGATCCAATGAATTGTGGGTTTATGATCACATTTTTCATTGAAAGTAATTGAGTCTTTGCTATACTTTATTATGCATGATTGTTATAGCTTTGTATTTCAGACCAATCTATCCATTTGGTTTAGCCAACTAGATTAATTTAACTTCAGTAGGGGAGGTGCTTTGTAATAGTTTCAATCTTGCAGTGTCCTCACCTCGTGACAGAAGGTAGCGAGGCACTGTTGACCCACAAGTATAGTGGATCAATCGTAGTCCTTTCTATAAGATTGTCGAACCCAACGAGAAGTAGAAGGAAATGACAAGTGGTTTCCAGCAAGGTAATTTCTGCAGACACTGAAATTGTCGGTAACAAGTAGTTTGATAGCAAGATAATTTGTAGCAAGTAACAAGTAACAATAGTAACAATAAGTGCAACAAGGTAGCCCAATCCTTTTTGTAACAAAGGACAGGCCGGAACAATTTGAGATAATAAGTAAAACGTTCTTGAGGGCACATGGGAATTTGATCTAGTCACTTTCATCATGTTGGTTCTACTCGCATTCGCTACTTTGATAATTTGATATGTGGGAGGGCCGATGTTTGGGTGTTGTTCTTACTTGAACAAGCCTCCTACTTATGATTAACCCCCTCGCAAGCATCCACAACTATGAAAGAAGTATTAAGATAAAGTCTAACCATAGCATTAAACATATGGATCCAAATCAACCCCTTACAGAATGGCGCGTAAACTACGGTTTAAGCTTCTGTCACTCTAGCAACCCATACTCTAATAACTACTCCACAATGCATTCCCTTAGGCCCAAATATGGTGAAGTGTCATGTAGTCGACGTTCACATAACACCACTAAGGGAATCACAACATACATATCATCAAAATATCGAACACATATCAAATTCACATGATTGCTTGCAACATGACTTCTCCCGTGGCCTCAAGAACAAAAGTAACTACTCACTAAACATATTCATGCTCAAGATCAGAGGAGTAATAAATATCATAATGGATCTGAACATATAATCTTTCACCAAAAAAACCAGCTAGCATCAACTACAAGATGTAATCAACACTACAAGTCACCCACTGATTGCTCTCTGACTATGGCGCCCGAAAGCTCCTGTCTGCTAGGACTACATCGGTATTTCCCCAAAGAGGAAGGGATGATGCAACACAATGACAGTAGGTATTTCCCTTAGTGATGAAACCAAGGTTATTGAACCAGTAGGAGAACCAAGCAACACAACGTAAACAACGCCTGCACACAAATAACAAATACTCGCAACCCGACGTGTTAAAGGGGTTGTCAATCCCTTTCGGGTAACGATGCCAGAAATTGCGTGATGACGAGAGAAACATTTAATAGATTGAAATAGTAGATTGCAAATAAAGTAAAGTGCAGCAAAGTATTTTTGTATTTTTGGTTTTATAGATCTGAATAAAAATGCAAAGGAAAAGTAGATCGCAAAGCAAATATATGAGAAAGAAGGCCCGAGGGCCGCAGGCTTCACCAGTGGCTTCTGTCGAGAAAGATAGCAAATGGTGGGTAAACAAATTACTGTTGGGCAATTGGTAGAACCTCAAATAATTATGATGATATCCAGGCAATGATCATTACAGAGGCATCACATCCAAGATTAGTAGACCGACTCCTGCCTGCATCTACTAGTATTACTCCACACATCGACCGCTATCCAGCATGCATCTAGTGTATTAAGTTCATGGAAAAAAACTCGGGGTAATACAATAAGAACAATGACATGATGTAGACAAGATCCGTTTATCTATTGTGTAGATATAGATCCCATCTTTTTATCCTTAGTAGCAACAATACATATGTGTCGTTTCCCTTTCTGTCACTGGGATCAAGCACCGTAAGATCGAACCCACTACCGGGCACCTCTTCCCATTGCAAGATAAATAGATCAAGTTGGACAAACAAAACCCAAATATCGGAGAAGAAACATGAGGCTATAAGAGATCAAGGAAACTCAAATAACTTTCATGGATATAAAAAGATATGACTGATCTTAAACTCAAAGTTCATCAGATCCTAACAAACACACCGCAAAAAGAGTTACATCATATGGATCTCCAAGAGACCATTGTATTGAGAATTCAGCGAGAGAGATAAAGCCATCTAGCTACTAACTACAGACCCGAAGGTCTACAAAGAACTACTCACGCATCATCGAAGAGGCACCAATGGAGGTGGTGAACCCATCCGAGATGGTGTCTAGATTGGATTTGGTGGTTCTGGACTCTGCGGTGGCTGGATGAATATTTCATTGACTCCCCTAAGGTTTCTGGAAAATTGGGGTATTTATCGAGAAAAGAGGCGGTCCGGGGGCACCCGAGGTGGGCACAACACACCAGGGCGCGCCTGGGACTCCTGGCGCGCCCTGCTGGGTTGTCCCGTCCTCGTGACTCCCCCCAGGTGCAACCAGGGCCTGTTGTGTTCCTTCTGGCCCATAAAAATTCTCAGTAAAGTATCGGGGCATTTGGACCCCGTCTGATATTGATTTCCTTCGATGTAAAAAACATGGAAAAAAACAGCAACTGGCACTTGGCACTATGTCAATAGGTTAGTACCAAAAAATGATATAAAATGATTATAAAACATCCAAGATTGATAATAAAACAACATGGAACAATCAAAAAGTATAGATACGTTGGACACGTATCAGCATCCCTAAGCTTAACTCCTACTCGTCCTCGAGTAGGTAAGTGATAAAAACAGAATTTTTGATGTGGAGTGCTATTTATCAAGTCATATCATATTCTTTCCTTTATAGCATGGACATTTGGACTTTTATGTGATTCAAAGAAATAGTCTAGTTTTGACATAATAATTTAGATACTCAAGCATATCAACAAGCAACCATGTCTTTCAAAATATCAACGCTAAAATAAGTTATCCCTAGCCCATCATGCTCAAACATTGATCCATTCATGAAACACACTTGAATATTAGCTACACCCAATACTTAAGCATGATCATATTGCCTCTTAGTTGGTGCTTTTGTAAGAGAAGATGGAGACTCAAATTCAAAAATAAAAATTGCATAAAGTAAAAGAAAGGCCCTTCACATAGGGAATTAGGGATTCATAGAGGTGCCAGAGCTCAAAGCGAAAAATTAGAGATAAATTTTTTGGGGAGGTGTATCCATCCCACCAACGAAAACGACTTAGAGTTCCGAACACTTTCCATGCTAGATATGCCATAGGCGGTTCCCAAACAGAAAATAAAGTTTATTCCTTTTTCCACCATTCCTTCACTTTCCATGGCTAGCCGTATTGCCCTCCATACCAACACTTTCCAAGGAATTTATTATTTGACAACATAAAGTAAATTCATTTTTGCATTCCGGGACTGGGCATCCCTAAAACCTTTGCCTTACTCCCGTGCAATGACAAGTGAATAAACACTCATCATGAGAATAACACATCCATCATGGAAAATATTATCCACCCGTTACCGTTCCGTGAGAGAAACAAATACACAAAAGAGAAGTTTATTTTGAAAATTAGAGATGGCACATACAAATTTGCTTAGAACGGCAAAAGAATACCGCATATAGGTAGATATATTAGACTCATGTGGCAAAACTGGTTTAAAGGATTTTGGATGCACAAGTAGAGGTCACACTTGGTGCAAAATGAAGGCTAGCAAAAAGATTGACAAGCGACCAACCAAGAAACGAATAATCTCATAAGCAAGCATTAAGCATAATTAACACCAAATAATGCACCACAAGTAGGATATAATTTTCATTGCATGACTATTGACTTTCGTACTTGCATGGGGAATCACAAACCTTAACACCAATATTCTTACTAAAGCATAATTACTCATCAACATAACTCACATATCACATCATCATATCTCAAAACTATTACTAAGAATCAAGTTTATTTTCTCCAATGATCTTCATGACATATTTTTTTTACATATCCTTCTTGGATATCTATCACTTTCGGACTAATTTTCATGTGTTTCTTTTCATAAGCTCAAACAAATATAAGTGAAGATCATGAACATAAAGATTTTCTTTCTTTCTTTCTCTCAAAATAATTTAAGTGAAGCAAGAGAGAATTTCTTCAAAATTAACAAAGAACATCGTGCTCAAAAAGATATAAGTGAAGCACTAGAGCAAGTCCTGTTGGGGAACGTAGTAATTTCAGAAATTTTCCTACGCACACGCAAGATCATGGTGATGCATAGCAACGAGAGGGGAGAGTGTTCGTCCACGTACCCTCGTAGACCGTAAGCGGAAGCGTTAGCACAACGCGGTTGATGTAGTCGTACGTCTTCACGATCCGACCGATCCAAGCACCGAACGTACGGAGCCTCCGAGTTCAGCACACGTTCAGCTCCATGACGATCTCCGGTCTCCGATCCAGCCGAGCTCCGGAGATGAGTCCATCAGCACGACAGCGTGGTGACGATGATGATGTTCTACCGGCGCAGGGCTTCGCCTAAACTCCGCGACGATATGACCGAGGTGGAATATGGTGGAAGGGGGCACCGCACACGGCTAAGGAACGATCCGTAGATCAACTTGTGTCTGTGGGGTGCCCCCTGCCCCCGTATATAAAGGAGGGAGGGGGGAGGCCGGCCGGCCCATTTGGTCGTTCCAAGGGAGGAGGAATCCTCCTCCTAGTAGGAGTAGGATTCCTCCTTTCCTACTCCTACTAGGAGGGGGGAGGAAGGGGGAGAGGGGGGAAGGAAAGGGGGGCGCTGCCCCCCCTCCTAGTCCAATTCGGACCAGAGGGAGAGGGGGCGCGCGGCCCACCCTGGCCGCCCCTCTCTCTTCCCACCTAGGCCCATGTGGCCCATTAACTCTCCCGGGGGGTTCCGGTAACCCCCCCGGCACTCCGGTTTTCTCCGAAATCACCCGGAACTTTTCCGGTGTCCGAATATAGTCGTCCAATATATCAATCTTTATGTCTCGACCATTTCGAGACTCCTTGTCATGTCTGTGATCACATCCGGGACTCCAAACAACCTTCGGTACATCAAAACTTATAAACTCATAATAAAACTGTCATCGAAACGTTAAGCGTGCGGACCCTATGGGTTCGAGAACTATGTAGACATGACCTAAAACCATTCTTGGTTAATAACCAATAGCGGGACCTGGATGCCCATATTGGTTCCTACATATTCTACGAAGATCTTTATCGGTCAAACCGCATAACAACATACTTTGTTCCCTTTGTCATCGGTATGTTACTTGCCCGAGATTTGATCGTCGGTATCCAATACCTAGTTCAATCTCGTTATGGGCAAGTCTCTTTACTCGTTCCGTAATATGTCATCTCATAACTAACTCATTAGTTACATGCTTGCAAGGCTTAGGTAATGAGTATTACCGAGAGGGCCCAGAGATACCTCTCCGACAATCGGAGTGACAAATCCTAATCTCGAATTATGCCAACCCAACATGTACCTTCGGAAACACCTGTAGAGCACCTTTATAATCACCTAGTTACGTTGTGACGTTTGGTAGCACACAAAGTGTTCTTCCGGTAAACGGGAGTTGCACAATCTCATAGTTGTAGGAACTTTGTATAAGTCATGAAGAAAGCAATAGCAGTATACTAAACGATCAAGTGCTAGGCTAACGGAATGGGTCATGTCAATCACATCATTCTCCTAATGATGTGATCCCATTAATCAAATGACAACACATGTCTATGGTCAGGAAACATAACCATCTTTGATTAATGAGCTAGTCAAGTAGAGGCATACTAGTGACTATGTGTTTGTCTATGTATTCACACATGTATCATGTTTCCGGTTAATACAATTCTAGCATGAATAATAAACATTTATCATGATATGAGGAAATAAATAATAACTTTATTATTGCCTCTAGGGCATATTTCCTTCAGTCTCCCACTTGCACTAGAGTCAATAATCTAGATTACATAGTAATGATTCTAACACCCATGGAGTCTTGGTGCTGATCATGTTTTGCTCGTGAGAGAGGCTTAGTCAACGGGTCTGCAACATTCAGATCCGTATGTATCTTGCAAATCTCTATGTCTCCCATTTGAACTTGGTCCCGAATGGAATTGAAGCGTCTCTTGATGTGCTTGGTCCTCTTGTGAAATCTGGATTCCTTTGCCAAGGCAATTGCACCAGTATTGTCACAGAAGATCTTCATTGGTCCCGATGCACTAGGTATGACACCTAGATCGGAAATGAACTCCTTCATCCAGACTCCTTCATTCGCTGCTTCAGAAGCAGCTATGTACTCCGCTTCACATGTAGATCCCGCCACGACGCTTTGTTTAGAACTGCACCAACTTACAGCTCCACCATTTAATATAAACACGTATCCAGTTTGCGATTTAGAATCGTCCGGATCAGTGTCAAATCTTGCATCGACGTAACCATTTACGACTAGCTCTTTGTCACCTCCATATACGAGAAACATATCCTTAGTCCTTTTCAGGTATTTCAGGATGTTCTTGACCACTGTCCAGTGATCCACTCCTGGATTACTTTGGTACCTTCCTGCCAAACTTACTGCTAAGCATACGTCAGGTCTGGTACACATCATTGCATACATGATAGAGCCTATGGCTGAAGCATAGGGAACATTTTTCATTTTCTCTCTATCTTCTGCTGTGGTCGGGCATTGAGTTTGACTCAACTTCACACCTTGTAGCACATGCAAGAATCCTTTCTTTGCCTGATCCATTTTGAACTTTTTCAAAATTTTGTCAAGGTATGTTCTTTGTGAAAGTCCTATTAAGCGTCTTGATCTATCTCTATAGATCTTGATGCCCAATATGTAAGCAGCTTCACCGAGGTCTTTCATTGAAAAACTTTTATTCAAGTATCCCTTTATGCTATCCAGAAATTCTATATCATTTCCAATTACTAATATGTCATCAACATATAAAACTAGAAATGCTACAGAGCTCCCACTCACTTTCTTGTAAATACAGGCTTCTCCAAAAGTCTGTATAAAACCATATGCTTTGATTACACTATCAAAGCGTTTATTCCAACTCCGAGATGCTTGCACCAGTCCATAAATGGAACGCTGGAGCTTGCACACTTTGTCAGCACCTTTTGGATCAAAAAAACCTTCCGGCTGCATCATATACAACTCTTCTTCTAGAAATCCATTCAAGAATGCAGTCTTGACATCCATTTGCCAAATTTCATAATCATGAAATGCAGCAATAGCCAACATGATTCGGACAGACTTAAGCATCGCTACGGGTGAGAAAGTCTCATCGTAGTCAACCCCTTGAACTTGTCGAAAACCTTTCGCAACAAGTCGAGCTTTATAGACAGTAACATTACCATCAGCGTCAGTCTTCTTCTTAAAGATCCATTTATTCTCAATGGCTTGCCGATCATCGGGCAAGTCAACCAAAGTCCACACTTTGTTTTCATACATGGATCCCATCTCAGATTTCATGGCCTCTAGCCATTTTGCGGAATCTGGGCTCATCATCGCTTCCTCATAGTTCGTAGGTTCATCATGGTCAAGTAACATGACTTCCAGAATAGGATTACCGTACCACTCTGGTGCGGATCTTACTCTGGTAGACCTACGAGGTTCAGCAGAAACTTGATCTGAAGTTTCATGATCAATATCATTAGCTTCCTCACTAATTGGTGTAGTCGTCACAGGAACCGGTTCTCGTGATGAACTACCTTCCAATAAGGGAGTAGATACAATTATCTCATCAAGTTCTACTTTCCTCCCACTCACTTCTTTTGAGAGAAACTCCTTCTCTAGAAAGGATCCATTCTTAGCAACGAATGTCTTGCCTTCGGATCTGTGATAGAAGGTGTACCCAACAGTCTCTTTTGGGTATCCTATGAAGACACATTTCTTCGATTTGGGTTCGAGCTTATCTGGTTGAAGTTTCTTCACATAAGCATCGCATCCCCAAACTTTAAGAAACGACAACTTTGGTTTCTTGCCAAACCACAGTTCATAAGGCGTCGTCTCAACGGATTTAGATGGTGCCCTATTTAATGTGAATGCAGCTGTCTCTAAAGCATAACCCCAAAACGATAGCGGTAAATCGGTAAGAGACATCATAGATCGCACCATATCAAGTAAAGTATGATTACGACGTTCGGACACACCATTTCGTTGTGGTGTTCCAGGTGGCGTGAGTTGCGAAACTATTTCGCATTGTTTCAAATGTAAACCAAACTCGTAACTCAAATATTCTCCTCCACGATCAGATCGTAGAAACTTTATTTTCTTGTTACGATGATTTTCTACTTCACTCTGAAATTCTTTGAACTTTTCAAATGTTTCAGACTTGTGCTTCATTAAGTAGATATACCCATATCTGCTCAAATCATCTGTGAAGGTGAGAAAATAACGATATCCGCCACGAGCCTGAATATTCATCGGACCACATACATCTGTATGTATGATTTCCAACAAATCTGTTGCTCTCTCCATAGTTCCGGAGAACGGTGTTTTAGTCATCTTGCCCATGAGGCACGGTTCGCAAGTACCAAGTGATTCATAATCAAGTGATTCCAGAAGTCCATCAGTATGGAGTTTCTTCATGCGTTTTACACCGATATGACCTAAACGGCAGTGCCACAAATAAGTTGCACTATCATTATTAACTCTGCATCTTTTGGCTTCAACATTATGAATATGTGTATCACTACTATCGAGATTCAAAAAATAGACCACTCTTCAAGGGTGCATGACCATAAAAGATATTACTCATATAAATAGAACAACCATTATTCTCTAATTTAAATGAATAACCGTCTCGCATCAAACAAGATCTAGATATAATGTTCATGCTCAACGCTAGCACCAAATAACAATTATTCAGGTCTAAAACTAATCCCGAAGGTAGATGTAGAGGATCACATCGACTTTGGAACCGTTTCCCACGCGCATCGTCACCTCGTCCTTGGCCAGTGCTCGCTTATTCCGTAGTCCCTGTTTCGAGTTGCAAATATTAGCAATAGAACCAGTATCAAATACCCAGGTGCTACTACGAGCTCTAGTTAGGTACACATCAATAACATGTATATCACATACACCTTTGTTCACTTTGCCATCCTTCTTATCCGCCAAATACTTGGGGCAATTCCGCTTCCAGTGACCAGTCTGCTTGCAGTAGAAGCACTCAGTTTCAGGCTTAGGTCCAGACTTGGGTTTCTTCTCTTGAGCAGCAATTTGCTTGCTGTTCTTCTTGAAGTTCCCCTTCTTCTTCCCTTTGCCCTTCTTCTTGAAACTAGTGGTATTGTTGACCATCAACACTTGATGCTCCTTCTTGATTTCTACCTCCGCGGCTTTCAGCATCGCGAAGAGCTCAGGAATAGTCTTATTCATCCCTTGCATATTATAGTTCATCACGAAGCTCTTGTAGCTTGGTGGCAGTGATTGGAGAACTCTGTCAATGACACTATCATCAGGAAGATTAACTCCCAGTTGAATCAAGTGATTATTATACCCAGACATTCTGAGTATGTGTTCACTGACAGAACTATTCTCCTCCATCTTGCAGCTATAGAACTTATTGGAGACTTCATATCTCTCAATCCGGGCATTTGCTTGAAATATTAACTTCAACTCCTGGAACATCTCATATGCTCCATGACGTTCAAAACGTCGTTGAAGACCCGGTTCCAAGCCGTAAAGCATGGCACACTGAACTATAGAGTAGTCATCAGCTTTGCTCTGCCAGACGTTCTTAACGTCGTCAGTTGCATCAGCAGCAGGCCTGGCACCCAGCGGTGCTTCCAGGATGTAACTCTTCTATGCAGCAATGAGGATAATCCTCAGGTTACGGACCCAGTCCGTGTAATTGCTACCATCATCTTTCAACTTTGCTTTCTCAAGGAATGCATTAAAATTCAACGGAACAACAACATGAGCCATCTATCTACAAACAAACATAGACAAGCAAGATACTATCAGGTACTAAGTTCATGATAAATTTAAGTTCAATTAATCATATTACTTAAGAACTCCCACTTAGACAGACATCTCTCTAGTCATCTAAGTGATCACGTGATCCAAATCAACTAAACCATAACCGATCATCACGTGAGATGGAGTAGTTTTCAATGGTGAACATCACTATGTTGATCATATCAACTATATGATTCACGCTCGACCTTTCGGTCTCTGTGTTCCGAGGCCATATCTGCATATGCTAGGCTCGTCAAGTTTAACCTGAGTATTCTGCGTGTGCAAAACTGGCTTGCACCCGTTGTAGATGGACGTAGAGCTTATCACACCCGATCATCACGTGGTGTCTCGGCACGACGAACTTTGGCAACGGTGCATACTCAGGGAGAAAACTTCTTGATAATTTTAGTGAGAGATCATCTTAAAATGCTACCGTCAATCAAAGCAAGATAAGATGCATAAAGGATAAACATCACATGCAATCAATATAAGTGATATGATATGGCCATCATCATCTTGTGCTTGTGATCTCCATCTCCGAAGCACCGTCGTGATCACCATCGTCACCGGCGCGACACCTTGATCTCCATCGTAGCATCATTGTCGTTACGCCATCTATTGCTTCTACGACTATCGCTACCGCTTAGTGATAAAGTAAAGCAATTACAGGGCGTTTGCATTTCATACAATAAAGCGACAACCATATGGCTCTTGCCAGTTGCCGATAACTTCGGTTACAAAACATGATCATCTCATACAATAAAATATAGCATCACGTCTTGCCCATATCACATCACAACATGCCCTGCAAAAACAAGTTAGACATCCTCTACTTTGTTGTTGCAAATTTTATGTGGCTGCTACGGGCTTAGCAAGAACCGTTCTCACCTACGCATCAAAACCACAACGATAGTTTGTCAAATAGACTCCGTTTTAACCTTCGCAAGGACCGGGAGTAGCCACACTCGGTTCAACTAAAGTGAGAGAGACAGACACCCGCCAGCCACCTTTAAGCACGAGTGCTCGTAATGGTGAAACCAGTCTCGCGTAAGCGTACGCGTAATGTCGGTCCGGGCCACTTCATCTCACAATACCGCCGAACCAAAGTATGACATGCTGGTAGGCAGTATGACTTATATCGTCCACAACTCACTTGTGTTCTACTCGTGCATATAACATCAACGCATAAAACCTAGGATCGGATGCCACTGTTGGGGAACGTCGTAATTTCAGAAATTTTCCTACGCACACGCAAGATCATGGTGATGCATAGCCACGAGAGGGGAGAGTGTTCGTCCATGTACCCTCATACACCGTAAGCGGAAGCGTTAGCACAACGCGGTTGATGTAGTCGTACGTCTTCACGATCCGACCGATCCAAGCACCGAACGTACGGAGCCTCCGAGTTCAGCACATGTTCAGCTCGATCACGATCTCCAGTCTCCGATCCAGCCGAGCTCCGGAGATGAGTTCCGTCAGCACGACAGCGTGGTGACGATGATGATGTTCTACCGGCACAGGGCTTCGCCTAAACTCCGTGACGATATGACCAAGGTGGAATATGGTGGAAGGGGGCACCACACACGGCTAAGGAACAATCCGTAGATCAACTTGTGTCTATGGGGTGCCCCCTGCCCCCGTATATAAAGGAGGGAGGGGGGAGGCCGGCCGGCCCCTTTGGGCGCGCCAAGGGAGGAGGAATCCTCCTCCTAGTAGGAGTAGGATTCCTCCTTTCCTACTCCTACTAGGAGGGGGAAGGAAGCGGGAGAGGGGGGAAGGAAAGGGGGGCGCCGCCCCCCTCCTAGTCCAATTCGGACCAGAGGGAGAGGGGGCACGCGGCCCACCCTGGCCGCCCCTCTCTCTTCCCACCTAGGCCCATGTGGCCCATTAACTCTCCCGGGGGGTTCCGGTAACCCCCCGACACTCCGGTTTTCTCCGAAATCACCCGGAACTTTTCCGGTGTCCGAATATAGTCGTCCAATATATCAATCTTTATGTCTCGACCATTTCGAGACTCCTCGTCATGTCCATGATCACATCCGGGACTCCGAAAAACCTTCGGTACATTAAAACTTATAAACTCATAATAAAACTGTCATCGAAACGTTAAGCGTGCGGACCCTACGGGTTCGAGAACTATGTAGACATGACCTAAAACCATTCTCGGTCAATAACCAATAGCGGGACCTGGATGCCCATATTGGTTCCTACATATTCTACGAAGATCTTTATCGGTCAAACCGCATAACAACATACTTTGTTCCCTTTGTCATTGGTATGTTACTTGCCCGAGATTTGATCGTCGGTATCCAATACCTAGTTCAATCTCGTTACCGGCAAGTCTCTTTACTCGTTCCGTAATACGTCATCTCATAACTAACTCATTAGTTACATGCTTGCAAGGCTTAGGTGATGAGTATTACCGAGAGGGCCCAGAGATACCTCTCTGACAATCGGAGTGACAAATCCTAATCTCGAATTATGCCAACCCAACATGTACCTTCGGAAACACCTGTAGAGCACCTTTATAATCACCCAGTTACGTTGTGACGTTTGGTAGCACACAAAGTGTTCTTTCGGTAAACGGGAGTTGCACAATCTCATAGTTGTAGGAACTTTGTATAAGTCATGAAGAAAGCAATAGCAGTATACTAAACGATCAAGTGCTAGGCTAGCGGAATGGGTCATGTCAATCACATCATTCTCCTAATGATGTGATCCCATTAATCAAATGACAACACATGTCTATGGTCCGGAAACATAACCATCTTTGATTAATGAGCTAGTCAAGTAGAGGCATACTAGTGACTATGTGTTTGTCTATGTATTCACACATGTATCATGTTTCCGGTTAATACAATTCTAGCATGAATAATAAACATTTATCATGATATGAGGAAATAAATAATAACTTTATTATTGCCTCTAGGGCATATTTCCTTCAAGTCCTAGCTCATAAAAGATTTAAGTGAAGCATAGAGAGCAATTCTAACAAGTCATGATATAATTTTGGCTCTCTCAAATAGGTGTATCCAGCAAGGATTGATGACTTAAAACAAAAAATAAAACAAGCAAAGACTCATGTCATACAAGACGCTCCAAGAAAAACACATATCATGTGATGAATAAAAATATAGCTTCAAGTAAAATACCGATAGTAGTTGGAAGAAAGCGGGGATGCCACTCGGGGGCATCCACAAGCTTAGTTGGTTGCTCATTTTTGGATAAAAGCTTGGGATGCCGGGGCATCCCCAAGCTTACACTACAAAAAAATACACTTCCGTGATGATACGTGTTTGTCACAGTAGGTCACGTTTTCTGTCATGCATGTACATCCATGAAGATTTTATGACAGAATCAAGATAGTCATACCTGTGTTGTCGTAGAAGTGTTCCATGACATTACCAAAATTATCATCACGGAAGTGTCCACTTCCATGAAGATAAATCGCGTGTCATGGAAGTGCTTTCGTCAAGGGAGACTGACACGTGGCATCCACCGTAACGGGTCGCCATTAAGCTATCGGGTCCGGTTTTGGATCCGATAACCCGTTAACAGCCCGGACCAATGAGGATTTTCCACGTGTAAAATTGTCATTGGCCGGAGGAAACACGTGTTGGCTCATCGTTGGGACAGATGTCATCCATTCATTGGACAAGAGGCGCCTACGATAGGTCGACACGTGACACGGCCCAACAGAGGCCCATTCCGGTGAAAAGGCTGGCCCGTTTGACTTGGTCAAAAGGTAACGGGCCGGCCCACAGGAAGCCTATTCCTACATAGCCCATTTATGATCCGCTAACTCCCGGCCTATCGAAATTAAGCCCAGTAGCTTCATCTGGGCCGTCCAATATGATTCCAGTGTTGGGGAACATAGTAATTTCAAAAAATTTCCTACGCACACGCAAGATCATGGTGATGCATAGCAACAAGAGGGGAGAGTGTTGTCTACGTACCCTCGTAGACCGAAGCGGAAGCGTTGACGAAACATAGAGGAAGTAGTCGTACGTCCTCCCGGTTCAACCGATCCAAGCACCGTTACTCCGGCACCTCCGAGTTCTTGACACACATACAGCTCGATGACGCACCCCGAACTCCGATCCAACAGAGGTACGGGGAGGAGTTTCGTCAGCATGACGACGTGGTGACGATCTTGATGTTCAACTGTCGCAGGGCTTCGCCTAAGCACCGCTACAATATGACCGAGGTGTAATATCGTGGAGGGGGGCACCGCACACGGCTAAGGACCGATCACAATGATCAACTTGTGTCTATGGGGTGCCCCCCGCCCCCGTATATAAAGGAGGGAGGGAGGAGGGGGCCAGCCAAGAGGGGAGGCGCACCCTAGGGGGGGCAAACCTACTCCAAGTACGTTTGGCCCCCCTTTCCTATTAGGAGTAGGAGAGGGAAGGAAGAGGGGGGAGGAGAGAAGGAAAGGGGGGCCCGGCCCCCTTCCCAATTCGGATTGGGCTTGGGGGGGCGCGCCCCCTCCTTTGCTCCTTCTCCCTCCCTTCCACTAAGGCCCAATAAGGCCCATATACTTACCGGGGGGTTCCGGTAACCTCCCGGAACTCCGGTATAATCCCAATCTTATCCGGAACCTTTCCGGTGTCCAAATATATCCGTCCAATATATCAATCTTTATGTCTTGACCATTTCGAGACTCCTCGTCATGTCCATGATCACATCCGGGACTCCGAACAACCTTCGGTACATCAAAATACATAAACTCATAATATAACTGTCATCGTAACTTTAAGCGTGCGGACCCTACGGTTCGAGAACAATGTAGACATGACCGAGACACGTCTCCGGTCAATAACCAATAGCGGGACCTGGATGCCCATATTGGTTCCTACATATTCTACGAAGATCTTTATCGGTCAAACCGCATAACAACATACGTTGTTCCCTTTGTCATCGGTATGTTACTTGCCCGAGATTCGATCGTCGGTATCCAATACCTAGTTCAATCTCGTTACCGGCAAGTCTCTTTACTCGTTCCGTAATACATCATCTCGCAACTAACTCATTAGTTGAAATGCTTGCAAGGGTTAAGTGATGTGCATTACCGAGAGGGCCCAGAGATACCTCTCCGACATTCGGAGTGACAAATCCTAATCTTGAAATACGCCAACTCAACAAGTACCTTCGGAGACACCTGTAGAGCACCTTTATAATCACCCAGTTACATTGTGACGTTTGGTAGCACACAAAGTGTTCCTCCGGTAAACGGGAGTTGCATAATCTCATAGTCACAGGAACATGTATAAGTCATGAAGGAAGCAATAGCAACATACTAAACGATCGGGTGCTAAGCTAACGGAATGGGTCATGTCAATCAGATCATTCTACTAATGATGTGAACTTGTTAATCAAATAACAACTCCTTGTTCATGGTTAGGAAACATAACCATCTTTGATTAACAAGCTAGTCAAGTAGAGGCATACTAGTGACACTCTGCTTGTCTATATATTCACACATGTATTATGTTTCCGGTTAATACAATTCTAGCATGAATAATAAACATTTATCATGATATAAGGAAATAAATAATAACTTTATTATTGCCTCTAGGGCATATTTCCTTCAGTCTCCCACTTGCACTAGAGTCAATAATCTAGATTACACAGTAATGATTCTAACACCCACGGAGTCTTGGTGTTGATCATGTTTTGCTCGTGGAAGAGGCTTAGTCAACGGGTCTGCAACATTCAGATCTGTATGTATCTTGCAAATCTCTGTCTCCCACCTGGACTAGATCCCGGATGGAATTGAAGCGTCTCTTGATGTGCTTGGTTCTCTTGTGAAATCTGGATTCCTTCGCTAAGGCAATCACTCTAGTATTGTCACAAAAGATTTTCATTGGACCCGATGCACTAGGTATGACACCTAGATCGCATATGAACTCCTTCATCCGGACTCCTTCATTGGCTGCTTCCGAAGCAGCTATGTATTCCGCTTCACACGTAGATCCCGCCACGACGCTTTGCTTTGAACTGCACCAACTGACAGCTCCACCGTTTAATGTAAACACGTATCCGGTTTGCGATTTAGAATCGTCCGGATCAGTGTCAAAGCTTGCATCAACGTAACCATTTACGATGAGCTCTTTGTCACCTCCATATACAAGAAACATATCCTTAGTCCTTTTCAGGTACTTCAGGATGTTCTTGACCGCTGTCCAGTGATCCACTCCTGGATTACTTTGGTACCTCCCTGCTAGACTTATAGCAAGGCACACATCAGGTCTGGTACACAGCATTGCATACATGATAGAGCCTATGGCTGAAGCATAGGGAACATTTTTCATTTTCTCTCTATCTTCTGCAGTGGTCGGGCTTTGAGTCTTACTCAACTTCACACCTTGCAATACAGGCAAGAACCCTTTCTTTGCTTGATCCATTTTGAACTTCTTCAAAACTTTGTCAAGGTATGTGCTTTGTGAAAGTCCAATTAAGCGTTTTGATCTATCTCTATAGATCTTAATGCCCAATATGTAAGCAGCTTCACCGAGGTCTTTCATTGAAAAACTTTTATTCAAGTATCCCTTTATGCTATCCAGAAATTCTATATCATTTCCAATCAATAATATGTCATCCACATATAATATTAGAAATGCTACAGAGCTCCCACTCACTTTCTTGTAAATACAGGCTTCTCCAAAAGTCTGTATAAACCCAAATGCTTTGATCACACTATCTAAACATTTATTCCAACTCCGAGAGGCTTGCACCATTCCATAAATGGATCGCTGGAGCTTGCACACTTTGTTAGCTCCCTTTGGATCGATAAAACCTTCTGGTTGCATCATATACAACTCTTCCTCCAGAAATCCATTCAGGAATGCAGTTTTTACATGCATTTGCAAAATTTCATAATCATAAAATGCGGCAATTGCTAACATGATTCAGACAGACTTAAGCATCGCTATGGGTGAGAAGGTCTCATCGTAGTCAACCCCTTGAACTTGTCGAAATCCTTTTGCAACAAGTCGAGCTTTGTAGACAGTAACATTACCGTTAGTGTCAGTCTTCTTCTTGAAGATCCATTTATTCTCAATTGCTTGCCGACCATCGGGCAAGTCAACCAAAGTCCATACTTTGTTCTCATACATGGATCCCATCTCAGATTTCATGGCTTCAAGCCATTTTGCGGAATCTGGGCTCACCATCGCTTCTTCATAGTTCGTAGGTTCATCATGATCTAGTAGCATGACTTCCAGAATAGGATTACCGTACCACTCTGGTGCGGATCTTACTCTGTTCGACCTATGAGCTTCTGTATTAACTTGATCTGAAGTTCTATGATCATCATCATCAACTTCCTCACTAGTTGGTTTTGACGTCACAGAAACTGGTTCCTGTGATGTATTAATTTCCAACAAGGGAGTAGGTACAGTTACCTCATCAAGTTCTACTTTCCTCCCACTCACTTCTTTCGAGAGAAACTCCTTCTCTAGAAAGGATCCATTCTTAGCAATGAATGTCTTGCCTTCAGATCTGTGATAGAAGGTGTACCCAACTGTCTCCTTTGGGTATCCTATGAAGACACATTTCTCCGATTTGGGTTCGAGCTTATCAGGTTGAAGTTTTTTCACATAAGCATCGCATCCCCAAACTTTAAGAAACGACAACTTTGGTTTCTTGCCAAACCATAGTTCATAAGGTGTTGTCTCAACGGATTTCGACGGTGCCCTATTTAACGTGAATGTGGCCATCTCTAAAGCATAACCCCAAAACGATAGCGGTAAGTCTGTAAGAGACATCATAGATCGCACCATATCAAGTAAAGTACGATTACGACGTTCGGACACACCATTACGCTGTGGTGTTCCGGGTGGCGTGAGTTGCGAAACTATTCCACATTGTTTTAAGTGTAGACCAAACTCGTAACTCAAATATTCTCCTCCACGATCAGATCGTAGAAACTTTATTTTCTTGTTATGATGATTTTCAACTTCACTCTGAAATTCTTTGAACTTTTCAAATGTTTCAGACTTATGCTTCATTAAGTAGATATACCCATATCTGCTTAAATCATCTGTGAAGGTGAGAAAATAACGATATCCGCCACGAGCCTCAACATTCATCGGACCACATACATCTGTATGTATGATTTCCAACAAATCTGTTGCTCTCTCCATAGTACCGGAGAACGGCGTTTTGGTCATCTTGCCCATGAGGCACGGTTCGCAAGTACCAAGTGATTCATAATCAAGTGGTTCCAAAAGACCATCAGTATGAAGTTTCTTCATGCGCTTTACACCGATATGACCTAAACGGCAGTGCCACAAATAAGTTGCACTATCATTATCAACTCTGCATCTTTTGGCTTCAACATTATGAATATGTGTATCACTACTATCGAGATTCAAAAAATAGACCACTCTTCAAGGGTGCATGACCATAAAAGATATTACTCATATAAATAGAACAACCATTATTCTCTGATATAAGTGAATAACCGTCTCGCATCAAACAAGATCCAGATATAATGTTCATGCTCAACGCTGGCACCAAATAACAATTATTTAGGTCTAATACTAATCCTGAAGGTAGATGTAGAGGTAGCATGCCGACCGCGATCACATCGACTTTGGAACCATTTCCCACGCGCATCGTCACCTCGTCCTTTGCTAGTGTCCGCTTAATCCGTAGTCCCTATTTCGAGTTGCAAAAATTAGCAACAGAACCAGTAGCAAATACCCAGGTGCTACTGCGAGCTCTAGTAAGGTACACATCAATAACATCTATATCACATATACCTTTGTTCACCTTGCCATCCTTCTTATCCGCCAAATACTTGGGGCAGTTCCGCTTCCAGTGACCAGTCTGCTTGCAGTAGAAGCACTCAGTTTCAGGCTTAGGTCCAGACTTGGGTTTCTTCTCTTGAGCAGCAACTTGTTTGCTGTTCTTCTTGAAGTTCCCCTTCTTCTTCCCTTTGCCCTTTTTCTTGAAACTAGTGGTCTTATTGACCATCAACACTTGATGCTCCTTCTTGATTTCTACCTCCGCAGCCTTTAGCATTGCGAAGAGCTCGGGAATCGTCTTATCCATCCCTTGCATATTATAGTTCATCACGAAGCTCTTGTAGCTTGGTGGAAGTGATTGGAGAATCCTGTCAATGACGCTATCATCCGGAAGAGTAACTCCCAGTTGAATCAAGTGATTACAATACCCAGACATCTTGAGTATGTGCTCACTGACAGAACTATTCTCCTCCATCTTGCAGCTATAGAACTTATTGGAGACTTCATATCTCTCAATCCGGGCATTCTTCTGGAATATTAATTTCAACTCCTGGAACATCTCATATGCTCCATGACGTTCAAAACGTCGTTTAAGTCCCGGTTCTAAGCCGTAAAGCATGGCACATTGAACTATCGAGTAGTCATCAGCTTTGCTCTGCCAGACGTTCTTAATGTCGTCAGTTGCATCAACAGCAGGCCTGGCACCCAGCGGTGCTTCCAGGACGTAATTTTTCTGTGCAGCAATGAGGATAATCCTCAAGTTATGGACCCAGTCCGCGTAGTTGCTACCATCATCTTTCAACTTAGCTTTCTCAAGGAACGCATTAAAATTCAACGAAACAACAGCACGGGCCATCTATCTACAATCAACATAGACAAGCAAGATACTATCAGGTACTAAGTTCATGAAAAATTTAAGTTCAATTAATCATATTACTTAAGAACTCCCACTTAGACAGACATCTCTCTAGTCATCTAAGTGATCACGTGACCCAAATCAACTAAACCATAACCGATCATCACGCGAGATGGAGTAGTTTTCAATGGTGAACATCTTATGTTGATCATATCTACTATATGATTCACGCTCGACCTTTCGGTCTCCGTGTTCCGAGGCCATATCTGCATATGCTAGGCTCGTCAAGTTTAACCTGAGTATTCTGCGTGTGCAAAACTGGCTTGCACCTGTTGTAGATGGACGTAGAGCTTATCACACCCGATCATCACGTGGTGTCTGGGCACGACGAACTTTGGCAACGGTGCATACTCAGGGAGAACACTTCTTGATAATTTTTAGTGAGAGATCATCTTAAAATGCTACCGTCAATCAAAGCAAGATAAGATGCATAAAGGATAAACATCACATGCAATCAATATAAGTGATATGATATGGCCATCATCATCTTGTGCTTGTGATCTCCATCTCCGAAGCACCATCATGATCACCATCGTCACCGGCGCGACACCTTGATCTCCATCGTAGCATCGTTGTCGTTTACGCCATCTATTGCTTCTACGACTATCGCTACCACTTAGTGATAAAGTAAAGCAATTACAGGGCGTTTGCATTTCATACAATAAAGCGACAACCATATGGCTCCTGCCAGTTGCCGATAACTTCGGTTACAAAACATGATCATCTCATACAATAAAATATAGCATCATGTCTTGGCCATATCACATCACAACATGCCCTGCAAAAACAAGTTAGACGTCCTCTACTTTGTTGTTGCAAGTTTTACGTGGCTGCTACGGGCTTAAGCAAGAACCAATCTCACCTACACATCAAAACCACAACGATAGTTTGTCAAGTTGATGTTGTTTTAACCTTCGCAAGGACCGGGCGTAGCCACACTCGGTTCAACTAAAGTTGGAGAAACTGACACCCGCTAGTCACCTGTGTGCAAAGCACGGCGGTAAAACCAGTCTCACGTAAGCGTACGCATAATGTCGGTCCGGGCCGCTTCATCCAACAATACCGCTGAACCAAAGTATGACATGCTGGTAAGCAGTATGACTTATATCGCCCACAACTCACTTGTGTTCTACTCGTGCATATAACATCAAACCATAAAACCTAGGCTCGGATGCCACTGTTGGGGAACGTAGTAATTTCAAAAAAATTCCTACGCACATGCAAGATCATGGTGATGCATAGCAACAAGAGGGGAGAGTGTTATCTACGTACCCTCGTAGACCGAAGCGGAAGCGTTGACGAAACATAGAGGAAGTAGTCGTACGTCCTCCCGGTTCAACCGATCCAAGCACCGTTACTCCGGCACCTCCGAGTTCTTGACACACATACAGCTCGATGACGCACCCCGAACTCCGATCCAGCAGAGGCATGGGGAGGAGTTCCGTCAGCACGACGGCGTGGTGACGATCTTGATGTTCAACTGTCGCAGGGCTTCGCCTAAGCACCGCTACAATATGACCGAGGTGTAATATCGTGGAGGGGGGCACCGCACACGGCTAAGGAACGATCACAATGATCAACTTGTGTCTATGGGGTGCCCCCCGCCCCCGTATATAAAGGAGGGAGGGAGGAGGGGTCCGGCCAAGAGGGGAGGCACGCCCTAGGGGGGGGCAAACCTACTCCAAGTAGGTTTGGCCCCCCTTTCCTATTAGGAGTAGGAGAGGGAAGGAAGAGGGGGGAGGAGAGAAGGAAAGGGGGGGGCGGCCCCCTTCCCAATTTGGATTGGGCTTGGGGGGGGGGGGCGCCCCCTCCTTTGCTCCTTCTCCCTCCCTGCCGCTAAGGCCCAATAAGGCCCATATACTTACCGGGGGGTTCCGGTAACCTCCCGGAACTCCGGTATAATCCCAATCTTATCCGGAACCTTTCCGGTGTCCAAATATATCCGTCCAATATAACAATCTTTATGTCTCGACCATTTCGAGACTCCTCGTCATGTCCGTGATCACATCCAGGACTCCGAACAACCTTCGGTACATCAAAATACATAAACTCATAATATAACTGTCATCGAAACTTTAAGCGTGCGGACCCTACGGTTCGAGAACAATGTAGACATGACCGAGACACGTCTCCGGTCAATAACCAATAGCGGGACCTGGATGCCCATATTGGTTCCTACATATTCTACGAAGATCTTTATCGGTCAAACCACATAACAACATACGTTGTTCCCTTTGTCATCGGTATGTTACTTACCCGAGATTCGACCGTCGGTATCCAATACCTAGTTCAATCTCGTTACCGGCAAGTCTCTTTACTCGTTCCATAATACATCATCTCGTAACTAACTCATTAGTTGAAATGCTTGCAAGGCTTAAGTGATGTGCATTACCGAGAGGGCCCAGAGATACCTCTCCGACATTCAGAGTGACAAATCCTAATCTTGAAATACGCCAACTCTACAAGTACCTTCGGAGACACCTGTAGAGCACCTTTATAATCACCCAGTTACGTTGTGACGTTTGGTAGCACACAAAGTGTTCCTCCAGTAAACGGGAGTTGCATAATCTCATAGTCACAGGAACATGTATAAGTCATGAAGGAAGCAATAGCAACATACTAAACGATCGGGTGCTAAGCTAACGGAATGGGTCATGTCAATCAGATCATTCAACTAATGATGTGACCATGTTAATCAAATAACAACTCCTTGTTCATGGTTAGGAAACATAACCATCTTTGATTAACAAGCTAGTCAAGTAGAGGCATACTAGTGACACTCTGTTTGTCTATATATTCACACATGTATTATGTTTCCGGTTAATACAATTCTAGCATGAATAATAAACATTTATCATGATATAAGGAAATAAATAATAACTTTATTATTGCCTCTAGGGCATATTTCCTTCATCTAGCCTGTTGTAACTTCCGGCCCATGTATGGCCCATGATGTATTTCGGCCCATACGAGGCCATTTGTAACTCTTGGCCCATTAAAGGCCCGCAATGAATAGTGTATCGCTTCATACCCACTAACGGCCCATTATTCCATTGGGCCGTTTCCAACCCGTGTTATCTTTCGGCCTTCTCAGCGCCTATTTATTCTGGAGCTTATTTCCAGCATTCGGTTACTTAGGGCCCGTTACTGGCCTTTTCTGCTTGTGGGCCAAATTCAGCTCATGGTTACAATCGGCCCGTTAATCCGCTGGGCCATTTTCATAGCATCATCAAATACGGCTGATTAATGATGACCCGTTTTTGTCGGCCCATGAACAGGCGATTCCAAATCTAGCCCGTTTACGGCCCATAATGCGGTCTGTTATTGGCCCATGTTTGGTCGATCGATCATACGGCCCGTAGAAGGCCCATTGATGCTACGGCCCGTAGAAGGCCCATTGTTTCTACGGTCCTTACAAGGCCCATTGTTTCTACGGCCCGTAGGAGGCCCATGGTAACTACAGTAAATATGTAGCCCATGGTTATTGTGGCCTAGTTTTAAAAAATAGGTTATTGCGGCCAAACCGCGGAAAAAGAACTGCACTGACTACGAGGAAACAAATAAACAAGACAACAAGGAAATAAATAAGCAAACAACTTACACTAGGCTATCATAGCTATTACACATATTACATCCACTGGGCATCATAGTTCGCTGCCAGTGCAAATATAGGGAACAAAGCAGCATATCATATACACTGGTTATCAAAGTTGGCAACCGGTGCAAATAAACGCTGCAGAAAAACAAGTCCAGAACTAAAACCACTTCAGAAGATCTCAAGAAACAATATCCTGGGTACCCATAATGCTGGCAAGATGCTTAGCAAGCTTATTAACTTTCTCTTGTTTGGCGCTTAAATCCTCCAGCGCTTGTTGTTGCACCAGAAAGTATGCATCTGAATTCTGTAGGGACTTCCTCAGTCCTTCAGCTTCCTGACGCAGCACATCTGATCGATGTCTTTCAACTTGAAGTTGAGACTCAAGAAGACGAACTGATTTAGGCAGCGAGTTCGAAGAGCTTGTACCAGCAATAGTGGCCAGTAACTCGAACACTACATCAAGACAAGACTTTTGGGTTCTCTCACTATCGTCAAGATAGTTTTTATCATCTTTCTTGGAGACCAACAGGGATGTTTCACTATCTTGAACCTTATCTGCATTACTTCCTTTACCATTGCATAACGGGGTACTGTTCTCCAATATTTTGTCCGCATTCTAAAAGAGAAACAAGCAGACACATCACAGGTTTACCATGTTGTATATGAAACTCATTTTGTTAAATCAGTTCAGTAGTAAAGTGGATAGGACAACAACATGAAACAAACACATATCTATGTACCATGGTCACTTTATGGTCTATATCATGCTAGTTTTTGTTGCCAAATCAAGATAGAGACACAGTTCAAATAATATTTGTTCAAGACAAAGCAGAATAGATAGAATATAAGTGTGGGAAACTATAGAGCAATAACAACACTGTAATATGCATGACATGAGAACATAATTGTTTATTCAATTGAAACTGAAATCAACATAGAGCAAGTTCCAACAGCAAACCAGTTAAAGAAACAGGTTTAAAACATACCTGTTGCGCCATTGGAGTTTCAGTTCCATCCTTCAGATTTGAAAATAGTTGGTATGAGTAAATACAATGATGCAAGAGCAAAGGAGTATGAACCATAGCTACAGAACCTGACCTGATAACAATTCTTCTTCTCCTTTAAGCGTTGAGTTGGGATTCGGAGTGGTGGTCCTCGTGCTTTGGGCACTACAGTTCCCTTACTAACTGATCGTGTTTGGGTGCTCTGTGGTGGAGACGGTGTTGTGTCAACTAGAACTGGGTTACTATCTGCTGGGGTTGGGGTTAGAAGGGGTGTAGATGGTTCTCTATCCAACTGGGTAGGGGTACAATCTGCGGGAGTCTGGTTTATGTGTGGTGGGGCTGGTTCTTGGGCAAGTACAACCGTGGTTCTATCTGCATCAACTGGTAGCACTATCTTTTCTGAAGACCATGTTGTTACTCCCTTAGATACTGGCATAACCCTCTCCAATTAAAATGGCTGATAAACAAGAAAAGTAATTGAATGTACATACATTGTATGATAGACAGGTGCAATGGATAGTGGGGAATAAAAGAGGGCATGAAATAATTCACATTTATGTTGTCTAACCAAACAGGATAGCATGACACAATTTCACATATATGATGGCTAACTAAACAGGATAGCATGACACAATTTAACATTATGGTGGATAACTAAAAAAGATGGAAATACATAGTTCAAAATATGATGACTATGTAAATAGGATGACATGATATAACTATATAATGTGTTTATTAAATAGGTTGGCATGCCATAATTCACATACATGTCGCCTATGGAAACATGATAGCATGATATAATTCACGGATAGAATGACATAATTCAAAATACGATGACTGTAAACACTAAATAGGATGAGATGATATAACTATATGATGTGTTTATTAAATGGGTTGCCATGCCATAATTCAGATAGATGTTGTGTATGTAAACATGATGGCATGATATAATTCAAATATATGATTTATATAGTAAGAAAGTAAGCAGATGGCAATCCATATATGATGTAAAAACTAAGCAATGCAAGACAACATGCATGACATGGGTAATATAACCCTTCCAAGTTTGAGCATAGACCTCAGGAGCGAAATAGGACTGGTCATCAGTCTCTGAATCCTCCTCTGAGGAGCTCTCTGTAACCAGCAAGATGTCTGCTTCAGCAGGTAGCACTGTCTGCTCTGGATACCTTGTTTTCACTCCAGATACTTCCATCACCACTTCAAATGGCTGATGCACAGGAAGAGTAGTTGAATATACAAATGTTGTCGACAAATGGAACACGTAATACAAAAAAATGATAGCATGATATAATTCACATACATGATGATTGGCTAAACAGCATGACATTGCACAATTCACATATATAATGCCTTTGCAACAAGATAGCATTGCATAATTCACATATATAATGTCTTGCAACAAGATGGCAATGCATAATTGGCAATGCATAATTCACATATATGGTAATTAGACACTAAACATGTGGCATTCACACAAAGCATGTATAAACTAATCAAATGACATAGCAATGCAGGACACCATACACAGGATATGAGCAACATAACCTGCCAAGTTAGAGCATACACCTCAGGGGGGGGGGGAATAGGACTGGTCATCTGTCTCCGAATCCTCCTCTGAGGAGCTATCCATAACTAGCGAGATATGCGCTTCGTCAGATAGCATAGTCTACTCTAAAGACCTTGTTTTCACTCCAGAATTTTCCATCACCGTGTCAAATGGCTGATGCACACGAAGATTAGTTGAATGTACTAACATTGTTGACAAATGTAATACGTAATGAAAAAAAGGATGGCCTGATATAATTCACATATAAGATGACCGGATAAGCAAGATGGCATTGCAAAATTCACATATATGATGCCTGGCTAAACAAGATGGCGTTGCATAATGCACATAAACGATGAATAAACTGAACAGATGGCATTCACACAAAGCATGTCTAAACTAAGAAGGTGACATATTTGATGTATAAAGTAAGCAATGCAAGGCACCATATGCATGATATAACCAACATCAGCATGCCAAGTTAGAGTGAAGACCTCAGGGGGTAAATAGGAGTGGTCTTCTCCTTCTGAATCCCCCTCAGAAGAGATATCTTCCTCTCGATTACAATCCGAAATGGGTGGAGGGGGGCTGCCTTTGCGCCTACCATGGAGTGACGTCTGCATGAAATTTTATTGCCACGCAAGGCTCGTCTCTTTTTATCTACATGTTTAGTTCCATTGTGTACAATAACTGACGTGCATAGGAATAAAACATAGTGAGATTATGTAAGGAGTGCATGCAGAAATCCAGAGTGATGGTAGCAACCTATGGATAGACCCAAAACCAATGATAGCATGCAGATAATGGCTTCGGTTAAAAATACAGATAATGGCTTCTTTCCTGTTTGTTTCCCACCCAACACGAAACTCATAGTAGACACCAGAGATTAACCAGATAGTAGATTGATACTATTGATTGCGGCCCCGATATGTACCCCACAACCATTTAAAAACTCAAGTTTGACCATTAGTTTGGAGTTGACTCAGAGTCTAATCGGTGAAAAAGACAATAAAGTAGCATGTAATATTAAGCGATGCATAACGTAAGCAGACATGAAAGAGTGCGACCTCTCTTGCAGACCCGTGTAGTCCTCGAGGTCATCTGCTTGGTTGATGATGGTAATGCAATTGTCATGGTTGCCAGTGGCGGGGAAGAAGATATGAGGCGGCGAAAGACAGTCTGGAGGCCGGATCCCTGCTGTGCTGGACCCTTCTGTCGTTGGAGCAGCTGAGCTGGGATGGACGACGATGCAGCAGGAGCGAGACAAACCACACAAGGTTTTCTTTGACAACTATCTATAAGAGAAGTAATTCTGTAATGGCTCGTTTGAATTGGAGGATTCTAATAACGCATGGATAGGAAATACACAGTAATAGGATAGGAATGCACGTGCAAAACAGAGAATTTAAAAACACAGGATTTCTACCAATCTGGGTGTTTGGTTCACAAGAATTGGAAGATCATGGGATGAAAAGAAGCATGGTGAGATTAAGTCAAACCACAATAAAATATACTGTTATAATGCTATAATGCTACTATCTCTTAGTCTTGTGCTTCATGAATAGGAATTTGAAAAGGAGGACAAGTGGATATTAAAATTGTTACGGTTTTTCTTTCAAGGAGACACTAAAGGAACAAATCCTACAGTTTTCCTTTGCTCCATTCCTTTGAACCAAATGCATGAATTGTAGTACCATAGGAAACTTTCCAATTCCTATGTTTTTCCTTCACTTTTCCTTTCAAGCACTGGCGATTCTGGCAGGTAGGCTTGAGCAAGGAAAAGCCTCACTCAAAAAATGTTTTTGTGCTACTTCTACTACCTTGGACCCAGGCCACTGCCCTACTAGCACAACTCCCAGGCCCATCGACAAATGCATAGCTCAAACGGGCAGAGATAAATAATGATGGCATTCAAGAGAGTCCATCACAGATAGCTAAGTTGCCTGGTACCTCACTGCTTGTCATATAGTAGGAGAAACTAATCGTATTTCACGTTACTGCGTGTGCTCAGTGGACAATATGTATAACATGTAAAGTAAAAAGAGATGCAACAAGTGTACAACCTCTTTGGCGAAGCCATGTCGATCTCAGCGTTATTGGGTTGGTCGGTGAGGATGATTCGGCTGATTTGGCTGTCGGAGGAGGGGAAGAAGATCTTAGGCATCTTGAAATGGAGCCCGGGGTACTGCTCTGCTGTGATGGAGGGTTTCGTCGTTGGAGCAGCTCTGGTGAGTTGTACGACACCGAGGCTGAAGCAGGACAGGAGAGACAACGTTAACCTGAGTGGAATTCTAATAGCATCTCCAATAGATGACTTAAAATACATAACCACAAAGTGCTAGATGTAAAATACGTCAGCCGCTCATCTCTGAACTTAACTGTCGAAAGTGAATTTAACTGTCAAAACTAAACTTAACTGTCAAAACTCAATTTTGCTGTCGAAACTGAATTTTACTGTCGAAACTGTACGCACTAGTAGCAGAAAAGCAGTAGCAGCAGCAGCACATGCGAGAGCCGGGGCAGCTGGTCATCTAGCAGCCTCAGGTGAGGCTACACATCAGTCGACTAAATTTTTCATCTCTGGTCAGTCGATTTTCAGCCATTGGATACGAAATCAAGGGCATATAGTTCATCTTCAACCTCCACTCCCCTGAGCCGCCAGCCACCACCGACCAAGCCGCCGCCCCCGCCGCCCGTGGACGGTGGTGCGCCGCCCCGCCCGCCCCGAAACCACTCCCCACCACCGATCCACCACCGCCCCGGCCATCCCTCTAGGCCCCCCCGTGCCGAGCTTTTTCTCTGGCGATCCCCACGCCACCGCCCCACCACCGCCGACGACCACCACCCCCACCCTGAACCCTAAGATAGATAGTGGGGTACCTCTCCGGCGAGCCCCCTCCTCGCTGTGGCTG